>NW_006922023.1:2209460-2243593 GCF_000298275.1 Orycteropus afer afer | reverse complement strand
AGGCTCAGGGGTCCAGGATTATCTTCTGTGTCTGTGTTAATTTATTTCTCTTTTCTTTGTTGAAGAGGGTCTGTGTAGTCTTTCTCCCTAGTCCACCATCTTACCAGAACCCCAGGAGTGCACTTCTTAAGTCAAACATTCTTTACTAGTTGATCTAAACTGTTGTTTAGTTTAAAGATGACTTCATAGAATAGTTTTGGTTGAAGGCTTAAAGATTATCTCAGGGCAATAAATTCAGGCATCTTGTCAGTTCCAGTGGGTCCAGTAAGTCTGGTTTCTATAAGAATTTTAAATTCAATTACATGTTTATTCTCCTTTGGATGAATATCCTTCTAATTGGTCCTTGATCAAAACAATCAGTAATGGTACCTGGGCACTATTGTGTCCTTCTGGTCTCATAGCAATGCAGGTTCATGGAGCCAATTTTATATACTGTCCGTTTCCTTCTCCATTTCCTGAATCTCCTTCTTCTTTTACTCTTCTAGGAGAATAGAGAAAATTGTTTAATGTTGGTTGGCCACATACACTCTTTTAAGACCCCTAGCCCTACTCAGCAGTCTAGGAAGTGGAAGAAAGATTCTGAGAAAAATATTAGGCCAATTGATTGGAACCTAAACCTTCAAACCAAGAAAACTCATCCCACA
Source organism: Orycteropus afer afer (assembly GCF_000298275.1). NCBI lineage: Eukaryota > Metazoa > Chordata > Mammalia > Tubulidentata > Orycteropodidae > Orycteropus > Orycteropus afer. Next base: position 2,242,949 of record NW_006922023.1, on the reverse strand, counting down.
AGGTTTATAGGTGTTCTTTAGTATTATCAATAACTGCTGTCTCTATTTATTTTTATTATTAATTTTTTGCCTGCTGCTGTTTTAAAATTATATATAATACTATATTTACTATTTCTCCCTTTTTGTGATGATCTTAGTGTTATCATTTGCATTTGTCAAGGTAAAATAAGGTAATACATACTCTTAGCTGATGCCAATTTTCCCTTCACCATAAACAAAAATTCACTACTCCTGAGAAATTGATTCCTTCTCTCCTGCCTGCTCCCATCACTGACAATCACTAACAATCACTGGTCTTTATCTATTTTTCTATTCTTATCATTTCATATAAGTGAATTCATAAAATATTTTTCACTCAGCATGGTGTCTTTGAGGTTCATCCATGTTGGAGCATGTATGTATGTTTAAATGTACCACTTTATACATTCATCTGTTGATGGGAACTTGTATTGTTTCCACATTTTAGCTATTGCAAAGAGTGCTGTAATGAACATAGGTGTAGATATGTCTGTTTGTGCTTCTGTTTTTAGGTCTATAGGGCATATACCCTGGTAACGTAGTGCCTAAAGCATTTGACTGCTAAGCAGAAGGCTAGCCACTCCTCGGAAGGAAGTTTGGGCAATCTACTTCTGTAGTGATACCACCTCAGAAACCCAAGGAAGGGTCACTATAATTTGGATCCGACTTGATGGCAGTGATAGAGTGAGTGAGAGGGTAGATACCTAGAAGTCAAATTGCTGAGTCAGATGATAGGTCCATTTTTAGTTTCTTGAGGAATCACTATATTATTTTCCACAATGATTGTACCATTTTACATTCCACTAGCAATGAGTATGGGTTCTGATCTCACTACATCCTCCCCAATATTCATTATTTTCTGCTTTTTTTTTTTTTTTATCATTGCCATTCTGGTAGTGGTGAAGTAGTATATCATTATAGCTTTAGTTTGCATCTCTCTAATTGCTGACCAAAGGAGCTCCAGTGGTATAGTGTTTAAGGTATTTGGTTGCTAAGCAAAAGGTGAATGGTTTGAATCCACTAGCCATTCCGTTGAAGAAAGATGAGGCAATCTGCTTCCTTAACTATTTATAGCCTTGGAAACCTAATGGAAGTTGCCATGAATCAGAATCAACTTGATGGAAGTGAGCTTGGTTTTTTGAATGACTAATAATAATGTTAGGAGCTCTGGTAGCATAGTGCCTAAGGCACTTGACTGCTAACCAGAAGGCTGGTGGTTCAAACCCACCAGCCGCTCCTCAGGAGAAAGGTGGAACAATCTACTTCCATAGTGATACTGCCTCAGCAATCCAAGGAGGGGTCACTATGAGTCGGGTCCAACTCGATGGCACATAACAACAATAATGATGTGCATCTTTTCACATGTTTATTGGCCACTTTAATATCTTCTTTGCTCTAATCATCTTTTGCCCATTGTTAGACTGAGTTATTTGTCTTTTTGTTTTTGTTTGTAGAGGTTTTATGTATATTTTTGGTATTAGACTCTTGTTGAATATATGGTTCCTGAAAACTTTTTCCCAGTGTATGTTGTCTTTTCACTTTATGATAAATTTTTTTGATGAACCCAAGTATTTAACCTTTATGAAGTCCCAGTTGTCTATTTTGTCTTCTGCTGCTCTGGTAGCATAGTGGCTAAGACACTTGCCTGCTAACCAGACGGCTGGTGGTTCAAACCCACCAGCCACTCCTCGGAAGGAAGGTTGGGCAATCCTACTTCCGTAGTGATACTGCCTCGGAAACCCAAGGAGGGGTCGCTATGAGTCGGGGCCGACTCGACGGCACATAACAACAACAACAACAACAACAAGCTGCTTGCATATTTGTTGTTGTATTTGTCAATCTTTCATTAAAAAAAAAAAAGTCCCATAAGTTCCTGTATTTTCTTCAAGATACTTTATAGTTTTAGATTTACCATTTAAGTCCTTGATCCATTTTGTATTAGTTTTTGTGTATGATGTGAGGTATGGACCTTGCTTCATTTTTCTGCATGTGCAAGTTCAATTTTCCCAGCATAATTTGCTGAGGAGATTATTCTTCCCCCATTGGAGGGACTTAGCTTAGTACCCTTGTTGAAAATCAGTTGACCATACATGTATAAATCTATTTCTGGGTTCTCAGGTCTGTTCCATTTGTGTTCGTGTCTTTTGTTAAACCAATACCAGGCTGTTTTGATTACTATAGAGTAGTGGCTATAGAGTGAGTTTTGATATTGGGAAGTGTGGCACTTTTTAATTTTTTCTTCTTCAAAATTGTTTTGGCTATATGAAGCCTCTTCCTTTTTCCATATAATGTTGAGGATTAATATTTCCATTTCTGTAGTAAATGCTGTTGGAATTTTGGTCAGGGTTGCATTGAACCTATAGTTTGCTTTGTATTTGCATTTTCACTATATTAAGTATTCCAGACCATGAGTACAGAATATCTTTCCATTTAAATTGGTCTGTTTTAATTTATTATATCAGTGCATAATTATTTTCACTGTATAAGTCCTTTATACCCCTAGTTAGGTTTATTCCAAGATATTTTATTCTTTTAGATGATACTGTAAATTTTTTTTTTTTAATTTCCTTTTCAGATTTCTCCTAGTTGGTGTATAGAAATCTATACTTTGTGTGTGTGTGTATGTGTGTGTGTGCATCTTGTACCCTACAACTTTGCTGAATTCTTCTATTAGTTCTGGAAGCTTTCTTGTGGATTCTTTGGGATTTCAGTGTATAGGGTCACATCATCTGCAAAGTGGTAATTTCAGTTCTTCCTTTCCAATTTGGATACCTCTTACTTTGTTTTCTTGCCTTATTTCTCTGTCTAGAACTTCCAGTACAATATTGAACAAAAGTGGTGATAGTGAGCATCCTTTTCTTACTCCTATTTTCAGCGGAAAGGCTATCAGTCTTTCTCTATTGAACATAATATTAGTTGTTGGTTTTTTATAGATACTCTTAATCATCATCTTGAGGAACTTCTCTTCTATTCCTGTCTTGTTGCGAGTGTTTAATCAGGAAAGTTGGATTTTATCAAATTCTTTTCTGCATATAATGAAATGATCATGTGGTTATTTTCTTCTGTTCGATCCATGTGATGTACTACATTGATAGATTTTCCAATGTTGAACCATCCTTGAATTGCTGGAATAAATCTCACGTGGTTGGTGACCAGTTTTTTAATATGTTCTAGGATTCTGGTCATTAGTATTTTCTTGAGAATATTTGCATCTGTATTAATGAGGGAATATAGATCTGGAGTTTTCTTTCCTTGTGATGTCTTTGGTATCAGAGTAATACCAACTTTATGAAATGAGTTAGCAAATATTCCCTACTCTTCTATATTTTGAAAAAGAGTTCTACTGTTACAGTGGTTAAAATATTCAGCTGGTAACCAAAAAGGTCAACAGTTTAAACCCACCAGCTACTCTGAGGGAGAAAGATGAGACAATCTGCTCTGCAGAGATTAATAGCCTTGAAAATCCTATGGTGCCAATATACTCTCCTCTACAGGGTTGCTATGAGTCAGAATCAACTCAATGGCATTTTTCTTTTTCTTTTTGCCTATGTTTGGAAAGAGCTTGAGCAAAATTGATGTCAGTTCTTCACTGTATGTTTGGTAGAATTCCCTGGTGAAGGTATTAGGTCCAAGGTTTTTTTTTTAAAGGGTGTTTTTGAATACTGATTGAATCTCTCCCACTGTTACGAAACTGTTCAGATTTTCTACCTTTTTGTGTTAGTTTAGATAGGTTATGTGTTTCTATCTCTTCTAAGTATTCAAATTTGTCGCCTTACAACTTTTCATAGTTTTCTGTTATAATCCTTTTTATTTCTATTAGATCTGTTGTAATATTTCTAATTTTATTCCTTATTTTGATTATTTGTACCCCCCTACACACACACAGTTTTTCATTGTCAGTGTAGCTAAAGGTTTGTCAGTGTTATTGATCCTTTCAAAGAATCAATATTTGGTTTTGCTGATTTTCTCTATTGTTCTTCTCTATTTCATTTATTTCTGGCTTGATCTTTATTATTTCCTTTCTTCTAGTAGTTCTGGTATTAGTTTGCTCTTCTTTTTCTAGTAGTGCTAGACTGTTGATGTGAGAATTTTCCTCTTTTTTTGATATAGGCATTTAGTATTATAAATTTTCCTCTGATAACTGACTTCACTGTATCTTATAGATTTGGCTATGTTGTGTTTTCATTTAAGTCCAGATATATTTTATTTCTTTCTTGATTTCTTCCTTAACCCATTAGTTGTCTAAAAGTGTGTTATTTTATTTCCATGTATGTATATGTTTTCTATTTTTAGGATACAATTTATTTCTGGTATTTTTTCTTTGTGTTGGAGAAGATAGTTGGTATTATTTCAATCTTCTTACTCTTGTCAAGTCTTATTTCATGACCTAAATATATGGTCTATCCTGAAAACTGTCCCATGTGCACCAGAGAAAGTTATTTTTTGTTCTGATGTTGAGTGGAGAAATCTATATAAACCTAAGGCAAATGCACTGCTGTTGAGTCAGATCTGACTCATAGGGACACTTCCTTGGGTTTTTGAGGTGGTATCGCTACAGAAGTAGATTGCCCAAGCTTTCTTCCAAGGAGTGTCTGGTGGGTTTGAACCACCAGCCTTCTGGTTAGCAGTCAAATGCCTTAGGCACTATGCCACCAGAGCTCCCCTATATGTGCCATTAGATCTAATTTTTGTAAGTATTGTTGAGGTCCTTTATTTCCTTACTGATCTTTTTGGAAGTTCTGTCTAGTATTGACAATGATGTACTGAAGACTGCCACTACCATTATAGTGTTACCTATTTTCCCTTTTGATTTTGTTAGTGGTTTTTAATATTGTTTTGTGCATTGACATTGAGTGCATATATATGTATGATACTTTCTTGATGGATTGTCAAGAAAGTATCATACATATATACTCTAATCTATCATGTCCTTCCTTTCATTTTTCAAGTTAGTAATTATTCCTCAACACCAGTGTTTCTGTTTCTTTTTTATGTTTCCTGTCTCCTTAGGAGGGAGCTCTTCTGGCCTAGTGCCTAAGGCATTTGACTGCTAACCAGAAGGCTGGTGATTCAAACCCACCAGCCATTCCTCAGAAGGAAGGTTGAGCAAACTTCTTCTGTAGTGATGTTGTTTTTGTTGTTGTTATGTGCCATCGAATCAGACCCGACTCATAGCGACCCCTCCTTGGGTTTCTGAAGGCAGTATCAGCACAGAAGTAGATTGCCCCATCTTCCTTCCGATCTGTAGTGATACCACCTCAGAAACCCAAGAAGGGGTTGCTGAGTCGGATCTGACTCAACTGTAGTGAGTTTGGTTTTTGGTTTGGATCTCCTTAGGAAGATTTTCATATTGCTTTGTAGTCTCCGTTAGTTTGTTGTTTGTGTGATCTTTGAATTATTTGAGCATATTTACATTTGCTTTTTGGAAGTCCTTTGTTTATTCTATTTTCTTTACTTCCATGGGAGTGATTTCTACTTTTTCACTTTCTTTTAAGTTGGGACATCTTCTCTTGTTTTCTTGTATGTATTCCAATTTTTGTTGGAACTTGGGCATTTGAATACTTTATTGTAGTGATTCTCAGTTTCAGATTCATCTCATTCCAAAAAAGGGTTATTTCTCTGTGTTTATTATTATTATTTAACTTCTTCTAAGTTCCCCTTGGGCAATCTACTTCCGTAGAGATACTGCCTTAGAAACCCAAGCAGGGGTCGCTATGAGTTGGAATCCAGTTGAGTGCAGTGAGTTTGGGTTTTTTTTTTTTTTTTTTGGTAAGTTCCCCTAGTGGACATTCTAGTTACATAATTCTTCCAGCACTTAGCACTTTATCAGAATTACTATACAAATGTAACAATCTACAGCCTAGAGAAGGGTAGGAACACTCGTTTGGTTTTATGCCAGTCAAATTGGGAGGTGCTGGCAGCCCTACCTATTCCTCAACCAATACAAGTCTCCAGTCTGATTCCAAAGCCCACAGGTAGGTCCTCTATCCTTTTATGTAGTATGTATGTTTTGTTTTACATATGGCTCTCCAGCCCTGCTTCTTTTCCTTTCTTCCCTCTACTTTATTTTGAAAGATTTAAGTCTTTGATGCAGGGGTAGTACCATATTTGTTTCTGTTTGAGGTCCCAGTCTATGCTGGATCGGTTCCTCAGCATAAGATAAATTTTACTTCCTTTTTCTTTCTCCTAAAACTGTTTGCCATAGAGTCAATTCTGACTCATAGTGACCCTATAAGGCAAAGTAGAACTGCTCCATAGGGTTTCCAAGGCTGTAAATCTTTTACAGAAGCATACTACCACATCTTTCTCCCATGAAGCAGCTGGTAGATTAGAACTGCTGGCCTTTCAGTTAGCAGCTGAGCACTTAACCACTGTAACATCAGGGCTCCTTTTCTTAGGGAGTGTAATTATCATATTTTATTTGTGTCCCAATGTCAACTTGTTATCAGTGGCTGTTTTTATTTGTAAATTATGACCTGCTACCACCAGCTATAATTTCAAAGCATTGGAGGTTGGCCTGAAGAGTATCCCAGGCAAAAAAGAGAGAAGGACCAAAATTCTTACCTTATCTGTTGTTTTAATTTCTCTTTATTTCATTTCTCTCTATTACATTTCCTGGGTAGTTAATGGGTTGGTTTCCAGGGATTTATATTCATGATTCTATCTCTTTGTTAATATTGTTTTCTGTTTATTTCCTATAATTGTTGAAGGGAATTTGAGACAAACTTTTGCTCATATCTCCATCTGGGAGAGGATCAGAGCCTTACGTTGTTCTTCTTTTTTAAGATTGTTTTCAAGATTCAGGACCCTTTGCAATTCCATATGGATTTGAAGATTAGCTTTTCCATTTCTAGGGTGGAAAAAAACTTTAGAATTTGCATAGGGATTGCATTAAATCTGTAGATTGCTTGGAATAGTATTGACACCTTAACAAAATTATGTCTTCCCTTCAATGAACAAACTTTATCTTTCCATTTATTTAGGTCTTCTTTAATTTCTTTCAATAATGCTTTACATTTTGCAGGTACAAGTCTTTTACCTTCATACTTTAGGTATTTTGTTCCTTTAAAATTTATTGTAAATGAATTGTGTTATTAATTTCCTCTTCTGATTATTCATTGATGGTTTATAGAAGCACAATGGATTTTTGTGTATTGTCCTTGTATCTTCTAACTCTGCTGAATTAATTTATTAGCTCTAATAGCTTTCTTGTTAATTACTTAGGATTTTCTATGTATAGGATCATGGCATCTGTGAATAGAGATAGTGTTATTTCTTTTCTGATTTGGATGCCTTTTATATCTTTTTTTTTTTTTAACTTAATTACTCCAGCTAGGACTTGCAGTACAATGTTGAATGGCAGTAGTGAAAGTGAGCATCCTTGTCTTGTCCTGATCTTAGGGAAAATAGATATGTTAATTTTTCTTATACTGTGTAACTCTTATTTGGCAATTTTTTTAAGAAGTAAATATTACCAATGATTGTGAATTAATTTTAAAATTTATAGCCAATCAGGCTATGACTGACCCATCCAATACTATAGATACTATATAAAATACTTACTATTTTATTGTGTTTTTGGTGAAAGTTTACACAGCAGATTGTATTCTCATTTGACAATTTCCTCACAAGTTATTCAAAGACATTCGATATTTTTTTCTAAATGTGTCAACATTCTCATTAATTACATTTTTGTTTTGCCATTTCCGGTGTTCTGGTTTCCCTTTGTTTTTTCATCTTTATTTTACAGTAATTGTTAAGCTTTTGGTCTCATATACATGTTTTTTTAATGGATCCCTGTACTCATGGACTATTCCCTTTATATTGTGTGCTAATCTATTATTTTGCTGAAAGGTGATCTCAGGGGATAGTTTTGATTCAAGGTTTAAAAAGTATCTCTGAGTGATAGTCTGAGTCTTCCAGCCTCAATTGGTCCAGTAAGTCTGGACTTTTTTAAAATTTGGATTCTTTTCCACATTTTTCTCTTGGTCTATCCACATCTATCTGTAGTGGCGCTGATCATAATGGTCCATAGTGATAGCTGGACACGATCTAGTTCTGATCTTAAAGTAGGTGAAGTTGTAGTTTGTGTAGGCTATTAGCCCTAATAAAATGGTTTCTTCTCTGAGACTTTTGTTTCCTTCTTTCTCTTTTGATCCTGATAGGAAGAGACCAATAGTTATATTTTAAATGGTCACTTGCAAGTTTTTAAAACCCCAGATGCTACTCACGTCACTAATATGCAGAATGTGAACTTGTGCCAATTGATTGAATTATCTCATGAAGTTAAAGACCCGAGCTTTCAAAGCCAGATAACCATGTTTGCAAAATGTTTATGTCTGAGAAGTATCTGTAACTGTGTCCTCTATGAATATGCATGCACCTATACACATATCTGTATGTACATATGGATACTTCTATCGGTGCACACATATGAAGTCACTTGTCCTTACCCATGAACATATATGCCTACACACTTACTCATTTTTTTGGTGATTGTTGGCATTGTTGCCAAATTATATATGTGCACTTCTTAGTTTACTTTTGTCAAGCTGTGCTAATTATACCTACATTCTGTGGTACTTTTTTCCCATCAACAAAAATAGCAAGAATCTATAATCTCTCTTTCCCTCTCTACCTATCCCTGGTAACCACCAATAAATAATGTTCTCTGTATATATATATATTATATATATATGTGTGTGTGTGTGTGTGTTTGTCCTTACGTGATTGACTTATTTCACTTAGCATTATGTCCTCCAGATAAAGCCATGTTTTAATATTTTTCATGGATTCATCATTGTTCTTTGTGGTTGCAAAATATCCCATTGTATGTATGTAGCACAGTTTGCTTATTCATTCATTTGTTGAAGAACATTTACGCTGTTTCTATTTTTTGCTATTATGAATAATGCTTCAGTGAACATAGGTATGCACATATCTGTTCATGTTACTTCTATTAGATCTCTAGCATACATGCCTAGGAATGGGATTGTTGAATGATAAGGTATTTCTATTTCTGGTTTTGAGGAAGCACCGTATCTTTTTCCAAAGTAGTTGTACCATTTTACAATCCCACTAGCAATGAATAAGTGTTCCAGTCTCCTCAATCCTTGTAAATATCTCTCTGTTTATTATTATTATTATTGATGCCATTTAACTGGAATGAGATGGTAGCTCATTGTAGTTTTGATTTATATATCTGTAACAGCTAATCATCTTGAGCATCTTTTCAGGTGTTTGCTGGACCCTTGAATTTTCTCTTTGGTGAAGTATTTGTTCATGTCCACTTTAAAATTGGATTATTTGTCTTTTTGTTGTTGAGTTGTTGAAATATTTTATGTATTTTAGAGATTAGATTCTATCAGATATGTTGTTCCCCCAATTTTTTCCCATTCTTTATGTTGTCTTTTTTTCTTTTGATAAAGTATTTTGATGGGCATAACTGTTTAATTTTTTTGAGGTTCTAATTGTCTAATTTGTCTTCTTCTATGAATTTATTTGTAGTTAAGTTTGTTAGCCTATTTTTAGAAAAAAAATTCATCCCATAGTTTTCTTCCTATGTTTTCTTTTAGGAACTTCATAGTTTTAGGGTTTACCTGTAGGTACTTGATCCATTTTGAGTAAGTTTTGTATGTGGTGTCCAACATGGCTCTAGTTTCATTTCTCTGGAAGTAGATATCTAGATTTACCATCACCATTCATTAAACAGACTGTTTCTTCCCCCATTAAATGGATGTTGATCCCTTGTTGAAAATCAGTTATCCATAAGTGGATGAATTTATTTCTGGTTCCTCAGTGATTTCCATTTCCACTGGTTTATTTGTCTACCACTGAACCAATACCAAGCTGTTTTGTTTACAGTGGCTGCATGTTGTTTTTATATCAAGGAGTGTGAGGTCTTCTACTTTGTTGTTCCTCTTCATAGTGCTTTAGCTATTCAAAGCTTCTTTCCTTTCCACATAAAATTGGTTATAACTTCTTCCATTTCTGTAAAGAACGCTTATGGGAATTGTATCAAGATTGCATTGCATCTGTAGATTACCTGAAGTATAGTGAGATTTTCACTTTATTAAATTTTCCAGTCCATGAGCATGGAATATCCTTCCATTTATGTAGGTAGGTCTCCTTTAGTCTCTTGTAGTATTGTTTTGTAATTTTCATTATATAAGTCTTTATGTCCCTGAATAAGCTATTTATTAAGTATTTTATCATTTTTGTGGCTATTGTAAATGGGGTTGGTTTCTTGATTTTATTTTTGTAATACTCTCTGTTAGTATAAAGTACTCAAATTATTTTTGTGTGTGGATCATGTATGCTACAATATTGCTGAAATCTTCTATCAGATCCAGTAATTTTCTTGTGGAATCTTAAGGGATTTCTACGTATAGGATCATGTCATCTGTGAATAGGGATGTTTTACTTTTTCCTTTTGGATTTGGATACCTTTTATTTCTCTTTCTTGCCTTATTTATATGGCTAGGATCTCCAGTAAAATATTGAAAAAGAGTGGTGATAATGACAACCCTTGTCTCATTCCCATTCCCAATTTCTCCAATTAGAATAATGTTGTCTGTTGACTTTGCATATGTCCCTTTAATTATGTTGAGAAATTTTCCTTCTATTCCTATTCTGCTGAAAGTTTTTATCAAGAAATGTATTGGAGTTTATCAAATGCTCTTTCTCTATCAATTATGATCAAATGGTTCCTTTTCTTTGTTTTGTGCAGTGATAAATTACACTGATGATTTTACCCTTGCATTCCTTCTATGAATACCACTTATTCATGGGATATGTATGATTTGTTTGATGTCTTGTTGAACTCTATTGGTAAAGAATTCTTGGTTGGCAATTGTTTTCCTTCAATATTTTATATATGTCCTTCCTCTGTCTTCTGGATTCTAGGGTTTCCAAGGAAAAATCCACAGTAATTTTTATGGTATTATATAGTATTACATTGTAATTTTCTCTTGCTGCTTTCAGAATTCTCTCCTTGTCTTTGTTTTTCAAAATTTTGTTTTCCAGATGTATCTTAGTGTAGACTTCATTGCATTTCTTCTGTTTAGAGTTCATGTAGCTTCCTGTACTTGCATGCTTGGTTCCTTATTCAGGTCTAGAAAATTCTCTATCTCTTTGAAAATTCTTTTATGTCTGTATTATTATGATGATGTTCTAGAATTTCAAGAATTCTATTGTTAGATTTCTTAATTGAATTCCACATTTCCATTTGTCTTGGTTCATTTTTCTTAATTATTTTCTCTTGTGACCTAATAAGTTCAGTTACAGTGTTTCTAGTTCACTAATTCTATCTTTTATCTGCTCAGATGTATTGTTGAATGCTTCTGTTACATTTTCTAGTTCAATTATTTTAGTTTTTAATTCCATTATTTTTCTCTCTCTCTTTTTTAAATGTTATCAATCTTTTTATTGAGTTTCTTATTTTGTATATTATTTTGTCCAGTGAAAATCTTATGAATCTGTCAGATGGATCTTGGCTCAAGGCAAAGAATATCAGAAAGATGTTTACTTGTGTTTTGTTGACTATGCAAAGGCATTTGATTGTGTGGACTATGACAAATTATGGATAACATTGAAAAGAATGGGAATTCCCGAACACTTGATTGTACTCATGAGGAACCTGTACCTTGACCAGGAGGCTGTTGTTCGAACAGAACAAGGGGACACTACATGGTTTAAAATCAAGAAGGGAGTGCGTTGCGGTTGTATCCTTTCCCATACTTATTCAATCTATAAGCTGAGCAAATAATCTGAGAAGCTGGACTATATGAAGAAAAACATGGCATCAGGATTGGAGGAAGAATCATTAATAACCTGAGATACACAGATGATACAACTTTGCTTGCTGAAAGTGAGGATGACTTGAGGTACTTACTGAGGAAGATTGAAGAACACAGTCTGGAGTATGGATTACATCTCAATATAAAGAAGACACAAATCCTTACAACTGGACCAATAAGCAGCATCACAATAAATGGAGAAAAGATTGAGGTTGTCAAAGAATTCACATTGCTTGGGTCTACAATCAATGCCAACAGAAGTAGCAGTCAGGATATTAGATGACTTTCAAGTGCTGAGGAGCAAGGATGTCTCCTTGAGGACTAAGGTGCACCTGACACAAGCCATGATATTTTCAATTGCCTTGTATGCATGCAAGAGCTGGCCAATGAACAAGGAGGACTGGAGAAGAATTGATGCTTTTGAGTTGTGATGCTAGCAAAGAATGCTGAAAATACCATGGACTGCTAAAATAACTAACAAATCTGTCCTGGAGGAAGTGCAACCGAAATGCTCCTTAGAAGCAAGAATGGCCAGACTTTGTCTCACCTACTTTAGTCATGTTGTCAGAAGGGACCATTCCCTGGAGAGGGTTGTCATGCTTGGTAAGGTGGAGGGTCGATGAAAGAGAGGAAGGCCTTCAACGAGATGGATTGACATAGTGGCTGCCACAATGGGCCCAAGTATAGCAAGGATCATGGAGCTGGCATGGGATCAGGCAGTGTTCTGTTCTGCTATGCATGGAGTCGCTATAAGTCAGAAACGACTGACAGCACCTAACAACAACAACAACATGTTATTATTATTTTGTTTGTTTTCTGTGTATTCTTTGCTTTTTAAAAACATACTTAACACTACTCCCTTGAAGTGTTCTAATTTTTCCATTATTCTAGTCCCTGTAAGAGAAATTTCCACTTCGTGTTTTCCTTTTGATTGGGCCTTCTTCTCTTATAATTCTGTATATTTCATTAGTTTTTGTTGACTGTGTGATATTTTAAATTTGAAATTCAGAGTTTTCTATATTTTCAGAAATTATTTTTAGATTTAGCTCCACTATCTTCTCTTAAGGAGCTCTGGTAGTATAGTGGCTAAGGCACTTGACTGCTAACCAGAAGGCTGATGGTTCAAACCCACCAGCCACTCCTCGGAAGGAAGGTTGGGCAATCCTACTTCCGTAGTGATACTGCCTCGGAAACCCAAGGAGGGGTCGCTATGAGTCAGGGCTGACTCGATGGCACATAACAACAACAACAACAACAACATCTTCTCTTAAGTTCCACTAGAGGGCATACTGGCCTTTTGGTTCTGTCAACAGTAAGCTAGCAGTTCTGCGGATTTATCTCTATTACTATTGAGTTCTAGTTTGTCTCAATAGATTATAGATGTTTTGGAAATTTTAAGTCTCTGCATGCTTACTCTGGCTCGTTTTCCTGAAGCATTCCCCAGATGATTGCATTCCTGGGGCTGTATTCCTTCACTTCCTTTTGTAGGATTGGGGGATGACTTTCCTTCTGTGACTAATTGCACATTTGTGCAATTTTTTCACTGGCCATGAGAAGTTGTGGTATTCATCCTTCCAAAGGTAAGGGACCAAACCAAACTTGCTGCTGTTGAGTTGGATCTGACTCATAGGGACCCCTCTTCAGGTTTCTGAGGCGGTATGTCTATGGATGTAGATTGCCAGTCTTCCTTCTGAGGAGTGGCTGGTGGGTTTGAACCTCCATCCTTCTGGTTAGCAGTTAAGTGCCTTAGGCACTACACCACTAGAGCTCCTAAGGGAAGGGAGGGGAGCATTTTATTTCCTTCCATCTTGGGCAACCCTGAACAAACTCTCTTGCGGACCTAGTTGTGGGTAGGGAGGTGGCCAGTTGTTTCCCTCCATGTTTTCTGTTTGATGTATTTTTCTTGCCCTGGCTGATAGATGGATGGTAAGCTCTTCTGCTGCCCTGTGTCCTAGAGACTGTCTGCCTCATGTCTCGGTGAGATTCAGTAACACTCATTTGCAACATCTCAGCTTCTCTGTCCCTTTTCCCAAGTGTGTGACTTGTGAATTCCCCTAGCCAATCTGTGCCACATTAATTGGACTATATTTTCCTCAGTTTAGCTCCTGTCCTGTGTTCTTTGTTCAGGGTGTTATCATTCCTGCCCAAAATTGGCTGCAGGGAGTGAAGTCCTCGGGATGCCTGTGGCTAGAAACTCCCAGTTTCTCTGCCAATGTGGTCCTCCTCTCCCCTATTTTGTGACTCACCTCAGCTCTCAACACTTCAACTGCCATTCAGAATTTGAGATCTCAGTCTATGTCTGTTTTTGTTTGTTGTTCAGTGGGTTAGTTGCAGGAGGATAAATGGGAGTGACTCTTTAATCTGCCATTTTGCCCCATCTCCTCATCTAATAGTATATTGATGAAAGTGGTTTATTATAGTATAGAGTAATATGCTTATGTGATTTTTATTTTTCTCTTTTATTATTTTTTAAAAGAAATAATACATATAACTGTGGAAAATTGTGAAAATATACTCAATAATCTTTCCAACCATAGACAAACAATATTTACGTTTTTATATATATCTTTTCATGATTTTTTTTTTCTATTAAGATGTATAGCATAAATATTTATATACATTTTTGCTCTAAGTATTTTTTTTCAATAAAAATAGGGCTGCAGTACAGTGTATAATTTTATCTGCTTTTTTTTTTTCTTGGAAAAAAAGAAAGACCTTTACAATATTTGCATATTTTCCAATGAGTATTCTATTGTAGTATTCACCATGAATTATTGAACCAGTCCTCTGATGCTGCAGATTATACTGCTTCAAATTTTTTATTAACAATATTATGATGATCATCTATGTATATACATGTTTTCACAGTGATCTGAAAATTTTTCTTACATGAATTCCTAGGAGTGAAATTATTCAATTTTAATACTAATAGAGCTTTTCAATAGAATGTCCCATAGTGACTGGACGTGTCAGATATGAAGTGTGATTTTGGAACTAGTTGTCAATCCTGTGGAAGAATTTACCAAAGGCTTCTGTGTGTCCCAGCTGAAGAGAGAGCTTTCTTTTGCCTTGACTTTGGGCTATAAACTATTATACTTAGATTTCATCAGTATCCTTTTGATTATATACACATTCCTGTAATAAGTAAACTATTTATATACAGATATTCATTATATATCTTGTCATTCCATGAAAATTCAAAGACTTGGATAGAATCATGGAAAACTGAGCATTAAGATTCTCTTGTGAATTCAGTCTGAAGAAGAAATTACTAGAACTAAAGACAGAAAGTCCATTTTATAAGAACCAATATAAATATAATATATGGAGGTACTTGATGGTTTGCCTTCAAGCAAAGTACCTTATTGCCAGTTAGTTGACTTTCTGTGACCTTGGCTTACATTTTTTAAGGTTTGAGCTGTCTTGAGGTAGTGTCTACCATATGTTACCTTGAGGTACTGTGCTTTATATATGCTCCAGAATCTGGAGAAAATTTGATGCTGCAAGTTTGCAAAATAGTTCTGTCCCTGCTGACATAGACTTTTCCAAATTGACTAAGAAATTCTCATTTATCTAAAGTCTATTGCCACCAGTAGCATACATGTTGACTTTTATACAGAAATAGACTGTTCTAAGTAGTGATACTGCCTCAGAAACCCAAGGAGGGGTCGCTATGAGTCGGGTCCAACTCGACGACACATAATAGCAACAACAACAAGAGATATCAACCCTAAAGTTGTCATGTTTAAATACACTAAGGAAACTTCTTGTTTTAACAAGGTCAAAAATGCTGAGGACATTGCTCTAGATATTTTCTGAGAGCATGGTGAGTCCTAAGAAGTCAAATGAAGAGTGTGAAAACATTAACATTTCTTCAGAATATAATTACCAGTAAAATTTTCAATTTTCACAGGAAGAGAATCTCATTGTTAAATAATTACATATATGCTCCCTGAGCCCTTTGGCTTTCGCATCAAGTTAGAATTTTCTCACCATATGGCTGCAATAAAGAAGGTGTATGCTACAAATTCCTTGAGGGCACTGTAATTTATCATTAGATTCTGAACCCACTGCAAAAGAAAGCACAAGAATGACTGCTTTACAAAGGGTTTTGCTTTCATGTATTGGTACATACCATTGGAAATTCTGTTTTCTGCAAATATCTGTTCTAATTTTATTGATACTGTTCCATACTTTTTCATGTGATGCTGAATTTCTTGTGAGATATGGAAAACATGGAGAAATACAAAATTTATAAGTTATAAAAGTATTTCATAAATGGGATGCATCCCTTAGCTATCTAAACTTGCTGCCAATTCCCTTTCAGAACTTTACACTTTTGTTAGTTTTAAGTGCCATTGAGTCAGTTCCAACTCAGTGACCCTATGTATAACAGAATGACACACTGCCCAGTCCTGTGCCATCATCACAATTGTTGCTATGTTTGAGCCCAGTTTTGTAGCCACTGTGTCAATCTATCTTGTTGAGAGTGTTCCTCTTTTTCACTGATCCTCTCCTTTACCAAACATGATGTCCTTCTCCAGGAACTGGTGCAAAATATGTGAGATGAAGTTTCAACATTCTTGTTTCCAAGGAACATTTTAGCTGTACTTTTTCCAAGACAGATTTGCTCATTCTTCTGGCAGTCCATGGTATATCCAACACTCTTTTCATTGTAAGATGTGTAAAATTCTTGATCTAGATGCTCAGCAAATAAAACAACAGCAACAAAACCTAGATTATTGAATCGCAGCACATCAACCAAGAGCCCCTTCATTTACTTTCCACTTATTGCTCACGGTAGTGAAGAACAAGCCACAAAAGTGGATTTTCAATGACTGGAGAATATACATTATGATCAATTGATTGAATCTCTTAAAGCTTAGGCAGATAACTTTGGCCTGTTGGTGATTAGCCCTTTTTGTTTACTGAATTAAGTGCTGTCCAGTGGCATTTGTTGGGATTCCAAATAATCATATATGCTCCTCACTACATCCTCAGGATCCAACAAAAAACATGGCTCAGAGTAGGTGCACAGAGTATATTTTTTGAATGAATGAATGGTGTAGCATAAAGTGAGTGAGATCTCATATCAGGAATGTCTGGGTTTTATTTTCATATGCTAATAATGTATCCCTAATTAAATGAATTTATATGTCTAAACCTCTGTTTTATTATCTGTAAATGAGAATAATGATATTACATTATGACCACTACTTTAAGGTTAAATTTGTGAAATTGTGAGAAATATTTTAAGTATATTGTGTGCAATTATAAATGAATATGTATTTGAGGTGGAAAGAAGCAGAATCCTTGTACCCTTGTTTTATTGCTCTAGTGCTGCTATAACAGAAATACCACAAGTAAATGGCTTTAAAAAACAGGAATTTATTCTCTTACAGTTTAGGAAGTTAGAAGTCCAAATTCGGAGTGCTGGCTCTTAGGTCTTGGTGAAGGCACCTTGACCTTGGGCTTCACCTTTGCCTCTTATTCAAGGCCTACTGGAGCTGGAGGCTTCTTGTAACTCATACAGTTGCTGGCTGCTAGGCTGATGAACTCAAGGTTGGCAAGTAAAATGACACAATTCCAAGATTGTCAGGCAATACAGCAGACTGCTGGTTCAAGTCCAGGAGCAACCTCAAGAACATCAGGCAACACAGCAGACCCCTAGTTCAAGTCCAGGAATTGGAGATGAAGACTTGGTCAAATGCAGGATACAGATGTGTCAAGAAGCATGAGAACTTTCTCAATGCTTCTCCTTTTATACTAGAAGCAGGCCACACCCTGAAGGAAACTAATTAGCTACTCACAGCAGATTTCATTATGAAGGTGATTATCATGGGGAATAACTATATCCAGCTGCCCAGCCACTGATAACCATGGTCCAGCCAAGTTGACACACAACTTTAACTACTACAACCCTTCTTTAGATTTCCAAAGGAATCAATGACTCAGAAAGTATTATGAATCTCTATAGTGTAGGGTTTTGTGAAGAGTGATACAATGTTCATAAAAAATTTGTAGCGATGCCCAAACTCTATAGCTGTTTTTCAGCATTGCATTTTCCTCATAGTTTCTAGAGAATCAGATATCAAATTTTGAGGCACCCTGAACAATTAAAAGACTTGGAGAAAGAAGAGATACTAGTAAGAAGTAAAGTTGCATTTCAAGGGTCATTCAACGGAGACCATTCCTGTTTAGAGGAGATAGTACCTGTTGTCCCTAAGTAGAGTGAATAATCTTAGGTGTCCTCAAACTCACACAAAGGGCCCAGCTTTGTCTACTTATGCTGAGGGCAGCCTCAATGATTGAGCTCATGCATTAAACAGTGAGATGCTTGAAAGTATAGTAAGGCAGAGAGGTAAGTGGGGTGCTTAAGTAGACAAGTTCTGAGAGCCAGACTGCCAGTGTTTCAATCCTAGTGTGCCTCTTGCTAGCTATGTGCCCTCAGGCAGTTATTAACCTCTGTAGTAAAAGGAGGGGAGTCACTTCTAGGCTGCTAAGAGGTTGGAGGTTTGAGTCTAGCCAGACACCAAAAAAATGCCTAATGATCTACTTCTAAAAAAATTAGCCATTGAGAACTCTATGGAGCACAGTTCTATTCTGACACACATAAGGTTGCCATGAGTCAGAATCAACTTGACAGCTACTGGTACTGGTTAAAGGACAAAGAGTGTCAAACTCAGGGCTGTAGTGAGAACTAAATGAGGTTAACATATATAAGATGCTTAAAATAGTGCCTAGTACTCAGAAAGTCCTATACAAGTATTTGCTATTTTCACTATTAAAGACAAGAATACCTTATGGTGCTTTAAAATTTAAATAGAGTTGATAGATTGACAGATTCCTTAAAGACATGTTCCTGAACTGGAATTGTAGCCTGTTGCTTCCCTAATAAATCCCATAATCTGTGAGTTCTGTGGGGCCACTCCAGTGAATTATGGAACCTAGCAGATGTGGTGGTTGCTGCAGGAGGAACGATTGGTGAAAGAGCTGGAGGGAGGCAGCATGTCTGGCCTTGCAGCAATAGGCTTTGGGCTACTGATGGTGATTCTGTCTTTCTCTTATGGGGTTAGAGGAGGTCAGAAGATGTGGTTCAAGTTCAGGAACATGTTCAGTCTCTCTCAGCCAACAGTCTCTCTCTCTCTCCCAGCAGTACATGTGTCTCTCCCAGCAGTGTGTGCTTCTCAGTCTCTCTTGCAGCAGTGTATGTCTCTCACATCTCTCTTTCAGTAATGCGTGTCTCTCACATCTCCTAGTTGGTAGTGAGAGATTTCTTCTGCCTCTAGGAGGACTCCTTCTGAGCCTGGCAGAGTGGCCAAACTAACCAATCCCAACATCAGAATTCTATACACCTGAGAGAGAGTGAACTTCCCAGAAGATTGCTTCTTGCCACTTGCAACAGAAATACCCCAGGCAGATAAAATTAACAATTAGGAGCTACTCAGTTGCTCATGGCAAATTCCACCACTGAGTTTACAAAGACTTATGGCTAGAAAAGCCACACTATGTAATTTAGTACACCGCATATACATACTCAGGATCTGATGACATGTGTGTATGACAGTAATTCATTTATATTTTGATACTTAATTATTTTGGCAGACTAGTATGAATTGAAGAAATGAATTTTCTAAATATTTTAATTCAAAATTTCTTTGAAATTTTGGCAGTTGGCGTCAGAAGAGGTGGGAATTGTTGCAGTGGCTCCAGACTCATAGATGCATGGGACTTTGTAAAAGAAAGAAAGAAGGGGCCTGGGAAGTCCAACTTTGGATACTCAGATGGTTACTTTGGTTAGTGTTACCTACTAAAGGAGAGAATTGATTCAGAGGCTAGGGCTTTTGGTTACACCCAGCCAAAGGCCCAAGGCCATATACATAGAATGGGAAGGTATTCAAGGTGAAAAGAGAACCTGAAATATCTTTAAAAGGATTATGTGTTTTGGTTTGTGTGTTTATCTGAGTGTACTATGGGTCTCTTACCTGCTTGTACATTAGCAATAATTATGGCTTATGGATAACAGAGAGCATGTAAGTCCGTCTTCAGCTGATACTTGATTGGATATGTTAAAAGGGGAAATAGAGTTTGCCCAGCAGAAATATAGGCTTTTGTTTCAACCCCTGTATGTAGAGTATTAGGGGCTTAGGTAGAAAACATGAGCCCCAACCAGAACTACTGAGAGAACAGAAGATATGCATTAGAAGACAGGACCTACAGAAAAAAAAAAAAAAAAAAAAAGTTTGGCTTTTTTTGAATTTCAAGCAAGCAGATAGGTTTTGAGTGCAGTGAGACAAGAAAGTCATGGTCCATGAGAGAAACCCCTTCCAGGACTGAATGTTACAGTAACCAACAAGTAATAGGCTTGTATGCTACTCGCTTGTGACCACCTGCGTCCAATTGAGTGGAAATGGAGGAAAAGCAGCAATGAAGAAATGGGATACTTTTTGACCTAGGCCATGGATGCTGGGTTGAGAAGAAGGGCTGGCTGGTCTGAAATGCTAGGAATTATGAGCCTATGGGCATTGAAATACTCCCTGAGGACTGAGGATGTGAGAGAAGGTGCTGGCTGGTCTGAGGTGAAGGGAAAAGTATGACTCCCAAACTTGGCAGCTGGAACCCATGACCTAGCTGGGATGGCTAGGGCTGAGCTTACCAGAACCCGACCAAATGGAGAGGAAGATTTCTGACACTGAGCTGGTGTTATGGCTGTTCGATGGCTTTTGCTAGGCTGGACTTTGCTTGTTTATAGATGCAGATGGCCAAAGTTTCCAAGAAGAACAGAAGATTCTTCAATGAGAAAGAAACATGCTTGTCTCCTCACAGTACTGGTTTGATAGGAATGGGCAAATTAGAAATTGGCTATCTAAAATGGGGGAAGATAAAGGCATGAAGTGGCTGGCTTATACACTTTCATGGGTGTGGTTATTATTAACCCTGCAGTGTAGTAAATTACATAGTGTGGCTTTTCTAGCCATTAGTCTTTGTAAACTCAGTGGTGGAATTTGCCATGAGCAACTGAGTAGCTCCTCATTATTAATGTTATACACCTGGGATATTTCTGTTGCGAGTGGTAGGAACACTCTTCTGGGAGGTTCTCTCTCTCTCAGGTGTATAGAAGTCTGATGTTGTGATTGGTTAGTTTGAACACTCTGCCAGACTCAAAAGGAGCCCTCCTAGAGGCAGAAGAAATCTCTCACTGCCAGCTGGGAGATGTGAGAGACATGGATTTCTGAGAGAGAGACATGAGAGACATGCACTGCTGGGAGAGAGACAGAGAGATTGTCGGCTGAGAGATGGTGGGCTGAGCATGTTCCTGAACTTGAATTGTAGCCTGTTGCTTCCCTAAAAAACTCCATAATCTGTGAGTTCTGTGTGGGACTGCAGTGAATTATCAAACCCAGCAAAGGTGGTGGGTGCTGCAGGAGGAATGGTTGGTAAAAGGGCTGGAGGGAGGCAGCATGTCTGGCCTTGCAGAAATAGGCCTTGGGCTACTGATAGTGATTCTGTCTTCCTCTCGTGGGGTTGGAGGAGGTCAGAAGATGTGGCTTCCCAGCCCCTTTGGCAGTATATTAAAATATTATTTAGAATATGGCAAAAATACATTTCAGATAATAAAATAGACTATATATGTTTAAAATATAATACGTACCAATGACCTCATATGCATGTGAAAGCTAGACAATGGAACACAAGACAGAAGAATTGGTCTATTTAAATCTATTTGAATTGTAGTGTAGATGAAGGACATTAGATATATCCTGGACTGCCAGAAGAATTGACAAATCAGTTTTAGAAAATATACAACCAGAATCCTCCCTAAAACTGAAGATTGAGAGTTTAGCTTTCTTACTGTGGACATATAATCAGAAAAGAATAGTCAGTAGAAAAGAACATCATGTTTTGTAAAGTAGAGGGTCAGTGAAAATGAGGGAAACCCTTAGTAAGATGGATTGACTGACAAAATTTTCTGGTCTTTTGCCATTAAATATTGATGTTAGCTTTGGGTTTTCTGTATGTTCCATTTATCAAATTAAGGAAGTTCCCTTCTATTTGTAGTTTGTTTAATGTTTCAAGAATGCGAGAGTGTTGGATCTTTTCAAATGCTTTTTCTGCATTTGTTAAAATAAACATGTGATTTTTGTTTTTTATTTATTGGTAACATGAATTAATTATGTGAATTAATTTTTGGATATTAAAGCAACCTTGTATTTCTGGGATAAATTCTTGGTGAATAATTCTTTTTATATGTTGCTGAATTTAGTTTATCATTGCTTTGTTGAGGACATTTGTGTTCATGTATGTAAGAGATAGTGATTTGTATTTTTTTTTTTTTTTTTTTTCCTTGTGATGTCTTTGTTAGGTTTTGGTATCAGGCCTCAAAAAATGAATTGGAAAGTAACTCCTTATCTTCCACTTTTTCAAAGAGTTTGTGAAACTGATATTAATTCTTCTTTAAATGTTTGATAGAATTTTGCAGTGAAGTTGTGGAATTAAAAATGTAAATACGAAATTAGAAATGTAATACTTAATATAGTTTTGCAATAAAAGGCCACTATTAAGGCCAGCAAAAGGGCGGGCCCCAGTTTCAGGAACAGGGGCAAGGCAAGGATGACTAAGCCCTGAACTCAACCATACCATGTAATTGGAGAATTCAAACTTAAACGTACCAATCGTTTGTACTCCCTCTGAGAATTCAAACTTAAACTTACCAATCAGCTGTACTCTCTCTCTCTGACCACCCCCTTGTAGTTTTGCCTTTAAATACTGTGTAACTTTGTTGCTGGCTGCTCCACTCCTCTGCCCCTGCATGGGATATGAGTCGAGCCCCAGCGCGCTGGAACTTCGAATAAACTCCTCCTGCTTTTGCATCAAGAGACGTCTTTCGTGAGTGATTTTGGGTGGCGTTATCCCTGACTTGGGTTGGGGGAGCCCTGTCGTGGGGGAACCCAACAAAGTCACCTGGTCCTGGGTTTTTCTTTGTAAGTTGATTTTTGATTACTGATTAACTCTTTGCATTTGTGATAGACCTATTCATATTGTCTATTTTTTTTTTTTTTTTGGAACATTTGCAGTAATTTGTGTCTTTCTGGGAATTTGTCCATTTCACCTAGTTTATTGATGTAAAATTGTTCATAATATTCCTTTATAAATTCCTTTTCATTTCTGTAAGGACTTTCACTTTCATTTTGGATTCTAATAATTTAAATCATTTCACTTTTTTCTTGGTCACTCTAGCTGAACATTTGCCAATTTTGGTGATCTTTTCTAAGAACTGGCTTTGGGTGTCATTGTTGTTTTCTGTTTTCCATTTTGTTACTCTCTATTCTAATCTTTATTTCCTCCCTTCTACTTGCTTTAGGTTTAATTTGCCCTTCTTTTTCCAGTGTCTTTGTAGATGGAGGAGAGCAATATCCTGAGGTGCTTTTGAGGTTGAAACACTGTCTCATGAGCTGGGACAAGGGTAATCAGGGCCCAAGTGTTATCAGTGCAGTGCATCCAAAGTAGGATCTCCATTACATGATGGGAGTGAGGCAAAGAAGGAAGATTCCAACTCTCAACTACACTTGCCTGTAACTTAGCCTCAACTTTAGGTAGCTGGGGCCAGTATGAAAAATACTTTTGCCCTCTTTCTCCAGGAAGAAAGCCCTCTGAGTGGAAGCTTGGAGGAAAGAGAGCCCTGTGCTCTTTGCTGCAGCAATCTGGAGTGGAGTCTCCATCTTGCTGAGCTGGTATGGGAAAGAGAGGAAGTGGTCTTTGTTTAAATATCAAAGACTTGTTTCCTTTACCTTTTTTTTTTTTTTTTTTAAGATTTTATTGAACAGATATTCATTTACCATCTACCTTTAACATAATTTTTTAGAAGCCTTAAAATAGTTGTTATTTTTCTTTTTTTTTTTTTTTTTTACCAATTTCCTTAAGGAATTGCACTGCCATATTGGAAGCTGTCCCCAGTCTGGTGGTTATTGATACTTCTAAAATTTTTGATATAAGAAGACACAATTTGAAGTACATAATCATTCATATGCAACATGTGCATTCAGATTTTCCACATGAGATCAAAAGAGCAGAATCTTCCCAGGGATGATGATCAGAAGGCAAAAAGGGATAGTAAAAATGATATAAAGAAGGACAAATAGAAATGGTAAACACAGGGAGGAGGTAGGAAGAGTGCTGTTACATTGCAGGGATTGCAATCAATGTCACAAAATAAAATGTGTATGAATTGTTGAATGGAAAACCAATTTTCTTTGTAAACATTCACCCAAATCACAATAATAAAAAAAAAATGCAATTATATTTATAATACATGCCTTTCAATAGCATTTCCAACTAGACAATTCTGATTGTTTCACTTTCTGACACAAGTTTTATTTTCCATTGCAGGTGGTAAACTTCCACATTACTTTTTATTAAATTCTGAAAGCCAGGAAGAGAAAACACACTAGTAAATGGTGCCCCAATTCAGAATATTATTGGAGGCTACTTTGATATTTGAATTTTGGACTTCCATCTGTGGTCCACCTGACTCAAAGACAAAGTGGATATGCTTCTGTATAGAGGGATATGAGGAAATCCTGAATGACTTTATGTAGTTGTCTTAGTTAGCTGGAGAATTTTTAACACAAATATCACAAGACAGTGGCCTTAAAGAACAGAAATATTTTCTAATGGTCTGGAGGATAAAAGTGCAAATCTGGGTCTCAGCTATATTTACTCCTTCCTAGTTAATATCCCTGAATATTCCTTGGTTCTTGTTGATCCTCACAGGACATCATTTTTGCCTGTGTGTGCATGTATGTCTCTACCACTATACTGCTTTTGATATAACTCAGAGTTATTAGGTTTAGGATTCACCCTACCCTGATATGACCTCAAATGAATAATAGTGTACATACAAAAATTGATTACATTGCATTGTTGTTGTTGTTATGTGCCATCGAGTCGGCCCCAACTCATAGCGACCCCTCCTTGGGTTTCCGAGGCAGTATCGCTATGGAAGTAGGATTGCCCAACCTTCCTTCCGAGGAGTGGCTGGTGGGCTTGAACCGCCAGCCTTCTGGTCAGTAGTCAAGTGCCTTAGGCACTATGCTACCAGAGCTCCTAAGAAACTCACTGCCGTTAAGTTGATTCCAACCCATAGCAACCCCTCCTTGGGTTTCTGAGGCAGTATCGCAACGGAATTAGATTGCCCATCCTTCCTTCTGAGGAGTGGCTGGTGGGTTTGAATCGCCAGCCCTCTGGTTAGCAGTCAAGTACCTTAGGCACTACGCCACCAGAGCTCCTACATTGCATTAGATTACACTATATATAGGGATTAGGACTCCAAAACATATTGTGAGGGTAGGAGCACAATGCAATCCATATCCAATAGTGAAGAAATAGCCTTACCCAAAGAGAAGTATGACTTTTGCTGTTGGTTTTTAGAAAGTGATTTCTAGGCCCCTGAAATGTCCTACCTGATAGCAGTGTCTTTGTTTGCCTGGAGGCTCTGGCCACTGGACAATTTAACAATGTGATTGATTTATGATGGGGGCTTTGGGCTATGCTATATCAGTTTCAATCTCTGGAGACACTAGAGAGTAAAGCTATTATCCTGATCACTGGCAGGGTATGGAGACTAAAAGTCAGACACACCGGCAATATGTGATTGAGTCCCAATAAAAACTCTGATATCAAGGCTAGGGAGAGCTCCCTAGCTGGCAATACTATTTGTTTTGTCTCTACAGGGAAAGGACCACTGAAAACTGCATTTACCACTCCCTGCCCCCAAAAACTCTATCCATATCTTCCCTTTCTGATTTTAATTTATATCTTTTCTCTGTAACAAACCATAACTGTGAGTTTAACAGCTTTCAGTACATTCTTTGAGTCTTCCTAGTAAATTATTATAACGGTGGTTTTGCGAGCTTCAAACCCACTTCTCTCCCCTACTCACAAACCAAATCAAATTCACTGCCATTGAGTTGATTCCAACTCATAACAACCCTATGGGACAGAGTAGAAATGCCCGACATGGTTTCCAAGGCTGTAAATCTTTACAGAAGCAGACTGCCTTATCTTCCTCCCATGAAGTGGCTGGTAGATTTGAACTACCAACCTTTTGGTTAGCAGCTGAATGCTTTAATCACTGTACCAGCAGAGCTTCTACGCTGCTACCAGTTTGTGTCCAAAGTGAAAGTGGTCTTAAGGGGTTTGGTTCCTTTAAATGTAAAGTTGGTTAAAATCATTGTACATTTCCAGAAATATCTTTTAGGCACTGAATTTTCTATTACTAAAGTAACTATTAGGAGCTCTGGTAGCATAGTGCCTAAGGCACTTGACTGCTAACCAGAAGGCTGGTGGTTCAAACCCACCAGCACTCCTCGGAAGGAAGATTGGGCAATCCTACTTCCGTAGTGATACTGCCTCGGAAACCCAAGGAGGTGTCGCTATGAGTCAGGGCTGACTCGACAGCAAACAACAACAACAACAACAAAGTAACTATTGGGTTATATAAAAAAATATTGTCACCATTTTTGAAATGCTGAAGTACAGTCTTGAGAAGCCAATGAGGCAAAGAGTAGGGTATGAGAGGTGATCATTCTGCATTTCACAGTGCTGCTCAGGCTGAAATTGTTATGCAGTGCTCCCTATACTTGTTCTGCATCTCTGCACTGGCACATTGTTTTCTCCTTGGTGCTTCTTGAGGACTTTGTGCATATGTCTGTATAGCATTCACCAAAACAAACCAGCGGCCATTGCTTATGTGTTCCTCTTTGGGCTGCAACCTCATCGCTGTCAAGGTCATGTCTAATGAATTGTGTTATTCTTAGGGCTTAAAGTGGTGACTGGAAGCTCATTTATCTTCTTTTTGTAGATTCTGGATTTTTACCTTATTTGTACATAGATGCATAGGCTCTCAATTACATCTAGGAATCTTTTTTTTTTTTTTTTTCTTTCCCTCTCTCTAGTTGTGCATTTACCCTCAGTGAGCAAATTTATAGTTATTTCTTATATTTCCATTTTTAACATTCCTTTATTAACATCAATCTCTAGTATCTAAGCATTATATTGTAAATAACTCATTATTGGTAAAACCTAAGTTTTATAGGGCATGGTCTTTAAAGCTTACTATTGTATAAAATTATATCTTATAATAATGGAAGGATATAAATGACAATGTGGTCAGGCAAGTTCCTCAGATACTAGTATTGTATACTGTACACTATAACTACAAATGATAGTTGTTGTTGTTGTTGTTGTTGTTGTTATGTGCCATGGAGTGGGACCTGACTCATAGTGACCCCTCCTTGGGTTTCTGAGGCAGTATCACTACAACAGTAGATTTCCCAACTTCCTTCCAAGGAGTGGCTGGTGGGTTTGAACCACCAACCTTCTGGTTAGAAGTCAGGTGCCTTAGGCACTATGCTACCAGAGCTCCCTACAAATGATTAAGTGTCTGTAATTTCTGTTATTCAGCCTTCTCATGTTGACATATAGTGCATGAATTACCTTAAGTTATTGACTGTAATAGTGGCATGAAGAAATAGTTGCAATTATTTATTATTTATGTAGAGTCAGACATCAATTAGTGTTTTTTTGTTGATGAGTTCACTAAAAGCTGGCAATTAGAATGTGGCAATATGTGAGTAACTTCCATTCAAAAACTAAATAACAGTCCTATAGAATGAACATGAACAACTTAACATTGAAATCTTAAAAAAAAAAAAAAAACACAGTGAGCATGCACTATAAAATTAATTTACTTATTTAGCTAGGTTGTAGATGTCTATTCCTAACCAAGACACTAAAACAAATTGCTTCTAAATAAAAGGCAGGAAAACATGAATGTTTTCCTTCATTGATGTATGTGTGTGTGTATGTCTTCGATTGACATATTTTATTAAGGTCTTATAAAATTTCATTTCCCCTTTTGAAGAAGGCAAAGTACCATGTTATCAGAGGAGTTTCCATTTAGAATTTATAAGAAAAACATCTTGAAGAAGTTATTTGATCTATAATCAGTACTAAACTGTTACTTGGATTTACAAAGTTGTTGTTGCTGTTGTAATGTGCCGTGAAATCGGACCCAACTCATAGCAACTCCTCCTTGAGTTTCCGAAGCAGTATCACTATGGAAGTAGATTGCCCCATCTTCCTTCCAAGGAGTGGCTGGTGGATTTGAACCACCAGCCTTCTGGTTAGCAGTCGACTGCCTTAGCCACTAGGTTTTATGGAAATGTCATCGATGTGCAGCCTGTTGTGAAGAGTAAGAAGTCGTTTTCCAGTAACTATGTAATGCTGGGTATAGAGACTTGACTGGGCATTGAAGTGGAAACAATACAAAACATAACTTGAATAGCCAAACATGGTGAGTTTTCTGAAAAGAAACAAATGATTTTCAGAGGATGACATCTTTTAAAATCTTAATTTCAGTTGGCAGAGAAAACCCAATGGGAACATCTGCAACACCCAGCCAAAGGGAGGAAAAGAACAATGCAACAAAAATCCAGATGGAAACACCATCTAAATTGGAGGCGGGATATCTCTTATCTTCTCCAATCACAAGTAATTAACAACTTTTTTGCTTTTTATGGTTTATTTTTCTGTATTGCTACTGCTTTGTGGCTACTCCAGGAGCAGTATCAAATTGTTGTTATGATAAAGGTTACCATATATCACAAAAGCTGCTTTCATGCTATTATTAAAAGTTCTATGATTTTATATTGCAAATAATACATATATTTTAAAAAGGTTTTATTTATTTGTTTTGAAAGAAATATTTACTCCAGAACAGTTACCTGAGAAAAAGATAATATTAAATTATAGAAGCATTTTGTACTATTATCTACAAAACATTTTATAAATAACAGTAAATTATCATGAAAGTCAAAATAACAACAAAAATAAACTTTTCAACTTCTCTGATACAGAAGCTGAGACAGGAATAAAGTGCTCTAGGCCTCAAGGTTTGCATTTCTAGTCTATCTCTTAATGTATTTGATTTTTTTTTTTTCTCTTAAATATGTTCCTTTCTACCTGACTTGGAAGTATAAATTATGTTATCTGACAAATCTTGTTCATTAGTATCTAGTCAGCTTTGGGTGAAATGAAATAGTGGACTATTGTCTCTGAATCATTTTTTAAAACAAAACAAAAGTGTGGAAGACAGATTATTTGTAATGCTATCTTAAGAAAAGTGATTTTTGAAAATTAATTATCAGGTGTTCTTTCTTTTCTTTTAGCTAGTAGCAGATAACAGATGCCTCTTGCTGATAACTCCACAGTACTATCACATCAACCATAAGGAAGAGAAATTACTCTTTTGATTTTTGCCTCATTGTACTAGTCCCAGTTACATATTTCCATGTCATGTCATGAATTCATAGAGCATTGTGAAGAATCACACTGCATGACAAATATGTGCTTAGTTAAAATTTTTCACAGAAGCAGAATTTAATCTTTATGTCAGGAAGCAGTGACACCTAAATTGGGAACAGCCACCTCAAGTATAATTTGAGTTGGTTGAAAATAACATGTTAACTGCAATTTCTAAGAGTAGAAGTTTTTTTTTTTCTTTTTTTTTAATGACTGGCAAAGACTTCAAAGTTTCTATAGGTGTTATGAAAATTTGCTCTGACAAAAATATTTTTAAATGCTACTATCATTAATTTTTCAGAGACTCAAATATATAGGTTTTTGATTAGGCAGAGCAAGTGATTGCAAAAATGTTATTACACCTTATTATAGAGACCTTTTCAAATCATTATTTCATTTAATCAACCATAAAATATGGATTATGTGATACTAAATGTCACTTGTCATGGAAAAAACAGACACAGACTTTGCTCTCTTGAAGCTTACAGTCTAGTAACTATATAGACATTAAAAATGCATCACACAGTAGTGACTAGTGTCTTAGAAGCTTGTGAGCAGCCACCTAAGCTGAAACTATTGTCAGAAAATCAAAGATGCATGAACATAATTAATCCAAAAGATTAATGGACCATGTGAAACTCAGCCTCCATGACCCTGAGACCAGAATAACTAGATGGTGCTCACCTACCACAATCAACTTCTCTGAAAAGGATTACAATAGTAGGTCCTAGATAGAGTGAGAGAAAATTGTGAAACAAAACTCAAAATCATAAAAAAGACCAGGCTTACTGATCAGATAGAGAATGATAGAACCCCTGAGGCTATGGCCTTTAGCTACCCTTCAAATGTGTAATTGAACTCACTCCCGTGGCTCAGCTTTGAGCCAAACAACAGATAGGCCTATCAGATGAACAATAGCACAAGGGAGGTACATACTCTTTAAAACAATCACCCATATGAGATCAAAAAGGCAGTTTTGCTCAAGAAGAAATCTCAGAAGGCAGGAAATGATAGGAAAGGAGGATGAAAGGAAATGAAAAAACAGAGGGTGGAAGTGGAAAGAATGCTGTTACCTTTTGGGGATTGCAATCACTCTCACAAAACAAATATTCTGTGAATGTTTGAATGGAAAACTAACTTGTTCTATAAACTTTCACCCAAATCACAATAAAAAGTTAAAACAAAATTCATCCCACAAAACTTACAGTTAAAAGCTGATAAATAATATGAAGGACCACCACTCATCTGTCAGTTTGTCACACTGTGGTGGCTTGAGTGTTGCTGTGGGGCTGGAGGCAATGCCACCAGTATTTCAAATAACAGCAGGGTCACCCAAGGTGGACAGGTTTCAATGGAGCTTCCAGACTAAGACAGATTGGGAAGAAGAAAGGGGCCATCCACTTCTCAAAAAATTGGCCAATGAAAACCTTATGTATAGTGATGAAACACTGATATATTACTGGAAAACATGACTATCCCTGAAACTTTGTCTGATATGGTGTTGGAAGATGAGCCACTTAAGTCGGAAGGCACACAAAATACAACTGGGGAAGAGCTGCTTCCTCAAAGTAGAGTTGACATTAATGATGTGGAGTAAAGCTTTCAAGACCTCCAACTGCTGATGTGGTATGACTCAAAATGGGAAGAAACAGCTGCAAACATCCATTAATAATCAGAACATGGAATGCATGAAGCATGAATCTAGGAAAATTGGAAGCTGTCAAAAATGAAATGGAATGCCTAAATATCAATATCCTAGGTATTAGTGAGCTGAAATGGACTAGTTTTGTCATTTTGCAACAGACAATCATATGATCTACTATGCCAGAAATGACAACTTGAAGAGGGATGGTGTGGCATTTATAGTCACAAAGAATGTTTCAAAATCTATCATGAAGTACAATGCTATCAGTGATAGAATAATATCCTTATGCCTACAAGGAAGACCAGGAGCTCTGGTAGCATAGTACCTAAGGCACTTGACTGCTAAGCAGAAAGCTGGCAGCTCAAACCCACCAGCCACTCCTCGGAAGGAAGGTTGGGCAATCTACTTCTATAGCGATACTGCCTTGGCAACCCAAGGAAGGGTCACTATGAGTCAGGGCCGACTCGATGGCACATAATAACAACAACAAGGAAGACCAATTAATACTACTGTTATTCAAGTTTACATACTAACCACTAAAGCCAAAGATGAAGAAATTGAAGATTTTTACCAACTTCTGCAGTCTGATACTGATCAAAGTCAGAATCAAGATATGTTGATTATTACTGGTGATTGCAATGCAAAATTTGGAAGCAAAGAGGAATCATCAGTAGTTGGAAAATATGGCCTTGGTGATAGAAATGACGCTGGAGATCACATGATAGAATTTTGCAAGACCAATGACTTATTCATTGCAAATACCTTTTTTTTTTTTTTTTTAACAACATAAACAGCAGCTATCCATGTAGACTTTACCAGATGGAATGCACAGGAATCAGACCAACTACATCTCTGCAAAGAGGTGATGGAGAAGTTCAATTTCTTCTGCCAAAACAAGGCCAAGAGCTGATATGCAAGTTCAAGTTGAAGCTGAAGACAATTAAAACTAGTCCACAAGAGCCAAAATATGACCTTGATTGCATCCCCCCTGAATTTAGAGACCATCTGAAGAATAGATTTGAAGCAGTGAATACCAATGACTGAAAACCAGAGGAATTGTGGGAGGACAGCAAGAACATCATCTATGAAGAAAGCAGAAGGTCATTAAAAAGACAGTAAAGGAAGAAAAGACCAAAATGGGTATTAAAAGAGACTCTGAAACTTACCCTTGAACAGAGAGTAGCTAAAGCAAATGGAAGGAGTGACAATGATAAAAGCTGAACAGAAGATTTCAAAGAGCAGATTGAAAGAAAGTGAATTATTGTAATGAAATGTGCAAAGTCCTGGAGTTAGAAAACCAAAAGAGAAGAACACACTTGACAATTCTAAAGCTGAAAGAACTGAGAAAAATTCAAGCCTCCAGGTGCAATATTAAAAGGTTCTGTGGGCAAAATATTGAATGATGTAGGAAACACCAAAAGAATATGGAAGAAATACAGTGTCACTGTACCAAAAGCAGATGTTCATCTATTTCAGGATATGGGATATAATCAAGAACCAATATTATTGAAGGAAGTCCAAGCTGCACTGAAGGAATTGGCAAAAACAAGGCTCCAGGAATTGATGGGATACCCATTGAGGTGTTTCAACAAATGGATGCTGCAAAATAGGTACTTACTCATCTATGCCAAGAAATTTGGAAGACAGCCACCTGGCCAACTTATTGAAAGAGATCCATATTTGTACCCATTCAAAGAAAGATGATCCCACAGAATGTGAAAATTATCGAGCAATATCATTAATATCACATGCAAATAACATTTTGCTGAAGATAATTCAAAAATGGTACAACAATACATTGGCTGGGAACTTCCAAAAATGCAAGCTAGGCTCAAAAGAGAATGAGGAATGTTGGTTGTATCAGTTGGATCTTTGCTAAAAGCAAAGAATACAAGAAAGTTGTGTTTTATTGACTATGCTAAGACATTTGACTGTGTGGATCATAACAAATTATGGATAACGTTGAGAAAAATGGGAATTCCAGAACACTTAATTGAGAAATTTTACATAGACCAGGAGGCTGTCATTTGAACAGAAAAAGAAGATACTGTGTGGTTTAAGATCAGGAAAGGTGTATATATCAGGGTTGTATCATTTCAACATACTTATTCTGTTTGTATGCTGAGAAAATAACCCAAGAAGCTGGACTATATGAAGAAGAACATATCAGGATTGGAGGAAAAGTCATTAACAACCTGCAATATGCAGAAGACACAACCTCACTTGCTGAAAGTGATGATGTCTTGAAGCACTTACTGATGAAGACTAAAGACTACAGACTGCAGTATGGATTAAATCTCAACGTTTAGAAAATGAAAATCCTGACAACTGGACCAATAAGCAGCATCATGATAAATGGAGAGAAGATTGAAGTAATCAAAGATTTCATATTCTTTGGTTCCACAGTCAACACCAATGGAAGTAGCAGTCAAGAAATAAGATAACATATAGCACTGGGCTAATCTGCTGAAAAAGACCTCTTGAAAATGCTGAAGAGCAAAGATGTCTCTGTTAAGACTAAGGTACACCTAACCCCAGTTTATAGACTGAGACAGACTAGGAAGAAGGAAGAGGCCGTCCACTTCTGAAAGAATTGGCCAGGGAAAACCTTGTGAATAGCAAAGAAACACTGTTTGGTACATTACCACACAACTTTAGGAATAGTCC
>NW_006922023.1:2200976-2206532 GCF_000298275.1 Orycteropus afer afer | reverse complement strand
CAGAATGCTCCTTGGAAGCAAGAATGGCCAGACTTCGTCTCACCTATTTTGGTCATGTTGTAAGAAGGGACCATTCCCTGGGGAAGGATGTCATGCTTGGTAGGGTGGAGGATCGACGAAAGAGGGGGAGGCCTTCAATGAGATGGATTGATACGGTGGCTGTGATGATGGGCTCGAGTATAGCAGGGATTGTGGGGCTGGTGGGGGATCGGCATTGTTTCGTTCTGCTGTGCATGGGGTCGCTATGAGTCAGAAACAACTCAATGGCACTTAACAACAACAACAACACACCTAACCCAAGCCATGGTGTTTTCAAATTGCCTTATATGCATGTGAAAGCTGGACCATGAATAAGGAAGACCAAAGAAGAATTGATGCTTTTGAGTTGTGGTGTTGGTGAGGAATGCTGAAACTACTATGGACTGCTGGAAGAAATAACAAATCTGTCTGGAAGAAATGCAGCCTCTTCAGGCTTCCTTGGAAGTGAGAATGGCCAGACTTTTTCTCACCTACTTTGTGCAAGTTGTCAGAAGGGACCAGTCTCTGGAGAAGGATATCATGCTTGGTAAAGTAGAGGGTCAGTGAAAAAAGGAAGGCCCTTGATGAGATGGATTGACACAGTGACTGCCACAGTTGGCTCAGGTATAGCAAGCATTGTGAGGGTGGCGGAAGACTTGGCAATGTTTCATTCTGTTGTACATAGAGTCTCTGTGAGTCAGAGCCAACTCGACAGCACCTAACAACAACAACAACAACAACAAAAAAAAACCCAACAACAGTATGAAGGAAACACCAAAGTATGAGGCACTTAAAATAAAATTTAACTATTAATTCATTTTCACAACAACATGGAGGTCTTTCCCTCTTCTAGTTTAATGGTAATAGTAGACACTTTGCCAATGAGTGAGGGAAAAATAACTGTACTGGATTTATTAATCAGCTTTCTAAAACATTGATTCTACAAGTATTTGTGTTCTTCTGTGCATGAGGAACTTGGGTGTGCAGAGATGCAGTCATTCCACAGATATTTGCTGTCTGCCTGTTATATGATAGGAACCAACTGTGTTATAGGAGGTATTGCAGAGATACAAGTCCCCCTGATAAAATGTCCAAAGTATGTGAGATGAAGTCTTGCCATCCTCAATTTTAAGAATCATCCGGGATGTTTTTCTTCCAGGACAGATTTGTTCATTCTTCTGGCAAGCCGTGGTATATTCACTGAAATTCAAATAAATTAATTGTTCTCCGGCCTTTCTAAAGCTTTGTCCAACTTTCATATGTATATGAAACAACTGAAATTGTCATGGCTTGGGTCAGGTGCACCTTAATCTTTGAAGTGACATCTTTGCTTTTTCACACTTTGAAGATCTTGTTTGCAGTAGATTTTCCCAAAGCAATACATTGTTTGATTTCTTGACTGCTGCTTCCATGGGCATTGATTGTGGATCCATGTAAAATGAAAAAACCATTGACAACTTCAAACTTTTCTCCATTTAGCCCTGTTACAGAGACTACCTCATACCTGCATATGGCAGCCCTGTACAAGCATATAACTGAGTAGAGGCCTTCTTCCACAGAAGGAGTTTGCTTCTTGGACACCTTCTGTGGCTGAATACTTAATCCATGCAGACTGTTGAAGTAACATCTGGCCACTGGCTTGCCGTGTCACAAATGTGTAACTATAAAGCTTGCACCCCAGCATCACCTCCCCCTTCAAAGAAATGGAATGGCTTATACTACTTTAAGCATGAAGGCAAGATGGTAGAACCAAGCTGCTGGCAATTGTTTGTATGTGTGTAAATAGTTGTTTGGGGTTTGGTAATCATGCAACTTAAAAACTCAATACCCAGCTGTTAGAGTATAACCCCCTAAAGCCTGTCACCTTACCATGCTGAATCTTCATACATTGTCCTATACTTCAGTTGACATCAAAATATCTGTAAACATGCCATTGCATATTTCTCCATGTACCTTTGCTGTATTACTCCTCACGTTTTCCATCCTGGCTCCTAAAGTTTTTGGGCTGCCTGGCTATTTGTCTTGTTTTTTTTTTTTTTTTTTTTTTTTTTACATATGTAGATATCAAAGGTGGCATCTCAAATAGAAATGAGACTTTTCTGCAAAGTGCATGATCGCATCACCTTAACTTCTGCAATATTAAGTAAACTGAACTTAGACTAAATCCATTGTCATTGAGTCAGTTCCAACTCATAGCACCCAATAGGAAGAGTAGAACTGCCCTACAAGGATTCTAAGGCTGTAATCTTTATGGAGGCAGGCTACCATATCTTTCTCCCGTGGAGAAGCTGGTGGGTTTAAATTGAAACTGCAGATCTTTTGGTTAGCAGCCAAGCACTTAACCACTGCTCCACCAGGACTCTCTACAATTAGATTGCTGTTATTAGAGGTCACCCATTTGGTTCCAACTCAAATAAATCCATGTGCAACAGAATGAAACACTGCCTGGTCCTGCTCCAACCTCACAATCATTGTTATATTTGGGCCAGTTGTTGCAGACACGTGTCAGTTCATCTTATTGAGAGTCTTCCTCTTTTTTGCCGACCTTCTATTTTATCAAGCATGATGTCCTTCTCTGGGGACTAGTTCCCCCTGATAATATGTCCAAAGTATGTGAGATAAAGTCTTACCATCCTCAATTTTAAGAATCATCCAGATTTTGTTTTTCCAGGATAGATTTTTTTTTTTTTTTCCATTTTTCTGGCAAGTCATGGTATATTCACTGAAATTCAAATGCATTAATTTTCTTTGGCCTTTCTGAATCTTTTTCCAACTTTCATATGTATATGAAACAACTGAAATTGTCATGGCTTGGGTCACGTGCACCTTAATCTACAAAATGATATCTTTGCTTTTTCATACTTTAAAGAGCTCTTTTGCAGTAGATTTTCCCAAGGCAATACATTGTTTGATTTCTTGATTGCTGCTTCCATGAACATTGATTGGTGATCCAAGTAAAAAGAAATCCTTGACAACATCAAACTTTTCTCCATTTATCATTGATGTGTCTTTTCACTCCAGATGAGAGTATTTTTGTTTGTTTTACATTGAGGTGTAATCCATATTGAAAGCTGTAATCTTTGATCTTCATCACTAAGTACTTCAAGTCTTTTTAATTTTCATCAAGAAAGGCTGTGCATCTGGATATTGTAGGTTGTCAATGAATCATCCTCCAATTATGATGCCACATTCTTCATCATATAGTCTACTGTCTCAGATTATTTGCTCAACATACAGAATGAATAAGTACAGTGAAAGGATACAACTCTGACACATAGTTTTTCTGATTTTAAACTACACAATCTCCTCTTTCCTTTCCAATGACTGAGTCTTGATCTCTGTTGATTGAATACAATTAAATGTTCTGGAATTCCCATTCTTTGTAATGTTAGCCATAAATTGTTAGGATCCATACAGTCAAATGCCTTTGCATAGTCAATACAATGTAGGTAAACCTCTTTCTGGTATTGTTTGCTTTTAGCCAGGATAGATCTGATATCAGCAATGATATATGCCATTCTATGTCATCATCTGAATCTGGCTTGATTCAGATTCTGGCTGAATCTGGCAGTTCCTTGTTGATGTATGGCTGCAACCATTTTCAGATTATCTTCAGTAAAATTTTATTTGTATGTGATATTAATGATATTGTTTGATTATTTCTGCATCTTGTTGATCACCTTTCTTTGGAATTGTCACAGATATGTATCTCTTCCAATGGGATCAACAGGTAGTTGTCTTCCAAATTTCTTGGCATAGACAAATGAACACCTCCACCACTGTATCTGTTTGTTGAAACATTTCACTTGGTATTGTGTCAATTCCTGGAGTCTGTATTTTTCAGCAATACTGTCAATGAAATTCAGACTTCTTCTTTAAATACCATCAGTTTTTGATCTTAATCTGTCTCCTGAAATGGTTGAACATTGACCAATTCTTTTTGGTACAGTGACTTTGTGTATTCCTTTCAGCTTTTTTGAATGGTCTGTGTCATTCAATATTTTGCCCATAAAATCCTTCAATATTACAACTTGAGGCTTGAATTTTCTTTTTGGTTCTTTCAGCTTGAAAAATGCCAAGGATGTTCTTCCCTTTTGATTTTCTAACTCTAGGTGTTTGCATATTTCATTACAATATTTTACTTTGTCTTTTCCGGCCACCCTTTGAAATTTTCATATCAGTTCTTTTATTACATCACTTCTTCCATTCTCTTTAATTGCTCTCCTTTCAAGAGCAAGTTTCAGAGTCTCTTCTGATATCCATTTTTTGTCTTTTCCTTTCCTGACTTTTTAACGACTTTTACTTTCTTCTTGTATGATGTCCTTGATGTCATCCCACAACTCGTCTTGTCTTCAGTCATTAGTGTCCAACACATGAAATCTGTTCTTGATAAGGTCTCTGAATTCAGATGGAATATACTCAAGCTCACATTTTGGCTTTGTGGAGTTGTTTAATTTCCTTCAGTTTCAACTTGAACTTGCATATGAACAATTGATGGTCTGTTCGGCAGTTGGCTCCTGGCCTTATTCTGACTGACGATACTGAGCTTATCCATCATGTGTTTGCACAGATGTAGTCAATTTGATGCCTGTTTATTCCATGTGGTGAGGTCAATGTGCACAGTCACCAATTATGTTGTTGAGAAAACTTATTTGCAATGAAAAGTCATGCAATTTCCAGTGTTGTTTCTATCACCACAGCCATATTTTCCAACTGCTGATCCTTCTTCATTTCCAGCTTTCACATTCCAATCACCAGTAATTATCAATGCATCTTTATTGCAAAGGGCTGCAGATGTTGGTAAAAATCTTTGATTTCTTCATCTTTGGCATTAGTAGTTGGTGCATAAGTTTGATTAATAGTGTATTAACAGGTCTTCCTTGTAGGTGTACGGATATTTTCCTATCACTGATAGCATAGCACTTCAGGATAGATCTTGAAATGTTCTTTTTGATGATGAATGTGATGTCATTTCCCTTCAGTTGTCATTCCTGGAATAGCAAACCATATGACTGTAATTCAAAATGGCCAGTACCAGTCCATTTCAGTTCCCTCATGCCTAGGATACTGATCTTTATGCATTCTACTTCATTTTTGATGACTTTCAATTTTCCTAGATTTATACTTTACATGTTACGTGTTTCTATTTTTTGCATGTTTGTAGCTGTTATGATTTTGAGTCATACTACATCAACAAATGAAGGCCCTCAAGAGCTTTGCTTCATCCACATCATTAAGGCTGACTTGGCTTTGAGGAGGCAGCTCCTCCCCAGCTGTATTTTGAGTACCTTCCAATCTGAGAGGCTCATCTAACAGTGTAATATCAGACAATGTTCGGCTGCTATTAATAAGGCTTTCAGTGGCCATTGTTTTCAGATATAGACTGCCATGTCCTTTTTCCTTACTCTGTCTTAGCCTGGAAGCTCTGCAAAAATATGGTCACCCCATAGTCGCAGGGGACATCAAACTCAATTGGCATAACATACTATACAAAACATTGTTCCACCTACTACTTTGGCGAGTAGCGACTGGGACCTT
>NW_006922023.1:2191496-2197001 GCF_000298275.1 Orycteropus afer afer | reverse complement strand
TGGTGATTCTTCTTTGTTTCCAACTTTTGCATTCCAGTCACCAGTGATAATTAACACATCCTGATTGCATGTTTGGTCAATTTCAGACTGCAGAAATTGATAAAAATATTCAATTTCCTCATCTTTACCTTTGGTGGTTGGTGTATAAATTTGAATAATAGTCATATTAATGGGTATTCCTTGTAGGCATATGGATATTATCCTATGACTGACAGCATTGTATTTCAGGACAGATCTTGAAACATCCTTTGTATTGATGAATGCCATACCATTCCTCTTCAAACTGTCATTCCCAGCATAGTATATCATATAGTTGTCTGATTCAAATGGCCAAGACCCATCCATTTCAGCTCACTAATGCTGAGGATATCAATCTTTATGCATTCCATTTCATTTTGACAACTTCCAATTTTCCTAGATTCATACTTTGCACATTCCATGTGCTGATGATTAATTGATGTTTGCAGCTGTTTCTCCTCAATTTGAGTGGTGCCACATCAGCATATGGAGTTCTGGAAAGCTTTACCTTATCCATATGAGTAAGGCTGGGTTTACTCAGATGATGCAGCTCTTTTCCAGTCCTATTTTGAGAGCCTTCTAACCTAACTAGACTATTCATAAAGTTGCACAGTAATGTATCAGACAGTGATCTTTGCTATTCATAAGGTTTTCCCTGGCCAATTCTTTGAGAAGTGGATGGCCTCTTCCTTCTCCCTAGTCTGTCTCAGTCTGTAAGCTGGGCTGATACCTGTACACCATGTGCATCCCACTGGGTTTGAAAAACCAGTGGCTTAGCCTCAAAACTCACATAATGAGGCCAGGAGCTGATTTGTGTCCCTGTTGGAAACCTCTCCTACCACCCTTACCTAGGTCCCTGCAGCTGACTCCTCCTCTGTCCTGGTTCCTGGGGCTTTTCCTCCCCTTTCTCCCACTCTCCCGCCCTGCTGCTTTGGGTGTGCCTGGGTTCCCTCTCCTCACCTGGATCCCTGAGGCTCACTGCTCTTCTACTCTTCTGTCCAGGTCCCCGGGCTTGTTCCTTTCCCCTCTCCAGTTGTCCTGCCCTGATGCTTTGGGCATGCCTGGGTTCCCTCTCCTCACCTGGATTCCTGTGGCTGACTTGAGCAGTTCTAGAGAGACAATCATAAGGATGGGATTCCTAAATTAGTTCTCCAATTTGATTAATCATAAAGAAACTAGTGACCCTGCCTCTGTTAGTAAAGAGGGCCCTGCTAATCTATGGAGTGAGGTGGCAACACGAATATGCAAATAGCACCACCAATTGATGAAGTACTTGTGATAAGTGAGGCTCTGGGTGATTGCATATTTGATACTTTTCTGCAATTTTGTCAGCATGAGGACTATAAGGGAGCTGGTTGGTTGGTCCTACTTACACTAGACAAAGTGGTGAAAGAGTGAGATGAGCTCAGGGCTGCTGAGTCACAGCTTAAGCACTACATAAAATACCTCAATGTTTCCAGATGTGCTCTGAAAGAAAGCCTTATTTCTTCCAGTAACAGAGCTGATATTGCTGAAAACCAAACCCAGGATCTTATTGTAATGGTGGCTGAATTACAATGCCAATTAAATTACCAACCCAGAATAGTTTCTGAAGTTAAAGTGAGGGCATTGATTGGGAAAAAATGGGATCCTGAAACCTGGAATGGAGACACATGGGCAGATAACCAGGAAAATCAGGATATGAAGCCTGTAAATTCTGTTGAATCCCTCCCATCTGAAGGGATTACTGTAAAACCATTATCCTCTCTGCCTCAGTTTGATGGGATTAACCCAGCTGTTCCTGCTGGATCATTGCCTGAGACAGAGGCCATGGAAGACAGTGCTAAATGTTCTCAGGAACTGCCCCAACCAATCATTGTGGCTGCTAGACCTATAAATAAAGTTAAGGCCCTAAAAGGTGAAATACAAAATGTGACTGTGGAGGTAGTATGCTGCATCTGAAAAGACCTACTTGATTTTGCTAACATGTACACACAGAAACCTGGAGATTATGTATGGGAATGGCTACTGAGGGTGTGGGATAATGATGCAAGGAATGTAACATTGGATCAGTCTGAGTTTATTGATAGGCTCACTAAGTATGGATTCTTCATTCATTGTTTTAAGCTCGAGAGGTTAGGAAAGGATCCAATAGTTTATTTGGTTGGCTTACTGAAGCATGGATTATGGGGTGGCCTACCTTAAGTCAAGTTGAAGTACCAGACCTGCCTTGGTATAATGTAGAAGAAGGTATCCAGAGGCTTAGGGAAATTGGCCTGTTCAAATTGATTTAACAGATTAGACCCATAGAGCCAGAAATGGAGCATCCAGAAGACATGCCTTTCACCAGTATGGTGAGGAATAAATTTGTGAAGGGAGCTCCAGCATCCTTGAAGAATGCTGTGATTACTATTTTATGTAAGCCAGATTTGACAGTGGGAACTGCCCTAATTGAACTAAGACACTTAACTATGAAGGGGCTGATTGGATCTCATGGTAGTAGGGCCCAAGTGGCAGCAGTTAATAGACAAAGGCAAAATGAGCATGGTTACCATAATGGACAGCAGAGTTGGAACAGTAATCAGAATAGTCTGACTCATGTGGAGTTATGGCATTAACTACTGGCGCATGTTGTTCCTGGAAGTGAAATACATGGCGTACCTACTAAGTATTTACTTGATCTGTATAGACAGAAGAATTCTAGGTCATGTGAACAGCAGCCTATATTGAATGGCCAGAATACAGAGTCACTGCCTCTCAAGAAATTCCCAGACTTGAGTCATTTTACAGACCCACAACCCCTTGAATGAAGAGGAGGCCAGGTGCCTTTGAGGAAGGGCCCCACTACATTGCCAAAAATGTATAATGTCACTCTTTCTCCTGGCCTTCCCCAAAGGGATCTGAGGTCTTTTATGAGAGTGACTGTTCATTGGGGAAAAGGAAATAATCAGACTTTTTGGGGATTACTGGGCATTGCCTCTGATCTGACACTAATTCCAGGAGACCCAAAACATCATTTTGGCCCACCAGTCAGAATGGGGACATATGGAGGTCAAGTTATTGATGGAGTCTTAGCTAAGGGTCCAGCAGGTCCCTGAACTCATCCTGTAGTGATTTCCCCAGTTCCAGAATGCATAATTGGAATAGATATACTGAGCAATTGGCAGAATTCCCACATTGGGTCCCTGATATGTGGAGTAAGGGGTATTATGGTAGGAAAAGCCAAGTGGAAGCTATTAGAACTGTCTCTACCTACACAAATAGTAAATCAAAAGCAATACCACATCCTTGGAGGGGTTACAGAGATTACTGTCACCATCAAGGACTTGAAGGTTGCAGGGGTGGTAATTCCCACCACATTCCCATTTAATTCACCAATTTGGCCTGTGCAAAAAACAGATGGATCTTGGAGAACGACAGTAGATTATCATAAATTTACTCAGGTGATGACTCCAATTGCAGCCATTTTTCCTGATGTGGTGTCATTGCTTGAGAAAATTAGTACATCTTCTGGTACTTGGTATGCAGCTATTGTCTGGCCACTGCTTTTTCTTGATACTAATTTCAAAGGACCATCAGAAGCAGTTTGCCTTCCACTGGGAAGACCAACAGTACACTTTCACAGTGCTTCCTCAGAGGTATATCAACTCCCCAGCACTATGTCATAATTTAGTCCATAGTGATCTTTATCACCTTTCCCTTCCACAAGACATCACACTGGTCCATTATATTGATGACATTTTGCTGATTGGACCTAGGAAAGAAGAAGTATTGATGACTCTAGACTTATTGGTGAGACATATGCATGCTAGAGGTTGGGAAATTAACCCCACAAAAATTCAGGTACCTTCCACCTCAGTGAAATTTCTAGGGGTCCAATGGTGTGGGACATGTCGCGATATTCTTATTAAAGTGAAGGATAAGTTATTGTATCTGGTTTCCCCCACAACTGAAAAGGAAGCACAACATCATGTGGGGCTCTTTGGATTTTGGAGGCAACATATCCCTCATTTGGGTGTGTTGCTGCAGACTATTTATCAAATAACTTGGAAAGCTGCTAGTTTTAAATGGAGCCCAGAACAACAGAAGGCTCTCCAACAGGTTCAGGTTGCCGTGCAGGCTGCTCTGCTACTTGGGCCATATGATCCTGCTGATACAATGGTGCTTGAAGTGTCTGTAGTAGACAGAGATGTTGTCTGGGGTCTTTGGCAGGGCCCTACTGGTGAATCACAATACAGACCCTTTGGATTTTGGAGCAAAG
The DNA here is from genome assembly GCF_000298275.1 of Orycteropus afer afer. Taxonomy (NCBI): domain Eukaryota; kingdom Metazoa; phylum Chordata; class Mammalia; order Tubulidentata; family Orycteropodidae; genus Orycteropus; species Orycteropus afer. The sequence continues at coordinate 2,192,743 of NW_006922023.1, read as the reverse complement.
CCCTGCCATCCTCTGCAGATAACTACTCTCCTTTTGAGAAACAGCTTTTAGTTTGTTACTATGCTTTAGTAGAGACTGAACACCTAACCGTGGGCCACCAAGTAACCATGAGGCCTGAGCTGCCCATCATGAACTGGGTATTGTCTGACCCACGGAGTCATAAAGTTGGATGTTCACAGCAGCACTCCATCATTAAATAGAAGTGGTATATCAGAGATCAAGTTTGAGCAGGACCTGAAGGCACAAGTAAGTTGCATGAAGAAGTGGCCCAAATGCCTGTTTTCCACTCCAGTCACATTACCTTCACTCTCCCAGTCTGTACCTATAGCTTCATGAGGAGTTCCTTGTGATCAGTTAACTGAGGAAGAGAAAACTCATGCCTGGTTTACAAGTGGTTCTGCGCGATATGCAGGCACCACTCGAAAGTGGACAGCAGTGGCACTGTAGCCCCTTTCTGGGATGTCCTTGAAGGACAGTGGTGAAGGGAAATCTTCCCAGTGGGCAGAACTTCGAGCCATGCTGTTCAATTTGCATGGAATAAGAAATAATCAGATGTGCAATTATATACAGATTCATGAACTGTGGCTAAGGGCTTGGCTGGATGGTCTGGGACTTGGAAGGAGCATCATTGGAAAATTGGTGGTGAGGATGTATGGGGGAGGGGTATGTGGATAGATCTCTCCAAATGGGCCAAAGGAGTAAAGATATTTGTGTCTCATGTGAATGCCCACCAAAAGGTGACCTTGGAAGAGGAGGACTTTAACAATCAGGTGGATAGGATGACACGTTCAGTGGAAACCAGCCATCCTTTTTCCCTAGCTACTCCTGTCATTGCACAATGACCTCATGAACAAAGTGGTGATGGTGGGAGGGATGGAGGTTATCCATGGGCTCAGCAACATGGACTCCCACTTACTAAGGCTGATTTGGCTACCACCAGTGCTGAGTGCCCAATCTGTCAGCAGCAGAGACGAACACTGAGTCCGCGATATGGAACCATTCCTCAGGGTGATCAGCCAACAACCTGGTGGCAGGTTGATTACATTGGACCACCTCCATCATGGAAAGGACAGCATTTTGTTCTTACTGGAATAGATACTTATTCTGGATATGTTTTTGCCTTCCCTGCATGCAGTGCTTCTGCCAAAACTAACATCCATGGACTTACAGAATGGCTTATCCACTGTCATGGTATCCCACACCTCATTGCTTCAGATCAAGGGACTCACTTCACAGTAAATGAAGTG
>NW_006922023.1:2190247-2191396 GCF_000298275.1 Orycteropus afer afer | reverse complement strand
TCAAAAAAAAAAAAAAAAATATGGTCACCATGGATTACCATACTGATATTTGAAATACTATTAGCATAGCTTCCAGCATCACAGCAATATGCAAGCCACTACAATATGACAAACTGACAGATAAGTGGTGGCAATATTGATTAGAATGAGTTGAAGGTACATTTTTTTTAATAAAAGGCTTCTTTTAATTGATGATTTTGCAGATATTACAAAAGCATTAGTTTAGAAGAATTGAATAAATAGACTATATTAGCAGATCACCAGAGATATATAAACCATGTAAATAATCATTTTTAAGTCTAATGTCTCCTCTGCTGTCAGAAAGAAATTGTTTCCTATTAGCATCCCATACGCAAGCTTTAGTTAAGTTGTTGCTTTTGATCTTGATGATGATCGTGATACTTGGAGCTGTGTGTTAACTTGGCTGGACCACAATTCTGTGTAGTTTAAGCAATTGTAATGTGGGCTGTTCCAATGATGGAATCAGATGTATATGTTTTGAGCAGCCAATCTATTGAAAGGGAGTTTCTCTAGGGGTGTGGCCTGCTTCCAGTATATTTATGGACATCCTGGAAAAAGAGATCAGGATTCTGTTGTGCTGCCTACAACTGTCCATGAGCGAGTGAACAATCCACCATTCAGCCTGGAGATCTTGGATTTGTCATTCGTTGGAGTCAATAGCCAGTATACTGCCTGCCAACCTTGAGCTCCTCAGCCCTCACAGCTGCATGAATCAGGAAACACTTCCAGCTTGATGTTTGATCCAAGAACTTGAGACTTGCTAGCTTCTATAAGTGTGTAAGCCATTTTCCTAAGATCAATTACCCTTTTTCTCTGTATATAAGCTTTACTGATTTTGTTTCTCTAGAGAACCTAATCTAACACATTTGGTACCGACTGTTGTTGTTGTTAGGTGCTGTTGAGTCGTTTCCGACCCATAGTGACCCCATGCACAGCAGAATGAAACACTGCCCAATCCTGTGCCAGCTTCATGATCCCTGCTATACTTGAGCCCATCATCGTAGTCACCATGTCAGTCCATCTCACTGAAGGCCTTCTCCTCTTTTGTTGACCCTCCACCTTACCAAGCATGACATCCTTCTCCAGGGAATGGTCCCTTCTGACAACATGACCAAAGTAGGTGAGACA
>NW_006922023.1:2155802-2184947 GCF_000298275.1 Orycteropus afer afer | reverse complement strand
GGTAATGGGCCTATGCTCATGAAATTCATTTGTCTTTCCATGTTCCCCATCATCCTGATGCAGCTGGCTTGATAGAATGATGCAATGGCCTACTGAAAACACAATTACAACACCAGCTAGGAGGCAATACCTTGAAGGGTTGGGGCAATATTCTCCAGGAGGCTATGTATTCTCTAAACCAGCATCCAATATACAGTTCTGTTTCTCTAATAGCCAGGATTCATGAGTCTAGGAAACAAGGGGTGGAAATGAGAGTGGTACCACTCACTATTACCACTAGTGACCCACTCAAAACATTTTTGCTTCCTGTCCCTGCTATCCTATGCTCTATGAGTCTGTCTGGAGATTGTAGTCCCAAAGGGAGGAACACTCCCACCTGGAGACACAATACTGATTGCATTGAACTGGAAATCAAGAATGCCACCCAGTCATTTTAGCTTCCTTATGCCTGTGGATCAACAGACAAAGAAGGACATTACTGTACTATCTGGTGTGATAGATCCTGATTGCCAAGGGGAAATTGGATTGTCTTTACATAATGGAGGTAAAGAAGAATATGTCTGGAATACAGAAGATTCTTTAGGATGTCTCTTAGTACTCCCATGCCCTGTGATTAAAGTCAATGGAAAAATTATAGCAACCCAATTCTGATATGACTGCTAATGGCCCAGATCCTTCAGGAATGAAGGTTTGGGTCACCCCATCAGGCAAAGAACCATGACCAGCTGAGTTGATTGCTGAGGGCAAGGAAAATACAGAATGGGTGGTGGAAGAGGGTAGTTGTGAGTATCAGCTACGACCACGTGACCAGTTGCAGAAACAAGGACTGTTAATGTTATATTTCTTCATTGTATATGTGCATCAAATATTTTTGTTTCCTCCTGTTATGAACTGTGAAGTGTAAATAAGGTTAATACATTTCAGTTGTATGTGTGTTAGCATATCATGTTAGGCACAAATATGCGCACAAATATTTATAATTGTCCTTATTTAGAGATTATATATGGTTAAGAAGATGTGTACAACTGCCAATTTGACGAGGGGTAGACTGTGATAGTTGGAGCTGTGTGTCAACTTGGCTGGGCCACAATTCTGTGTGGTTTAAGCCATTGTGATGTAGGTTGTTCCAATGATGCGATCAGATGTATATGTTATGTTTTGAGCAGCCAATCCATTGAAAGGGAATTTACCTAGGGGTCTGGCCTGCTTCCAGTATATTTATGGACATCCTGGGAAAGACACACTCTTTTGTGGATCGGTAATCTGTTGTGCTGCCTACAATTGTCCGTGAGTGAGCAATCAACCATTTGGCCTGGAAATCTTGGATTCGTCATTCTTTGGAGTCAACAGCCAGTATACTACCTGCCAACTTCCAACTTGTCAGCCCCTGTAGCAGTGTGAGTAAGGAAAAGCCTCCAGCTTGATGTTTGATCCAAGAACTTTGAACTTGCCAGTTTCTCTAAGTGTGTGAGTCATTCTCCTAAGATCAATTTCCTTTCTCTCTCTATATATAAGCTTTAGTGGTTTTGTTTCTCTAGAGAACCCAGTCTAACACAATGATCTTCTCTCTTCACTGTGATTATAATGCACATTTTATATGAACTACATTTGCCTCTCCCTGTCCACATTGTACTTGTTGCTTCTTTCCAGAGAAAGAGTAAAGATGAGTGTTCAATAACAGACTTTGGACTCAGACATTCAATCCTGTTAATCCAGATGGTGAAATTTCCTTAATGCAAATACTCTTTGAAAATATCAACTACAAAATGCCCATGAGATGTTTTAAATTTTGCCTTCTTTCATTGAAGTGAGGGTGATTTTACAAGCATCTATAACTGTAGGTGGGAAAAAAAATTTCATGTATAAATATTAACTACAAAATTCTCATTCATCCGTGAGTCGTTAGATCATTACCTCCTTCATTTGTTTTTTTTTTTTTTTTACCTCTATCAAACATCTGCAGTACTAAAAGTTGTTTTTTGGAAGAAATACATTTTTCTTAGCAATGTAACCGTTACATGCTAGATAGATTTAAATTATCTTAACCATTCATATTAAAATACATGTTAGTGGAAAATACTTTGGAAAACTTCTTTCATACATTTAAAGCATCTGAAAACAGCTATCAGTTCCTGAAGAATGGTCTTACATTTTTCAGTCCACTTTAGTGGACTTTAGTGGAGATAGTGCAGGATGTAGATTGCTTTAAGGATTAGGACTTAAACATGAAATAAACCTGTTCGTAGAAGTCTTCTAAGGCAGTGTGGTTTGGTGGAAAGAGCACTGAATTTGGATTTATGGGAACTGCCTGTTGTATCTGTTTTGTTCCCCAAATATCTGTGTGATATTGGCCATGACATTTAAGTATTATAGAACTCGGTTTCTTTATCAGTACAGTTAAGGCATTAAGGAGTGTGACCTCTAAGGTTTAATGTATTTCTCTATGAGCCATCTTGTCTTCATAGTCAAGATGGTGTGTGCTGACCTTACCTTGATCTCATAAGTAAAAGCAATTTCTGCTCATTCATTCTACCTCTTGCTGCCTAATTTGAGGGGCGCTGGAATTTGAGTGGCTGGATTATGAATTCCATCATTTATTTTTATTTTGAAGTCATGGGCTCTCAGTGTTTCTTCAGTATTGTCAAAAAGAGCTAGGTGATGTGCTGATAGCTATGAATATAAATCACGTTGTAAAGTGGAGCTTTAATACTTAATTATCATATTCCATTAGGGTCAACCATTCTGAGATAAAGTTAACTAGTAATGCCATTTCAGCAAGTTACATTCTAATTATTAATTTATCTTCATATGAATTAAAAGTTAAGAAGATTATTAAAATTATCTAAAAGGAAAAGAAATTTTTAACTTTTAGTTTTAGTAATTAAAATTAATTTTTCAGTCTTTGACATTTGAGGGCTATAATCCCTGGAGATACCTGGAGAAACAATGTCAATTGTGTATAGTGCACTTGGCTGAAAATTGCATGACTAGGGCTTTCATCAGGAAGTTCTAATAGATTTTTTGGTTACAATTTTTTATCACTAAAATTCCCTATATAAAAATATTGATTCATTTAAAAGAAAGATAAATCTTTTCTCATGTACACCAATGGAATATAAGAATTTAGAATGTATAATTTTTTATATGAAGGAGCTACAACAAATAGTAATTTTATAACGGCAAATAGAGGAGTTACCAGTTCATGTAGAGTAGACTTGTGCCCCATAAAGTTTTCAGTGGCTGATTTTTGGAAGTAAATTGCCAGGTCTTTTTTCTGATGCATATCTGGGTTGACTCAAATCTTCAACCTTTAGATTAGCAGCTGAGTACATTGTTTGCACCAGCCAAGGAGTCTAATCACATAGATAATGCCATTAAATTTCCTGAATTTTTTTCTTTAGAGAAAGGTAGAATTTTAAAAATTGTTGTTTTGGTAAAATATGCGTAACAACAACAAAAATGAATATTTTAACCTTTTTTTAAAAATTGTAATTTGGGTGAAAGTTTACAAAGTAAATTGGTTTTACATTAAAAAATGCATACACATTTTATTTTGTGACATTGATTGAAATGACACAATGCAATAGTGCTCTTCCCACTTTCATGTTTACCATTTCCCTTCATCCTTCTTTTCTTTCCATTCTTGCCTTCTAAGTATTTTCCTGAACAAATGCTGCCTTTTTAATCTCATATGGTTGAGTGTTCTAAGAAGTACATCCCTGCTGGTGTTATTGTTCACCATTTAGTCCTATCATTTGGCTAAAAGTTGAGCCATGGAGGTGAGTTCAATTCCAGGCTTGAAAGGTGTCTAAGGACCATAACCTCAGGAATTCCACCAGTCTATATCAGAAAAGCTTGACCTTTTTTTGTGATTTCATGTTTTTTTCCACATTTTTCTTCCACTCTATCTGGGACCTTCTATTGTGATCCCTTTTGAGGCAGTAAGCAGTGGTAATCTGTCACCATCTACTTTGTCTGGTATCAGAGTTGGTCATGGAGGCTGTGGTTCGTGTGGTCCATCAGGTAATTAGTCCTTTAGACTAATTGTTTTCATGCATATTGATTTTCTTCATTCTTTGCTCCAAATGAGGAGAGACCAATAGTTGGATCTTTCATGGCCACTCACAAGCTTTTAAAACCCCAGTTACTACTCACCAAAGTAGGATGTAGAACGTTGTCTTTGTGAACTGTGCTATGTTAATTGACCTTTGAGTCCTCCAGTACTATGGTCCTAAGCCCCCAAGCCCAGGGATTCACTCCCTCCAGGTATTTGGTTATGGCTAAGAAATTTTCATAACATTGCCCCCTGTATGCTTCTACTATATTCATGGATATATTTTAAGCACATACAGATACGCATGTAGAAATTTCCTCTGTCAAACCTATATATATTCTTGGATGTCATCCCATTCACATTCCTACCTCTGTTCAGCTTGAGTTTCTACTGATGTAATCATTCATAGATGATTGTTATTACTGTTATTTCTGGATTGTGTATGTAATAGTATTTACCTTTGTTGCCTCTAACTCTTGTGCTCCTCCCAAGGTCTTTCTTTGCCTTGATCATTTTGTGCTGACCTTCTCCTTATTGTGTATTGCCTTTCCCTTTACCCAAGTTCGTATGTTACTAATTTCTGGTTAGTTATTTACCCTTTTTCCCTCCTACTCCTGGTGAGCTTTAAAGAATGATTCTTTCTGTGTGTAAACCTTTTCTTGACTTTTTACAATAGTGATGTCTACAATATTTTTCCTTTTGTGATTGACTAATTTCATTCAGGGTAATGTCCTCTAGGTTTAGTTCACCATGTTGTGAGGTGTTTCACAGATTCACTTTTATTCTTCATCATTGTGTAGTATTCAGTTGTGTGTATGTACCATAGTTTGTTATCCAGTCATCCTTTGATGGGCATGCAGGCTGTTTCTATCTTTTTGCTGTTGTGAATAATGCTGCGATGAACATGAGTGTGCCTATATCTGTTCACGTCAAGGCTCTTATTTCTCTAAGATATATGCCTAGTAATGGGATTGCTGGATCAGATGACATTTCTATTTTCAACTTTTTAAGGAAGCACCATACTGTTCCCAGTGGTTGTTATACCATTTCACAGTCCCAGCAGTGGTGTGTGAGGGTTCCAGTCTCTCTATATCCTCACCAGCATATATATTACCTATGAATGCTGGGTTAAGATCATATCTCATTATTACTTTTATTTGCATCTCTCTAATGGTGAATGATCATAACACTTTTTCATGTTTGTTAGCTGCCTAGATGTCTTCTTGGTTGAAGTGTCTGTTCATGTCCTCTGCCCATTTTTGAACTGGATTGTCTTTTTGTTATTGATTTGATGAAATTTTCTCTAAAGTTTTGAGAAACTTTATCTGATATGTCATCGCCAAAACTTTTATCCCAGTCTATAAGTTCTCTTTTTACTCTTTTGGTGAAGTCTTTTGATGTACTTAAGTGTATAATTTTTAGGAGATTCCAGTCATCTAATTTGTCCTTTGTTGTTTGTACGTCTTTAATTATGATTGATAGTGTACTTATACCATGTATTAAAGCCCCTAAGTTTGCCTCTATTTTTTCTTAGATAATCTTCATAGTTTTAAGTTTTATATTTAGGTCTTTGATCTATCTAGAGTTACATTTTTTCTATGGTAAGAGATATGGATCCTGCTTCATTTTCTGCAAATAGATACTAAGTTTTGCCAGCAACATTTGTTAAAGAAACAATATCTTCCCCTTAAATGGAGGAAATTTGTCAAATATCAACTATTCACAACTGGATAAATTTTCCTCTGGTTTCTCAATTCTGTTCCATCGTTTTTTGTGTCTATCATTTTAACAGTACCAGGCTGTTTTGCCTATAATGGTGGTACGGTAGGTTTTGAGATCAGGGAATATAAACATCCTACTTTGTTCTTCTCCTTTAGTAGTGCTTTGCTTCTCCAATGTCTCTTTGTTTTCCATATAAAGTTTGTAATAAGTCTTTCCATCTCTTTAAATAATGATGATGGAATCCCGATGAGGATTGCATTATATTTATAGATAGCTTTGGGTAGTATTGACATTTTGATAATGGGAAGTTTTCCTATCAATGAGCATGGTATATTCTTCCATTTATGTATGTCTCTTTTGTCTTTGTGTCTAAAGTATCTCTCTCTCTCTCTCTCTCTTTTTTGTTTACAGAGTGTGTTGGCTATATTTGTGTGTCAACTTGGCTGCGTCTGGTTCAGTGGCTGGATGTATTATTCCCCATGATGAGACTGGTAATCAACTCCATACTGGAATCTACTGGGAGCAGCTGAGTAGCTGCCTTAGGGAATGTGGTCTTCTTCCTGTATATAAGCAGAAGCCTTGGGGAATGGTCTCGAGCTTATGGCATGCTTGGAGCCTACATGTAGCCATGTTGTTGTTTAGCAGTCTCCCATGCTCTGCTGACCTGGGGACTTACAATGGACTTGAATTAATGGCCTGCTGTGTGGTTTGGTAACATCAGAACTGTGCCTTTTGACTTGTCAACCTTAACCTTGGCAGACTCAGCAGCCAGCAACTGTCTTAGTGAAGAAAAGCCTCTAGCTTCAGTGGGCCAGGAGCTGGAGGCAGAGCTGAAGCCCAAGGTTGAGGGGCTTTCACCCAGCCTCTAGAGCCTGGCACTTTGAACTTAGACTTAAAGCCACCAAATTGTAAGAGGATAAACTCCTGTTTGTTGAAGCCATCCCATTTGTAGTATATTGTCAGAGCAGCACTACGTAACCAAAATACAGAGCAACTTCCCTTTTCACACAGCAACTCACATACTTTGTTTCATGACATTGACTGAAGTTTCCCACAATACAAAAGCTCCCTTTCCACTTCCTCCCCAGAGTTACCTCTTCCCTGTGTCCTTCCCTCCCACACACTCCTGCTCCTCAAGCTGTATCCCTGTGCGTACACAGCCTTTCTATTCTCCCATGATTAATCTGTTCAAGGAGTATATCTACCTAATGTAAATCTTCAGCGCATATGTCTCTCTTTTGTTTGGCTGGAAGCAACAAGTGTGGGTTCAATTCCAGACCTGAAGGGCAGCTTGGGGTCATAGTCTCAGTGGTTCCACCAGGCTCTATCAGACTAGCAAACCTGGTACCTTCCCCCCCACCTTTTGTTTTTCCAAATGATTTTGAGTTTTGTTCCACATTGTTCTCCCTCTTTATCCAGGATCTCCTACATAGATCCCCCTCTGAGTGGTTGACAGTGGTAGCTGGGCACCAGTTAGTTCTTCTGGTATCATAGTCATATAGCCTGCAGATCGCATGGTGTATCAGTCACTAGGACTAATTCTTTCCATGAATCTTTGATTTTCTTCATTCTTCTTTGCTCTGGATGAGGAGAGACCCATCATTGCATCTAGATGGCTGCTTGCAAGCTTTTAAGATCCCAGTCACTACTCGCCAAAGTAGGAGGTGGAACAATATTTTGTGTAGTATGTTATGCCAATTGACCTTGATGTCCCCTGTGACTATGGCCACAAGCCCACAGGTTCAACCACTTGGTCCCTCAGGGTAGCTGGCTGTGACCAAGAATTGACTACAACCTTGTCTCTTGTGAGTTCTACTATACACCTGGGAATTCAGATCGTACAAACACACTTATAGGACCACTGACTGCCAACCCTATACATGGTCTTGGGTACACTCCCCGCTTCATAGACATACCTAGTAGTTCAGCCTGTCTATCCATCTATACCCCAGTATACCCATGTCTGCCTTAACTGATAATGCAGTACTGTATGTGCAAAAGGGTTCATCTTTGTTGTCTATACTTTCCATGTACCTCTCTCTGTCTTCCTCTTCCTCAATGCCACCATGTTGATCACTCATATTTGGTACATTGCCCTTCTCTTCATCCAAATCAATAACTAATCTCTACCTGTTTAAAAGTGTTCCCTCCCCTCCCCTCCCACCCCTGATAACCAGCAAAGAAAATTCTCTTCCATAGATAAAACGTTCCTGGACTTTTACAATAATGGACTACTACAATGTTTGTCCTGGGAATGACTTATTTCACTTAGCATAATGTGCTTCAAGTTCATCCACATTGTGTGGTATTTTGCAGATTCTAGGTTATTCTTTAGGGTTGCATAGTATACCATTGTTGTGTGTACCATAGTTTGGTTATTCATTTCTCAGTTGATGGATACCTAGGTTGTTTCCATCTTTTGGCTATTGTAAATAGTGCTATGATGAACATGGGTATGCATATGTCTGTTCTTTTCATGGCTCTCACTTCTTTAGGATATATACCTACTAATGGAATGGCTAGGTCAAATGGTATTTCTAATTCCAACATTTTAAGGAATCGCCATACTGCTTTCTACAGTGGTTGTACCATTTTACAGTCTCACTAGCAGTGTATGACAGTCTCAGTCTCTCCACAGCCTCACCACTATTTGTTATTTTCTGTCTTGTTGAACGTTGTTACTAGTGCTGGGGCAAGATGGTATCTTGTTGTTTTGATTTGCATCTCTCTAATAGCTAATGATTGTGAGCATTTATTCATATGCTCGTTGGCTGCCTGAATATCCTCCTTGGTGAAGTGTCTATTCATGTCTTGTGCCCATTTTTTAATCGGATTATTTGTGTTTTTGTTATTGAGGTGTTAGGGTTTTCTATAAATTCTAGAGATCAGTCCCTTGTCAGATATGTCATTGCCAAAATTTTTTTCCCAATGTGTAGGTTCTCTTTTGTCTCTTTTGGAGAAGTCTTTGGAAGCACATAAAAATTTAATTTTTAGAAGGTCCCATGCATCTAGTTTCTCTTCTTCTGTTTGAGCATTTTGGGTTATGCTTGATAGTCTGTTTATACCATATATTAGGGCCCCTAAATTGGCCCCTAGTTTTTGCTTGAGGAAGTCTATAGTTTTAGGTTTCCCATTTAGTCTTTGATCCATCTGGAGTTAGTTTTTGTGTAATTTATGAGGTACAAATATTGTTTCATTTTTCTGCAAATGGATATCCAGTTTTCCCAGCACCATTTATTAAACAAACATTCTCTTCCCCATTTAATGGATTTCAGCCCTTTGTCAAAGATCAGTTGACCATAGGTTGATGGATCTGTGTCTGAGTTCTCAATTCTATTCCATTGGTCTATGTGTCTGTCATTATACAAGTACCAGGCAGTTTTGACTACTGTGGCTGTATAGTAAGTTTTGAGATACGGCAGTGTGAGACCTCCCACTTTGTCCTTCTTCTTCAATAGTGCTTTGCTTATCTGAAGTCTCTTTCCTTTCCATATAAAGTTAGTGATTGTTTTTTCCATCCCCTTAAAAAATGTTGATGGGATCTGGATGGGGATTGCATTGAATGTACATATAGCTTTAGGTAGAATTGACATTTTTACAATGTTCAGTCTTCCTATCCACGAGCATGGTATGTTCCTCCATTTTTGTAGATCTCTTATGGTTTCTTGAAGTAGTTTTTTATAGTTTTGTGTTCCTGGTAAGATTTATTCCCAAGGTTTTATTTATTTATTTGATTTGGTATTTATTGTAAATGATATTGATTTCCTTATTTCTTTTTCAGCAATCTCTTTGCAGGTTTAGTGGAATCTGACTGATTTTTGGATATTGATCATGTATCCTGCCATGATGCTAAATCTCTCAATTAGTTCCAGCAGAATTTTGACTGGGTCTCTTTACTTTTCTAGGTATAGGATCGTATCATCAGCAAACAGGGATAGTTTGACTTCTTCCTTACCAATTTGAATTCCTTGAATTCCCTCTCTTGCCTCATGGCTCTGGCTAGGTCTTCCAGTACAATGTTGAACAGAAGTGGTGATAGAGGGCATCCTTGTCTGGTTCCTGTTCTCAAGAGGAATGGTTTCAGTCTCTCTGCATTGAGAGTAATGTTGGCTGTTGGTTTTGCATAGATGCCCTTCTGCTATGTTGAGAAATGTCTCTTCTATTCTGATTTTGCTGAGAGTTTTTATCAGGAATTGGTGTTGGATTTTATCAAATGCCTTTTCTACGTCAATTGATATGATCATTTGGTTCTTCTTTGTTTTGTTTATGTGATGGATGCCATTGATTGTTTTTCTAATGTTGAACCATCCTTGCATACCTGATATGAACCCCAGTTGGCTATAATGAATGATTTTCTTTATATGTTGTTGGAGTCTATTGGGTACGATTTTGTTGAAGTTTTTTGTATCTATATTCATGAGGAATATTGGTCTGTAGTTTTCATTTTGAATGATGTCTTTGCCTGGTTTTTGTATTGAGGTTATTCTTGCTTCATAAAATGAGTTAGGGAGGATTCCATCCTTTTCTATGTTTTGGAATAGTTTGAGCAGGAATGGTGTCAGTTCTCTCTGAATGTTTGGTAGAATTCTCCAGTGAAACTGTTGGGGCCAGGACTTTTTTGTTGTTGGTAATTATTTGATGACCTGTTCAATTTCTTATTTTGTCATGGATCTGTTCAACTTTTCCACATCAGTCTGTGTTAGTTTGGGTAAGTGGTGTATTTCTAGAAATCTGTCCATTTCTTCCAGATTTTCAAATTTGCTGGAGTACAGTTCTACATAGTATCCTGATACTATCTTTTTTATTTCAAATGGTTCTGTTGTGATGTCATCCATTTTGTTTCTTATTTGTGTTATTTGTATTGTCTCCCTCTTTTCCTTTGTTGAATTTGCCAGTGGTTTGTCAATTTTATTACTCTTTTCAAAAAACCAACTTCTTGTCTTGTTGATTTTTTCCATTGCCCTTCTATTTTCTGTTTCATTGATTTCTGCTCGAATCTCTATTATTTCCTTTCTTCTGCTGACAGTAGGCTTTTCTTCCTATTCTTTTCCTAATTGTTGGAGATGTTGGTTTAAAGTATTGATATTAACTTTTTCTTCTTTTTTGATGTGTACATTTCTTGCTGTAAATTGGCCTCTGATCACTGCTTTTGCTGTGTCCCAAAGATTTTGGTATATTGTGTTTTCATTCTCATTTGATTCAAGGAATTTTTTAAATTCAATCTTTATTTCTTCTCTTACCCAGTCTTTCTCAAGGAGGGTGTTGTTCAATTTCCATGTGTTTACTATTTTTCCATTGATCTTCCTATTGTTGATTTCTAATTTGATAGCATTATGATCTGAGAAGATGCTTTGCAATATTTCAATGTTTTAAAATTTATTAAAGCTTGCTTTATGGCCTAACATATGTCTATCATGGATAATGTTCCATGTGCACTGGAAAAGAATGTATATTGTGCTGTTGTTGGTGAAGTGCTCTGGAGATGTCTATAAGGTCAAGTTGGTGGATTTTATTGTTTAGCTTTTCTGCATCTTTGTTGATCTTCTTGCCAGTTGTTCTGTCTTTCATTGAAAGTGGTGTATTAAAGTGTCTCCCACTACGACTGTGGAGTCATCTATTTGACTTTTCAACTCTTTTAAAGTCTGATTTATGTGTTTGTTGGTGCCTTTTTTGGGTCCATAGATATTTATTATGGTTATATCTTCATGTTCAATTGATCCTTTAATCATTATGTAATGACCTTCCTTGTCTAGTGTGGTGGTTTTTGTCTTAAAGCCAATTGGATCAGAAATTAATATTTCCACTCCTGCTTTTACAGTTACCATTTGCTTGATGTATCTTTTTCCAGCCTTTGATTTTTAGTTTATTTTTATCCTTGTCTCTAAGATGTGTCTCTTGTAGACAGCACACTGATGGGTTTTGTTTTCTTATCCAATCTGCAACTCTCTGTCTCTTGAGTGGTGCATTTAATCCATTAACATTCAGTGTAATTCTTGACAAGTATGAATTGGTTGCTGTCATTTTGTTATGTTTTTTCATGGTGTCCCTACTTTCTTTGTTCCATATTATTTTCTGTGCTGAGCTCAATGTTTATGAATCATGTTATCATTTCCTTTGTTGCTGTTGTTTTAGTATGTGCTGAATAATTGTGCTTGTCCTCCTTTTTATTGTGATGTGAAGGTTTATCATTTTTCCTTGAGGTTACCCAGTGATTTATAATTTTCTCCCTGAGATTAAAACAGTCCACCCTATTTTTCAACTCTCTTGACTTCCTCACCATTTAGAAGTTCTGTAAGTACATAGTCTTTTCCCTCTTTTTGTTTGTAGTTGTCCTCACTTGCCAATTGGTGTCTCTGGTTCCCTGTTTACAATCTTGTAGGCCTGTTTTATTTTGGATATGTCCATAGCTGTGGTTTCTGGGTTTTGTCATCTTGTGTATAAATGGTCGGTTTTTATTTGCTACTTTTGGTTCTCTGTTCAAAGGACTGCCTTTAGCATCTCTTGTAAAGTAGGTCTGGTTTTAACAAATTCCCTAGTTTCTGCTTATCTGGAAATCTCCTAATTTCACATCATATTTGAAGGACAATTTTGCCAGGTATATAATTATTGGATGAAAATTTTTCTCTTTCAGGGTTTTATATATACCATCTTATTGCCTTCTCGCTTGCATGGTTTCTGCTGGAAATCAGAGCTTATTCTTACTGGTTGTCCTTTGGAAGTAACTTTTTGTTTTTCCCATGCTGCTTTCAGGATTCTTTCTTTGTCTTTGGTTTTTATGAGTGTGATGATGATATGTCTTGATGATTTTCTTTTGGTGATCTCTGCTGTTTGGGGTTCTTTGGAGTTCCTGAATTGATATATTATCATCTTTCATTATATCAGGGAAGTTCTCCTGCATCTCGTCTTGGACAATTTTCTCAGTGGTTTAATTTTTCTCTTCCTGTTCTGGAATTCCAATGACATGTAGGTTATTCCTTTTGATGGTATCCCACATGAACCTTAGGCTTTCTTCATTTTGTTTTGATCTTTTTTCTGATTCATTCCTTTCAAAAAAAGTGTTCTGGTATTTGTCTTCAATCTCATGAATTCTGCCTTCCATTACATCAATTCCACTCCTTTGCCCTTTCAATGTGTTATCTATTTCTGACAATTTAGTATTAATGTTCTGGATTTCTATCTGTAGATTTAGAACCATTTCTAATTTTTCATTTATTTTGTCATTGTTTTTCCTTCTTTTTTTTTCCCCCCCCCAAAACTCTTCTTTGGTTTTGTCTGTGCTTTCCTGGGTCTGTCTCTCAATCCTTTGAAGATACCTAAATATAATTCTTTTGAATTCCTTATCAGACAGTTCCAGTGCTGCTTCTTCCTCAGGGATGTGTTCTGGCTCTTTATCCTGTCCTTTGTTTCTACCCCTTTATCTTGCTTGTTCAGGTGGACTGTGATGATCTTTTGTCTCTGAGACATTGTGGCATTGTTGTATTTAGATCTCTGTTAGCTGTTTGTGAAGAGCAGCCAAAGGTGAGTCAGGCTCTTCTTGGTGTTTGTTTATCATTGGCTTGTTGCTGGAGTAGGAAGTGGTGGCTCTCAATCAGTAAGTGAAGCAGCAGTAGGTATGGGTGTAGTTTTGTTGTGTGGGTGGTGTTTCTGTCTTACACTCAGTTAGACAATAATAACAATTGAATAACCATCAAAAATGTAAAAGCACATGGACAAAAAAACACACTGTGTACTCACATAGGGACAGTAACCAAAAAAAGAGAAAAGGGAAAAAGTAGGAAAAAAATCTTGCAATTTCTTTGAAGAGGGCAATAGGAGAAAAAAGGTAGAGAAGGAGAATAATGAAAAAAAAAATGGGAAGAACACAAAAAGAAAACAAGGAATGAGGTAAAGCATGAGAAAGAGAAAACAAATTTGCAACCGGGAACAGGGAAATGAAACCAGCTGAAAACTGGAACATGAGAGGAGAAGAATAAAGGATAAAAGTAATAATAGTAATAATAATAATAATAATAATAATTTTAAAACAGACAAAAATCAACACACTAAAAATGAAAAAAAAAATTGAGGCAGAGCAAGACTTGGCACCCAGGCTCCATCTGAGAACACAGACTGGGATGGAATTTCTGCCAGCCCAGAATGTGGGTGGGCTGCACCTCCATTCACCAAAAGGGTGTGGAGTATAAGAGTAACAAGGGGAATGTCGTACCTTTTCAGTCCTCCAGATCCGTAATGTCCTTGGGGTTCCCAGCAAGTGGAGCCTGTTCTTAAGTCCCTGGAATCTGGGAGAATGCTGTCACTTTACATATCCAAAATGGTCAAGCTGCTTGTAAACATTCAAAATGGCTGCACCCTCTGGACAGACAAAATCCACAGCTTAGCCTGCCTTCCTCTTCATTGCTTTCCTTTTTATTCCCTACCCACCAGAGCAGTCCTCTGTGCATTCCCTGGCTAGGAGGTCCAATTTTTAGGTTAATTCTTAGTTACTACCACTACTAGGCAACATCCAAGCTATCTGTGCTGTCCAGATTGCTGCCAGACCACAGCTCCGTATGTCTCCTTTTTGGTGTTTTCATGCAAATTCTTCTGCTAGTTGGAGTTTAGTCCACTTCTACATCCTTCCCTTCAAGACTCAGGGGTCCAGGATTATCTTCTGTATCTGTCTGCCTATTCTGCCATATTACTGGAACTCCAGAGCTTATTCTTATTGGTTTTCCTTTGTAGATAACTTTTTATTTTTCCCACGCTTTCAGGATTCTTTCTTTGTCTTTGGTTTTGATAAGTTTGATGATGATGTGTCTAGGTTGTTTTCTTTTGGGGTCTACCCTGTTTTAGGTTTGTTGGAGTTCCTGAATGCATATATTCTCATCTTTCATCATATCAGGGAAGTTCTCTTCTAACAAATCTTGGACAATTTTCTGAGTGGTTTTATTTTTTTCTTCCTGTTCTGGAATTCTGATTACACATATGTTATTCTTTTTTATGGTATCTCACATGAATCTTAGGCTTTCTTCATTTTGCTTTGATCTTTTTTTTTTTTTTTTTTTCTGAAAAATCCCTTTCCAAAGATGTATTGAAACATTTGTCTTCAATCTCATTAATTTTGTCTTCCATTGATTCAGTTTTACTCCTTGGCTCTTTCAGTGTTTTATCTATTTATGAAAATTGAGTATTCATCTTCAGGAATTCTATCTGAAGATTTTGTACAATTTCTTATTTTTCCCTTATTTTGCATTTTGTTCTTGTGTTTTCTTCTGAAATTGATCTAGGGTTTTGTCTGTATTTTTCTTAATTTTGTCAGTGTTTTCCTTGATCTGTCTCTCAGTCTTTTGAAGATACCTAAATATAATTCTTTTGATTCCTTATCAGGGAGTTCCAATGCTACTTCTTCCTCAGGGTTGTGTTCTTTGTATCCTACTCCTTTGTTTCTACCACTTTATCTTGCTTCTTTGTGTGGAGTGTGATGGTCTTTTTTTCTCTAAGACATTGTGCCCTTTTTGTGTTTACATCTCTTAACTGTTTGTGAAGTGCATTTAAAAGTGAGTCAGGCTATTCTTGGTGTTCATTTATTGGCTAGTTGGTGAAGAAGGAAATGGTGGCTCTCACTCAGTAAATGGAGCTGCAGGAGTTGCAGGTGTGCTTGTGCATATGGACAGTTACTATCTCCCACTTGGTTAGACAAAAACAGCAATTGAAAAACCATCAAAAAGTAAAAGCAAGCAAACAAAAAATATACTGCATAAACATACAGGAACAGTAAAAGAAAAAAAAAACACCCCGTAATATCTGCGGAGAGAGCAATAATAGAAAAGAAGTAGAGGAGAATAATGGAAAAAAAAAATGCAAAAAGAAAAACAAATAATGGGGTTAACTATGAGAAGGAAAAAAATGGGAACCAGGAACAGGAAAGAGAGGAAAAGCTGAAAACTGGAACCTGAGAAGGGAAGAATAGAGAATAAAACAAAAAGGACAAAATAATAATAATAATAATAATAATTTTAAAACAGGCAAAAATCAAATAAAAAAAAAAAAAAAAAAGGAAAAAACAATCTGGGCAGGGCAGGGTACCCAGGCTCTGAGAGAGCACATTGACTGGGATGGAATTCCTACAGGCCCAGAAGGTGGGTGGGAGTTAGGGATAGCCACACCTCCATTCACCAAGAGTGTGTGAGATATAAGAGTAAGAAGAGGAATCTCTTGTCTTTCTAGGCATTCATGTCCAGAATGTCCTTGGAGTGTCCTGCATTTAGAGCCTATTCTTAGGTCCCTGGAATATGAGAAAGTGCTGTTGTTGTAAACATACAAAATGGTTGAACTGCTTGTAAACATTTAAGATGGCTGCACCCTCCAGACAGCCAAAACTCTACAGCTCAGTCCATATCCCTCTTTGCTGTTTCCCCTTTTATTCACCAGCCACCAGAGCAGTCCTTCTTGTAGCCCCTGGCTAGCAGGGCTGATTTTTAGGTTAATTCTTATGTCCTAACACCACTTGGCAATATCCAAGCTGTCTGTGCCATCACGATTGCTGCCAGACCACAGCTCCATGTGTCCTTTTACGGTGTTTTCATTCAGGTTCTTCTACTATTGGAGTTTAGTCCACTTCTGTATCCTTTCTTTCAAAGCTCAGGGCTCCAGGATTATCTTCTGTATCTGTGTTAATTGGTTCCCCTTTTCTTTGTTGAAGTGGGTCTGTGTAGTTTCTCTGCCTATTCCACCATCTTAACAAAACTCCTAGATATGTCTATTGTAGATAGCATATTGATAAGCCATGTTTTCTTATCCTTCTTGCTACTCTCTGTCTCTTGACTGGGTCATTTAATCCATTTACATTCAGTGTAATTACTAATAGGTATGGATTTACTACTGCAATTTTGCTGTTTTTCATTTTTTTGTGGTGTTGATAGTGTCTTTGTTCAAGATATTTTTGTGTGCTGAATTCATTTTGCTTATAAATTTTAATTTAATTTTATTCATTGGTGTTTTAGTGCTTATGGAGACTTTATGATTTTCTACCTTTTTATTTTGATAAGAAGTTTTATTAATTTTCTTTGAGGTTACCCTCTAATTTATTATTATCTTTCCAACTTTAAACAGTCTATTCTGCCTTGATAGCACCTTGACTTCCTCTCCATTTGGAAGTTCTGTAACTACATCATTTATGCCCAGTTTTTGCTTTGTAGTTATCATCATTTATAAATCTAGTTCCTTATTCTCAATATTATAAATTTATTTTGTTTTTAATATTTCTGTATCTGCATTGATTTCTAGGTGATGTTGTCATGTGTCTTAATCTCTGTTGTCTGTCACTGCTCATTTTCTGTCTGAAGGACTCGTTGTAGCATTTCTTATAATACTGGTCTGGTTTTTCCAAAATCTCTTCACTTTTGTTTATTTGGAAATGTCATAATTTTGCCATTGTATTTGAGAGAATATTTTACTGGATATAAGATTCTTGGTTGACAATTTTTTTCTTTCAGTGTTTTTTGTGCGTCATCCCATTGCCTTCTTGCCTACATGGTTTCTGCCAAGAAATTAGATCTTAGTCTCATTTTTTTCACATTTCTAGGTATCTTCTCATTTTTCCCAAGCTGCTTTCAGGATTCTTTCTTTGTCCTTGGTTTTGGAAAGCTAGATTTTGGTATATCTTGGTGATTTTCATTTGGATTGTGTCCTGTTTGGGATTTGTTGAGCTTCTTGAATGCCTGTCTTCTCATCTTTCATGATATTAGGGAAGTTTTCTTCCAACAAACCTTTAACAATTTTCTCAGTGCTTTTTTTCTTGTCTCTTCCTGTTCTGGTATTCTGATTACATGTAAGTTATTCTTTTTGAGAATGTCCAAACTAATTCTTTGACTCTCTTCATATTTTTTTTTTCATTCTTTTTTTGTTCAGATTGCTCCTCTAATATGATTAAGATTTCAGTCTCAATCATTTTGTCTTCTATAGTCCTTTGTCTTTCTAAGGCATTAACTATTTCTGAAACTTTGTTATTAATCTTCTCAATTTCTATGTCCTATTTTTATATGGTTTCTAATTTTCCATTTATGTTGTCAATTTTTCTTGTATTTTTTTAAAATTCTTCTACAGTTTTGTCAACACAGTTTGTCTGTTTTCCTTGATGTCTGTGATTTCCTCAGACTCTCTCTCAATTTATTGAAGGCACTTAAATATAATATTTTTGAATTCTTTTCAGGTAGTTCCAAAGCATTTCTTCCTCCAGAAAATTTTCTGGCCCCATATTTGGCGACTTGTTTAAGCCATCTTGTCTAGTGTTTTTGTTTTATTTGAAATTGTCTCTTGTCTTCAAAACATTCTGATGTTATTCTATTATTTTGTTCATTATACGTTGGGTTGCTTCACTCAAATATTTGTTTTGTTTTGTTTTAATGTATCTGAGCAACTGGGTGGGTGTGTAACTCTAGCTACTAGTTTGTCAGCATTGTGACACTTGCCAACTGTCTCCAGGTGAATTGGGTGTGGGAGAGAATGTGAGTTGGAGTCTCTAATCCCTGATCATGTGGAACAGCTGAGGGCAGGTTGGGCAAGTGTTGCTCACCATCTATCATCAATTCAGTGGTACTCAAGCAGGTGGGGGCACTCACCTAGTGGGTGGGGGTAACAGATGTGGTGGGTATGGCTGGTTATGGTTGCTGGATCCCAACTGCCAGGGGAAAATATAGAGACAATAAAAGAGGTAAGAGGAAAGAAAAAGAAAAAAAGGAAAAAAAAAAAAAAGGAAGTGGTGAAGAAGGGGAACTCAAGAAGATGAAAAAAGAGCAGAAAAGAAGAAAACAACAAAAAATAAAAGCAAACAAAACCAAAAACAAATGCAGCACAGTACTGATGCAAGTGCTAGCTGCCCAACACAGCTGCTGTGGAAATGTGGCACTTGCTCCACAGGGGCATGCACCACTGAATACAGTGTATCGGGGCAGGTACTACTGAACACGGAGGTAGTGGAAAGTGGGACACCTACTCAGATAGACCAAAAAGAAAAAAAAAAAAAAAAACAAGGAGAGGAATCAAAAGAAAATAAATGAAATTTTAAAAAAGGGGGGGTGGGGGAGAGAAATGGGCAGAACTGAGAAGAAAGGAATAAAAGAAAAAGCAAAAAGAGAAAAACATTAAAAAGACTGGCACAAATATTAGCCATGAAACACAGCTGCACTGAAAACACAGAGCTCACTAAATTTTGGTATGTTTTGTTTTCATTTCCATTTTTTTAAAAAAATATTTTCTTATTTATCTTGTGATTTCTTCTTTGACTCATTGGCTCTTTAATAGTGTGTTTTTTAATTTGTATATTTGTGAAATTTCTAGATGTCCTTTTGTTTCTAATCTTATTATATTTAATATTTTTATTTATTTCTAATTATATTCTTTTGTTGTCAGAGAATATATATTGCATGCATTTTTCCGAGGCCATAACAGATAGAGTTAAAACCCAAATTATCATTAAACATTTTTAAGAGCCTTTATATTTTCTCATGAATTGATCTTGTTACCTGTTAGATGCATATATATTTCTGATGAATTGAGCTTTTTATCATCATATTTGGGACCTCTGGTAGCATAGTGCCTAAGGCACCTGACTGCTAACCAGGAGGCTAGTGGTTCAAACCCACCAGCCACTCCTCAGAAGGAAGATAGGGCAATCTACTTCTGTAGTAATACTGCCTCGGAAACCCAAGGAGGGGTCTCTATGGTTGGGTTCGACTCAACGGCACATACCAAAACCAAAAAAAAAAAAAAATCATATTTTACTCTTATTGTTTCTTGTGACAGATTTTGACTTAAAATCTATTTTGTCTGATATCAATATAGGCACTCCAGTACTCTTTAGGTACACTTTGGCATCTATATTCATAAGGGATACTGGTACTATTTACATAGAATATGTTCCCCATCCCATTACTTTCAACTCATTTATGTTCCTGAATCTAAAGTTTGTCATGGGTGGACCTCATATAGTTGGATCATGTTTTCTTCTCCATTCTACCTATTTCTGCTTTTAAATAAGAGGGTTTATACAATTTACATTTCAAATAATTGTTGATAAAAAAGGACTTACTTTTGCCATTCTTTAATTTCTTTTCTTTGTGTCATGGACCTTTTTTGTTTCCATTTCCTACAGTACTGTGTGTTTTTGTGGTTAGTTGACTTTTTGTAGTGAACTATTTTGATTCCTTTCTCATGTATGTTTGTGTATATTTTTAAAGATTTCTTGTGGTTATTAATATGATTACATTTAATATCCTAAATTTATAACAACATAGTTTAAATTGATACCAAATTAGTTTCAGTTACATACTAAATTCTGTTCCTATACTACTTCCCCTACTTATGTTGTTTTGGCACAATTACATCTTTATACTTGTGTGGCCAATAACATAAGTTTGTAAATTTTTTAAAGGCATTTATCTTTTAAGTCATGTAGGAAGATTGGACAATCTTCCTACATCATTCTATCATTCTGTAGTGATACCACCTCAGAAATTCAAGGAGGGGTTGCTGTGAGTTAGATCTGACTTGACAGCAGTGAGTTTTTTTTTTTTTTTTTTTTTTTTTTTGGAGGCCATGACACATAGAGTTAAAACCCAAATTATCATTAAACATTTTTAAGAACCTTTATATTTTCTCATGAAATGATCTTTGCTTGAGATCTTCTTTTTTTGTTTGCCTTCAAGTTACTGTCTGGTGTCCTTTCATTTCAACCTGAATAACTGATACTTATTTTTAAATATTTTTTGTAGGGTAGATCTCATGGTAATAAACTCCTTCCTTTGTCTATTAATGTAGTGTATGACATTAACTGATTATCTAATTCAACCAACCTTGCATTCTTGGAATAAATTCCACTTAATTATGATGTATAACTCTTTGAATATGTTATTGGATTCTGTTTGCTAGGATTTTGTTGAGAATTTTTGCATCTATATTCATAAGGTACACTGGTATCTAGTTTTCTTTTCTTGAAGTATTTTAACTTGGTTTGGTACCATGGTAATGCTGGCTTCACAGAAAGAGAGAGTATTTCTTCTACTTTTTGGAAGAATTTGAACAAGATCAGTGTTAGATCAGTGTCATTCTTCTCCAAGTGTTTAATAGAATTTCCCAGTGAAGACTTCTTGTCCCAGACTTTTTTTGTTGGGATCCTTTTTATTACAAAATGAACACATGGTTTTTAATATTAAAAGTTCACATCCAGCATCAAGAAGTATGGATATATTAATTTGACTGGGTTAATGTTTTGGTAATAATTGGGGTACACTGGTAGCATAGTGTCTCAGGCATTTGGCTGCTAACCAAAAGCCTGGTGATTCAAACCCACCAGCCTCTCCTTGGAAGGAAGATTGAGCATTCTATTTCCATAGAGATACTGCCTTGGAAACCCAAGGAAGGGTTGCTATGAGTAGAATCAACTCGACAGCAGTGAGTTTTTTTCTTTTTTAAATTGTAATAATTACAGTGTAAAGGTGGAGTAAGTTTTCATTTATCATAGAATGTGGATTTGAAGGGAACTTTGGCATGGCAATGGGACCTCTGGTGGTGTAGTGCCTAAGGCATTTGACTGCTAACCAGAAAGCTGGCAGTTCAATCCCACCAGCCACTCCTCGGAAGGAAGGTTGGGCAATCTGCCTCCATAGTGATACTGCCTCGGAAACCCAAGGAGTGGTCGCTATGAGTCAGATCTGACTGGACAGCAGTGGGTTGGGTTTGGTTTGGTTTGGCATGGCAAAAGCTATGTAGATGTTCTCATAAAAAGTACAGAAAGAAATCATTTGGTTTCAAACAATCCCAATTGTTTGAAAATATCTTCCTATAGTGAGCAGAAAAACTACTTCTTATAAATTCTTTTGCCTCACAAGAATTCAACATCCTTTCCTATAAAACAATCTTATTGCTTTTTATTAGTATATTTTCATTTCTTCTTTATGCATTCATATAATACACAGATACACACTAAAAAGTGAAATCTTAGTGTTTCTTTTTAATATATTCTCTCTTGTTTCAAATATACTTGTTTTAATAGTTACTCCTAGTGCATGAATTTTAGACACTACCATTATGAATATCTCTCTTAAAGTGTAATTCACCAAGTAGGAATCTATCTTCACATATACACTGAACAGTTGAGAATAATAGTGTTCCTTTAATGTGGACCTCACAAAACTATCAATACCAATCTTGGTTTGAATGCATGTTTTAGGCATCTTTACTGCATTTTTGGTATATATTAATATTGTTAGGATATTTTACTCATAAAATCCTTGCAACATAAATATCTCTTATTCCGAACAATATTGTTTATTTTTCAACTAAAGTGCAGGCCATTACTTTGATATCTACTCAATTTTATCTTATTTTTAACAGTCTAACATTCTAACATGTTAAAATAGCTTTGATTATTTGCTCATGTTTTCTATTTGTTAGCTACTCATTCCAGCCTTGTGTTTTCTGTGCTTTATATGCCTATTGTATCTTAAATCATGAAACCAATAAGTTCACGAATAAAGCAAGATTATTTATGCTAATGTTGTAAAAATAGTAGTCCCCATTGTAAGATATTTTTAAGGAGAAGGCTTTAATATCTTTTTTCAGATGATTTTACATTTTTAAAAATTGTTGTTGTTGTTTTCAAGTCTCATGGAGTGTGTTTAGACCCACAGTGACTCTATGTACAACAGAATAAAACATCGCCTGGTCCTGCACATCCTCAGAATCATTAACATGCTTGAGCCCATCATTGCGTCCACTGTGTCCACCTCATTGTGGATCTTCCCTTTTTTCACTTACCATTTATTTTACCTAGCATAAATGTTAGAGACTAAGTCTGGCAATTCTCAATTCTGAGAAGCATCCTGGCTGTACTACCTCTAAGACAGATTTGTTTGTTCTCCTAACAGTCCATGGTACATTCAATATTCTTCATCAATACTACAATTCAAATGCATCAATTCTATGGCCTCCTTTGCCCGTTGTTCAGCTCTCATATGAATTTGAAGCTATTGAAAAGCTATGGCTTGGGTCAAGTTCACCTGATTCTTTAAACGTTTGTTCTTAAACACTAAAAATTGGCCTTTTGCAGCAGATTTGCCAAAGCAGTACATCATTTGATTTCTTAACTGTTGCTTCTATAGATATTGGTTGTGGGTCCAAGTAATATAAAATCCCCGATAACTTCCATCTTTTCTCCATTTATCGTGATGTTGCTTATTTGTCCAATTGTGAGGATTTTTGTTTTCTTTATGTTGAGATGTAATCCACATGGAATACTGTAGTCTTTGATCTTCATCAGGAAATTCTCCAAATCATCTTCACATTCATTGAGCAAGATTGTGTCATATGCATATTGCAGGTTGTTTATGAGTGTTCCTTCAAACCTGATGCTGTGTTCTTCTTCATGTAATCCACCTTCTCAGATTATTTGCTCAGCATACAGATTGAATAATTGTGGTAAAAGGATATGACTCTGACAGATGTTGTTCCTGATTTTAAACCATGAGATATTCCCTTTTCTGTTTGAATGACTGCTTCTTGGTCTATGTACAAGTTCTTCATGAGCACAGTTAAGTGTTCTGAAATTCTCATTCTTTGCAATGTTATCCATAATTTTTTATGATCCAAACAGTTGAATGCCTTTGCATAGTCAATGAAACACATACAAACTTCTTTCTGGTATTCTTTGCTTTAAGCCAAGATCCATCTGACATTAGCAATGATATCTCTAATTTCACATCTTCTTCTGAATCTGGCTTGAATGTCTGGCAGTTCCCTGTTGATATACTGCTGCAACCAGTTTTGAATTATGTTCAGCAACATTTTACTTGCATGTGATATTAATGATATTGTTTGATAATTTCCACAGTCTGTTGAATTGCCTTTCTTTGGAATGGGCACAAAAATGGATCTCTTCCAGTTAGTTGGCTAGGTAGCTATCTTACAAATTTCTTGGCATAAACAAGTGAGTGCCTCCAGCACTTCATCTGATTGTTGAAATATCTCAATGGATATTCTGTTAAATGATGAGTATTTTTGCAAGATATTTTATCAACAGCTGTAAGGGACACTTATTTCAACTATTGCTTTACATTTTAATATTAACTGGGTTTTTCAGATACTGTATTGATAAAGCACACACAGGTTTAATACAACTTTTCTTTTTCTGTCTACACTTTTTGATGATGATTTATACCCCAAATCAACCTCAAATGTGATCAAGCCATGAACTATTAGAATTAAGTCATTTGTTGTTTATTTCTCTGAGTACTTTGTTCTTCCTTCAGAGCATCAAGAAATTAGAAGCACAAAGTAACTTAGCTTTTTTTTTTTTTTTTAGTCTGAGTCACCCTAATTAGTACTTAATTAAAGTGTTCTGTCAACCATATAGAGGTTGTTTTTGAGTTATCCAAATAAATTTTAGGTACCATAGATTTTATTTTGGGAGACCCTGAAGAGTACTAATTAATTCAGAATCCCCATCAAATATTCTCTCAATTCAGTGTATTTTAAACCTCTAGTCAACAAAAAGCAACTGCTTTTATGGTCCCCAGATAAAGAAATTTATAGCCTGAGACTAATGGACTTTGGCTTATTTACGGAAGAGTATAGCATTAGATAGTATTCATATTTAATTGATAAGTTATTTTAACACAAGTATAGTTTGATAATATGTATGGGTATGAGAATGATGTAAGGAGATGTTAGAGCAGGAAGAAGGGACATTAACTTTTTCACAGATTAAAGCAAGACAAATGCACACATGCAGACACAGACACATACATTGTGAAAACACTCCAAAAATAAAAAAAAAAAAAACAAGTGATCATGCTCTCTCAACCCTGATTCAAAGCTTGCTTGTTTGTCATTTGTTCACTGTTTAAGTATTCATTGATCACTGGCCTCCCTGCTTTCAGTCTTTCCTTTTCAGTCTCACCTTGTTGCCTGACTGATCTTTCTAATGTTCAGAGCGTATCCCTGCTATATTTAAAAATACCCTGACTCCCTCTTGCTAAAACAGGGTGTGCAGACCCCTTTCCAACTTGCCCAAGGCCTTTTGTGATCCCACTTTCTTCTCTCCCCTCTTCTCATGATCTCATGCTTCAATATCGTGTTACCATGTGTGCTTCCTCTGGTGTGCTTATTGCTCCAAGCCTTTGATCATTCTGACTATGCCATTCCCCCTATCTATAAAGCTCTTCATCTTTTCTTTTTCTGCAAAATTCTGATTCATCCTTCCACATACAGCACTGACGTCCCCTCTGTGAAGCCTTTCCTGGCCACTGCTTCATAGTTAATCACTCCCTATTCTTAGCTACATCTGAACTTTGAAATATTTCTTATTTCATAAATATGAAACTGCTTTTCATAAATGTGTGTGCACATTTGAAATACAGTTATTTATATGACTATACCTCATTAAAGGAGCCCTTATGGTACAGTGGTTAAGTGTTTGGCTGTTAATGGAAAGATAGGAGGTTTGAACCCACTAGCTGCTCCATGGAAAAGAGATGAGGCAGTCTGCTTCTATTAAAATTACAGCCTTGGAAACTCTATGAGGCAGTTCTACTCTGGCTTATAGGATTGCTATGCGTCACAAATGACTCAACAATAGTGGGTTTTTTTAAAAAAAAAAATCCAATTAGATAATGTGCATTTCTAGGATGAGGTACTCATCAATAATCTTTCAAACCTTCTATAAGTGTCATTACTATGTAAAGAGCAAAGAGCTTAAGACACACAAACAAACAAACATGTTGCCATTGAGTTGATTTCAACTTATGGTGACCTATGTTACAGACAGAACTGTTCCATAGAGTTTTCTTGGCTATAACTTTTACAGACTCTGATTGCCAGGCTCTTCTTCCATGGTGCCATTGAGTGAGTTTCAAATGCCAACCGTTAGGTTAATAGTTGAGTGGAAACCTTTTGTGTCACCCAGAGACCTTGAATTTAACACAGTGCCTAGGAAATAGTAGGAACTAAATAAAGTTTTCTTGAAGTAAATTCAAGTGTATCTTTTTAGATGACTAAGATAATCTTAAGATAGTAAGCAAATGATCATCATCCTAAAGAGTACCCTACTGATGAAGGAGAACCAATTACTTTATGGGACTGATGTGTGTGCTGTGGAACTTCCAGAGATCTGTCACCTAGGCTCTGAGGAATTTCCAAGTGAATTTATTAGGTTCCTGATCATGTTTGACTACAAGTGACAAGCTGGGCAGACAGGTGTTCACACACTATATTTCAAGTTTGGAAATTGTGCTGTATCAGAAAATTTTGTTGGACCAATGAATGTATCAGGGTTCCCAATAACATCTTTAGGCTCAGTGCTTCACCAGAAGGACACACAGAACACAGCAAAGCTGTTATACTCATGGCTATGGTTTATTACATTAAAAGGATGCAGATTAAAATCAGCAATGGAAAAAGACGCATGGAGCAAAGTAGAGAGTTTAGGCACAAGCTCATATGTGTCCCTACCTAGGGGAGCTGAACAGGACAAACTTAATTTGGCCAGTAATAATGTCTGACATGTACAATATACTGCCTGCCAGGGAAGCTCCAAGAGCCTTGGTGTCCAAGGTTTTTATTGAGGTCAGTTACCTAGGCATGTAGTACCTGCATGACTGACCTAAGATATTCAGTCTCTAGCCCTCCAAAAGTCAAACTGATATACCAAGGCCTAAAGCCTCAGGCATACAGAAACAGTCTTACCAGGCAGAATATTTCATGAACTCAGAGATGATCTCCCATGAACCAGTCAAGGGCCATTCTTTCTTTGGAATATTGAGAATTTGGATAACCAAAGCCTGCCAAGTTAATCCTTAATTGTACAACCAGTTTTTATGGTATTTGTTAGGTCAGTGCCCTTTGATATTATACCTAGAATAGTATGGGAGTCAAATTTTCTCTGCTTGGGTTTGAAGTTTGTTTGTTTGTGACTCTCTGTGTAACTCAGGTAAATTACTCAACTTCTAAGTCAGGGTTTGACCACTAATTTAGTAAGGAATAGTACATCGTAGGACTAGCATGAGAACTGAATAAGATAGTTATGGTAGTGAATGTTAAATGCTTAGGGCAGTGCTAAACATATAATAAAATATCAAATATTGGCAATGCTGCTGCTGCATCTTGGTGAACTGAACTTAAGAATGCATGCAACATCCACAAATCTGTGTCAGTGAGGGGCTTTGGAGACATTCCATGTTTCACTACTATATGACTTGGTCATATTATTTAACCTCTGTGCCTCATTGTTCTCATCTTAACATTTTATAATAATTTGACTTACTTCATGGGTTTGTAATGAGGATTGAATGAGAAATGCACATAAACTATTCATCCCACAGCCTGACATATAAAAACCAAATCAAATGAGTTGATTCTGACTTGTAGCATTCCCTGTTGGGTCTCCAAGGTGGTACATCTTTACAGAAGCAGATGGCCTTGTCTTCCTTCCATGGAGTGGCTGGTGGGTTTGAGCTGCCAAACTTCTTGTTAGCAGTAAAATTCTGTAGATGGTTATTATTCAATTATTATTCAGTTATAGAAGGAAAAATCCCTATTGTTATAATGCCAGAGATTACCCTGCATAATTTAAAAAGGTAACTTAAAAAATTAATGTCTCTTCTTTTTAGAACATGTTTCCATTTATATTTTTGAATAGTTTTATTTTAAAATTAATTTAGTATATAACTTTGCAGGAAATTAACTAATTATTTGTTGGGCTGTTATTGTCATTGTTGATGGGGTGCCTGGAGCTGTCTATGGTTTCAAGGCACAGAATTAAATGTAGGAGATGAGTACTGGACACCCTTTTACCATTTAAAATGAGTAAATTTACCTCATTACCTTGATTCTATAATATTTCTCCCTGGAAATAACAGTTAAGACTTAAGGTGTAGTTGGAGCAATTCCAGATGACCAACACAGAATAGCTTGGGAGATCTTCTCAGTGCTGCAAACCCTGTATATTTTCAAATGAGGCAACAGGCATCAGAAAGTGTGAAAAAGACAAAAATTTTAGTTCTGGACTTTATTGCCTCAGCATTCCTTTCCTTACAAACAAGGAATGAATATTTGAGAGCTGCTGACTGATGGAGACTGCCCTTGTAAAACACTATTACTACCTAGTCCAGACCCTCAAGGACTCGTCTTTTCTTAAAACCTCAGGAACATTTGCATGTATGAGAAATTGATTGTTTCAAACATTTCCATTACTCTTTCCTGTAAGATATATATTTTTTTAGAAATACTTTCAGATTTTTAAAACCCTCTTAATTTGTCATTCTTATCTCTCAATGGAAGCATGTTTTAATCCACTTTCTTTTGTTATTTATAGTGCTTCATCCCAAAAGTAGTTCTGTCTAAATATCTGTAAAACAGGCATGCAGCTTTATGAAAAATCTGTGGATGCAGATTGCAAACTCCTGTATGGCCAGCCATGTTGGAGTGTTGAGGACAAGTGTTGACTGCCAAGCACTTCAGATGTCTATTGTTCTTATTCAGTTTGCTTTCATAGTTTAGTTTCAGTTGACTAGATTCTTGCCGTGAGGAGATAAGGCACAAATCAGCTCTTGGGAGGTGTAGCAATTCATTGCTTCTCCAGTCCCTCACTGTCACCCAGGTTTGATGTCCTTGGGCTCAAAGTGACAGGGGATTCTGTCAGCCTGATGTTGCATCTGATCTGCCACTAATGCCTTTTTTTTCCCTGCAGAAGAAATGAGACATTCCCAAAGCTGTAAGAATCTCCTGTCAGAAAATGAATGGAAGGTGTTTGTGTTGACGGGAAATACAGGAACTCAAGCTAATGTCACACTCTGGGTGTATGGGGATGAAGGAGGCACTGGGCCAATAGTACTCAATAAGGACAATCCAGATCAGCTCTTCCTGCCAAGACAGGAGGATGAATTTCAGGTAAACAGAATCATCAGTAATGTTTCTCTCTGAATATTTCAAATATATTTCTGTAATACAGAAGAGTATGTTTTCTTGTGTGTGAGAGTGTGTGTATGTGTGTGTGTGTTGTGTGCATGTATGTCCTATATAAAATAGATCTCTGGTCTATTAGAATTCCCATAAATTGTCATAATGTTGATTATAATTAGCAAAGGAAATACTTTATCTCATATATCTTATGTAAGCAAGGAAAGTTATAGAGGAAACATGCTTTCTTTAAAGACAATTTGTTTATGCTATTGGTTTGAAACTGGATCCATAAGCTATCAACTTCATCTCAAAAATTATATCCAGATTTTATGCCATTAGTGGCTAAGGCACTTGGCTGCTAACCAGAAGGCTGGTGGTTCAAACCCACCAGCCACTCCTCGGAAGGAAGGTTGGGCAATCCTACTTCCGTAGTGATA
>NW_006922023.1:2149878-2151032 GCF_000298275.1 Orycteropus afer afer | reverse complement strand
GGCGCGGGATCGGGCAGTGTTTCGTTCTGCTGTGCATGGGGTCGCTATGAGTTGGAAACGACTCGACGGCACTTAACAACAACAACAACAACAACAACATATATGTACTTTGAGATCTTATATTTTTTACTTAATTATTACAATAAAAATAATAGTAATAATAACAATAATAATAAATGTTTATTGAGGTTTTAACATATGGTAGCAGCCTCACAAATATTCTCATGTTTCTACCAGACCAAAGCTCTGATTTATGTACCATTAATGTGAAAACCAGAAGAATTGTTGGATGACATCAAGAGCATCATCCATGAAGAAAGCAAGAGGTCATTAAAAATACAAGAAAGAAAGAAAAGACCAAAATCGATGTCAGAAAAGACTGCAACTTGCCCTTGAGCGAAGAGTAGCTAAAGCAAATGGAAGAAATGACAATACAAAAGAGGTGAACAGAAGATTTCAAAGGGCAGCTCTAGCAGACAAAGAGAATTGCTATAATGAAATGTGCAGAGACCTGGAGTTAGAAAACCAAAAGGGAAGAACACCCTCAGCATTTCTCAAGCTGAATGAACTGATAAAAAACTTTAAGCCTTGAGTTACAATACTGATAGATTCTATGGGCAAAATATTGAATGATGCAGGAAGCACCAAAAGAAAATGGAAGGAATACACAGATCATTGTACCAAAAAGAACTGGTCTATCTTCATCCATTTCAGGAGGTGGCATATGTTCAAGAACCAATGGTATTGAAGGAAGAAGTCAAAGTTGCACTGTAGGAATTGGGTAAGAACTAGGCTCCAGGAATTGACAGAATACCCACTGAGATGTTTCAACAAACGGATGCCCCACTGGAGGCACTCACTCAATTATGCCAAGAGATTTGGAAGACAGCTCTCTGGCCAACTCACTGGAAGGGATCCATATTTGTACCCATTCCAAAGAAAGGTTATCCCACAGAATGTGGAAATTATAGAATAATATCATTAATATCGCATGCAAGTAAGATCTTAAAAGATAATTCAAAAATGGTTGCAGCAGTATATAGACAGAAAACTTCCAGAAATGCAAGCTAGATTCAGAAGAGGATGTGGAATGAGGGATATCATTGCTGATGTCAGATGGATCTTGGCTCAAAGCAAAGAATATCAGAACGATG
>NW_006922023.1:2145690-2148844 GCF_000298275.1 Orycteropus afer afer | reverse complement strand
ACTCCTCGGAAGGAAGGTTGGGCAATCCTACTTCCGTAGTGATACTGCCTCGGAAACCCAAGGAGGGGTCGCTATGAGTCGGGTCCGACTTGACGGCACATAACAACAACAACAACAAGAGATTATTCTGGTGATGAAAAGCCTTCTTTTTCATACTTGAACATACTTATCAATAAATGAGTATAAAATTATTTTCTTGGCATCTTGGTAGGCCATGTTTGAAGCTCTGCCCACATCACTCTAATTTCTCCATCTTTTACTTAGTGTGAGGGAGTTCTGGGGCTTCTCTAGTTTGACTACTGCCGGTTGCCTCTCCTAGTTCCTCAGGGCTTTGGCAAAATTTCAATTAGGACAATTACACTCCACTCCACTAATTCCACCCAAACCCCTGCAGTGTGAAAGCTATATGGTTCTTTGGTATACTTTGAAACAGCAGTTGTTCTGCCTGGAGAGTATTATTTCCACATCATAAGACTGGATAGAGAACAGGGAATAATTGAGGCCAACCTGGGTCATCAGAAAGCCATGGCAATGTGTGGGGTTGTGGTACCTTGCAACCCCTAATATTCAAACAGTTTTATATCTTTAGATCTGAGCCTCTCATGCTTCCTTTGCAATCATTAAATTAAGTTGTACTGGAGAAAAGCAGTTATTTGTAGTCATGAGGAGGTACTTTGGTTGAATATGCAGGCAGCATACTTTATATAACATATACATTTCCAAAGATTATTTGAAAATGATCATTTAGAAATGAGAATGGATCACCCCAAATAGTATTATATGTTGTGGTTAGATCTCCACATCTTAAAAAAAAAAAAAAAAAAAAAAAGTCTGTTTAAGACTTAAATTGTTTAGGAATACGGGCCTTGGAGTAATGGAGACCAGGTTCAATTCAGATCTACCACTTGTTAGTTCTTTCAACTGAACAAGCTGCTTATCCTCACTAATCCTATTTACTCCTTAGTAAAATGAGGTAATCACACACAGCAGAACTCAGCCCTATGAGCTCTAGTCTTTGGAAATAATAGGCAAACAGACATGAAACCATAGACACCAAACAACCCAGCTGTCCAGTTATCCCTTTATTGTTTTTAGCTTAGCATGTGTAGAAAGAGGAAGTTTACATTCCTGGGACAGCAAAAGGATATCTAAAATTTGGCTTACATTTCATACTGCAGACTGTGAGCTATTTCTCAGTTCTTCTGGTGAAAATAGCAAGACTCTGGATTCCGCACTGAGACCAGCTATAGGAGTAAGGAAGTGAAGGGAAGTTGGCTGTGGAGAATCCCTTTGCCTTTAGGTCAATGCCAGAATAATCCCTCTTGCCTCTTCACAGTCTATAGAGGAAAGTGGTAGCAATGGGTACTTAAAATGAGGATTTCTAAGTGTGGGAATGGATATGAAAGAGCAGTTCTTATGACCTCTGGGTCATCTGGCCATCTCAGTTCTTTCTAGTTCTAGTCATAGGTAGACAGTGATGCAAGTCAAATCTAATATGCATGTCACTATTCACATCTCTGTTCTGTGGAGGGAGATATGGGTACCCATAGGAGAAATAATGATAAAAGCTATTACTTAAGTCACTAAATATTAAACATTCAATAATAAGATACTCTATAACTTTAGTTAATTCTCACAGTTCAGTGTCCTAGGCATATCTTCTCATACTGAAAATATCTGCTTGTACATCTGTCTCCCTCCCCGGACTATAAATTTCTCCAACTTAAGGACTGTGTGTTTATTTTCATCTTTGTATAACTGTTGCATTTCATAATGACTATTACTGTGTTTAATAAACATTTATACTATTGAACTGGGACTTTCATTCAATAGGCATTATGTTCATTCAACAAATAATGAAAATGAGGACCAGAGATACAAAAACACCATATTTTACTCAGTTTGCAAGAGGCAGGATTCCAATTTATTTCAAAGAGATTCCAAGCCTATTCACCACAATATTACCTGGATTAATAAATACTCTTGGGCTGTATCAAAAAAATGAAGTACACATACTCTGTTGGACAGATTTGTTTATCTTCCTTGGACTTTGAACATCTTTATCTTAGCCTACGTATCAAAGAAGAAAGGATTTTCATAGTAGAAGGAAGCTAGAAGCTCTAGACTCACATGTACTTTTCCTTAAACTCATGGAAATGGCTCTACTTGGTCTTTCTTTGATGAAAATTGCTCTTTTTCCTTCTCAAAAAAAGTGCTCACCTTTTTGTCTTTGAACTCAGATTTAGATCTGGCTTTCAGTAAGAAATGAGTGGTAGACAGAGAACTATGTTCTTAATTCTCTTCTTTTCTCTGACTCTTTTGCACATTTTCAGTCAAGTCACAGGTTACTTCTGCATCATGTTCTGTATCTGTGAGGTTCAATGATAACTTCTTGAGAAGACTTAATCTTTAGACTATGAAAGGATCTCTGAGAGTTTTTCAACTATTAGGAGCAAAAACTGCATTTAGTATAAAGAAAAAGGAATTTTTTAATGTGCTTAACAATATTTTCTGTTATTGTTTTCCTTCTTTATGTCTCATTCAGGTTGAAATAAGAAACATTGGAAAGATATATAAGATCAGAATAGGACATGATGGAACTAGTGAACAAGCTGAATGGAGCTTACAGAGGGTAATGTGTTTGATTTTGTGTTTCATAAATATATTACGATGAAAAGAAATAAGCAGGCTACTTAAAGCATTGAAAATAGCATATTTTCTTTTTGTTGCAAATAATGTCAACAATATTTTTGTAAATGTAACACTGTAAACAATTATGACTTATTTTTTTGAAAGTTTTTAATAGGATTTTTATCATTATATTTACAAAAGTAATCTGTTTATGAAAGAAAATCTGCAAAATACAGTGAAGCATAGGAACAAAAATGAGTTAGTTACTCATCAGTCAATAGATGAACATTCTGGTGGTTCATTTTTTCAAATCTTTTTTTCTGTGAGTGTTTCTTTCTCTTTGTATATGTATATATTTACACACATACACACACACATATACACACTATTTGCACTTTTCCTCTTTAATGAAATTTAACCATGCTATGTATGTACTTGGCTGTACACGTGGACTTCACCAGATGGAACACACAGGAATCAGATTGACTACATCTGTGGCAAGAGGCGGTGGAAAAGCTCAATA
>NW_006922023.1:2133149-2142665 GCF_000298275.1 Orycteropus afer afer | reverse complement strand
AACGATGTTTATTTGTGTTTTATTGACTATGCAAAAGCATTTGATTGTGTGGATCATAACAAATTGTGGATAACATTGAGAAAAATGAGAATTCCAGAGCACTTACTTGTACTCATGAGGCACCTGTACATAGACCAGGAGGCTGTTGTTCAAACAAAACAAGGGGACACTTCATTGTTTAAACTCAATAACAGAATGTGTCAGGATTGTATATTTTTACCATACTTATTCAATCTGTGTGCTGAGCAAATAATCTGAGAATCTGGACTATATGAACAACAATGTGGCATCAAGATTGGAGGAATAATCATTAACAACCTGTGATATGCTGATGACACAACTTTGCTCGCTGAGAGTGAGTATGACTTGAAGCACTTACTGAAGATTGAAGACAACAGTCTGCAGTATGGATTACATCTCAATATAAAGAAAACAAAAATCCTCACAACTGGACCTATAAGCAGCATTATGATAAATGGAGAAAAGGCTGAAGTTGTCAAAGACTTCACATTGCTTGGTTCTACAATTGATGACATTGGCCATCAGACAATGTATAGCACTGGGCAAATTGGCTGCAAAGGACCTCTTTCATGTGCTGAAGGGCAAAGATGTCTCCTTAAGGACTAAGGTGTGCCTGACACAAGCTATGGTATTTTCAGTCGCCTCATATGCACATGAGAGCTGGACAATGAATAAGGAAGACCGAAGAAGAATTGATGCTTTTGAATTGTGGTGCTGGCTAAGAATGCTGAGAGTACCATGGACTGCTAAAAGACTAACAACTCTGTCCTGGAAGAAGTGCCACCAGAATACTCTGTGGAAGCAAGAATGGCCAGACTTCATCTCACCTACTTTGGTCATGTTGTCAGAAGGACCACTCCCTGGAAAAGGATGTCATGTGTGGTAAAGTGGAGGGTCGATGAAAGAGGGGAAGGCCCTCAATGAGATGAATTAACATGGTGGCAGCAGCAATGGGCTCAAGTATAGCAAGGATCATGGAGATGGCGCAGGACCGGGCAGTGTTTCATTCTGCTGTGCAGAGTCACAATGGGTTGTGGACAACTCGAGGGTACCCAACAACGGTACCTGTATTTTATAGATGAAAAAAACTGAAGCTCTAAATAAAGTTGAATAATTGGACTAAAGTCACCTAGGAAGTAGTGTTATTGTATGATATCCTCCACGGATAGATTCTTAACGACTGTCATTGGGCCTCAAATTTGTTTTTCATGATAGAGAGCTCTCCTGTTGACTCCAACTTATGGTGACCTTATATACAGAAGAAGAAAACATTGCTCATTTTGCATCATCTTCATGATTGCTAGTGTGTTTGAGCCCATTGTTGTGGCTATTGTGCCAGTCCATCTCATCGAGGGTCTCTCTAGCTTACTGGCACTCTACTTCACCAAACATGATGATATTCTTGTCTTGAATGATGACACATCCCAAGTAAGTGAGTTGGAAAGCGTTCTTTTGTGACAACTAATGTTTTCATTGGCTAGTTTTCAGAAGTCCATCACCAGACCTTTCTTCCTTGTTTACGTTAATCTGGGAGCTCTGTTGAAAGCTGTCCACTATGGGCGACCCCGCTGGTATTTGAAAGGCCAATGGCATAACTTCCAGCATCATATCAACAAGAAAACTATGACAGCATGATAAACTGACAAACGAGTGGAGGTTTTTAAAAATAGATGGAATTTAAACTCTTAGAAATTTCCATACAGAAGATATGTGGAGCTTACAGAGGGTAATGTGTTTTCCATATAGAAATTTCCAAATAGAAGGAGAAGGTTATAGTGGAGTCAGATGACCTGGTTTGAAGCATAGAACATCTCTGCTCTCTGGCTTCAAATAATACGTCTGTCAATTATTTCTTTACAGTGCATAATATATTACTTATGAATATTTTGGGAGCTCTGGTAACATACTGCCTAAGGTAATTGACTGCTAACCAGAAGGCTAGCATTTCAAACCCCCAGCCATTCCTTGGAAAGAAGGTTGGACAATCTATTTCCATAGTGATACCACCTCAGAAACCCAAGGAGGGGTTGTTATGAGTCAGGTTCAACTCAACAGCACATAACAACAACGATGTAAATATTTTAGGTTTAAAGTTTGAATATCACTGATAGAATCTACCAAAGTTATTTTATTTATTTATTTTTTTTCATTTTAAATCTTTCTTTAAACGTATCTGTGATTTTTGTTATTGTATCTTTATGTAGGAAAGAAACAGAAAAAATGTGAATTTTGCTAAAATGTTTATTGCAGCATTTCTTAGTACATACTGAACATAATGAAAGCTGGCATTCTTATAATACAGGAACAGGTCAATATGTTCCAGTCATTCATTAGTCAAGAACTATTTTATAAACATCTAATACATACACTAGGAAATCTGGTGGTGTAGTGGTTAATACATTTGGCTGTTAACCAAAACATTGGGAGTTTGAACCTACCAGCTGCTCCGTGGAAGAAAGATGAGAAAGTCTGCTTACACAAAGATTTACAAGCTTGGAAACCCAATGAGAGTCACTATGAATCAGAATTGACGTGATGGCAGTGAGTTTGGTTAGGTTTTGGACTACATACCCTACATTGTACTAAATGCTATGAAGAATGGGAAGAAACTACATGTTGACTTTAAAATTTCTCTGTTCAAAAGCACTGAAAAGATTTCAAAGGAAAGATATGTGTCTTAGTTATTTACTGCTACTATAACAGGAATACTACAAGTGGAAAGCTTTAACAAACAGAAATTTATTCTCTCACAGTTAGGAAGCTAGAAGGCTGAATTCAGGGCTCAGGCTGTAGGAGAAAGCTTTCTGTCTCTTGGTCCTAGAAATATCCCAAAAGAGGGACCCTGGGTCCAAAGGATGTGCTGTGCTCCTGACACTTCTTTCTTGTTAGTCCTAGGTTTCCCTCTCTACTCATTTCTCGCTCCTCCTTTATCTCTTGTAAGATAAAAGGGGTTGCAAGCTAAACCCCAGGGAAACTCCCCTAACATCATATCTGTGCTGTGAGGGAATCCAGGGTATTGAATTCCACCCTAATCCTCTTATAACTGATGACATCACATTATGTAGTATCATTATATAACTGCAATGTTACAACATTACCTAATTGCCAAACCACTGAGAATCATGGTTCAGCCAAGTCAACACATAGTTTTGGGGTTCATAATTCAATTCAAAAGCAAATTTTTTTTTTTTTTTTACTTTTATTATGATGAAAACATACACAACAATACATTCACCAATGTAACAACTTCCACATGTACAGTTCAGGGACATCGATGACAAATTTCATGTTGAGCCACAATTATTGCTATCCGTTTTCAAATTATTCCACCACAATTAGCATAAACTCAGTGTTTCAAAAATAAAAGCTTCCCCTTTCATCTCCCTCCTACCCCCTGGTAACCACTAATAATCTTTGGAATACACACGCACACACACACACACACACACATATATATAATCCAAAGATTATTAGTGGTTACCAGGGGGTAGAAGGGATTTATATATATATACACACGCATATATGTATACACATATATATAACGTTTTTTCCAAATTTTTCTAGGAATTTTCTCTCCCTTTCCCTTCCATCCCTGGTAACCCACAAAGAAAGTTTCCTTCCATATATGAACCTTTCTTTGGCTTTTACAATAGCAGACTAATACAATATTTTTCCTTCTGTGATTGACTTACTTCACTCAGCATAATATCCTCCAAGTTCATCCACAATATGTGTGTTTTTTTTTGCATATTCTAGATTATTCTTCAGTGTTGCATTGTATTTAATTGTGCATATGTACCACAGTTTGTTTATCCATTCCTCCATTGATGAGCACTTAGATTGTTTCCATCTCTTTGCCATTGTGAATAGTGCTGGGATGAACATGGACATTCATCATCACAAAAGATGTTTCAAGATCTGTCCTGATGTACAGTGCTGTCAGTGATAGGATAATATCTATATGCCTACAAGGAAAATCAGTTAATGCTGTTGTTGTTGTTATACTACTATTATTCAAATTTTTCACCAAACACCAAAGCCAAAGATGAGCGAATTGTCAACCTCTGCAGTCTGAAATTAACTGAACTTGCAATCAAGATTTGTTAATTATCACTGGTGACCGGAATGCAAAAGTTGAAAACAAACAAGAATCACCAGTAGTTGGAACATTTGGCTTTGATGCCAGAAATAATGCTGGAGGTCACACGATAGAATTTTGCAAGACCAATGACTTATTCATTGCAAATACCTTTTTTAACAACACAGATGGCAGCGATACACATGGACTTAACCAGATGGAGTACACAGGAATCAGATTGAGTTCATCTGTGGCAAGAGGTGATGAAAAAGCTCAATCTCTTCAGCCAAAACAAGGCCTGATTGTTGAACAGACCATCTGATTGTGGAACAGACCATCAACTGTTCATATGCAAGTTCAACTTTAAATTGAAGACAATTAAAACAATTCCTCAAGAGCCAAAATATGACCTTGATAATATCCTTCCTGAATTTAGAGATCATCTAAAGAATAGACTTGAAGCTTTGAACACCAATGACCAAAACTAGAAGAATTATGGGATGACATCAAGAACATCATTAATGAAGAAAGCAAGAGGTCATTAAAAAGATAAGAAAGGATGAAAAGACCAAAATGGATGTCAGAAGACTCTCTGAAACTTGCCCTTGAGCAGAGAGTAGCTAAAGGAATTGGAAGAAATGACAACATAAAAGAGCTGAATAGAAGATCTCAAAGAGCAGCTTGAGCAGACAAAGCCAATTACTATAATGTAATGTGAAAAGACCTGGACTTAGAAAACCAAAAGCATTTTGGCATTTCTCAAGCTGAAAGAAAACTCTTGCTGAAGATTATTCAAAAACAGTTGCAACTGTATAGACAGAGAACTTCCAGAAATGCAAGCTAGATTCAGAAGAGGATGTGGAATGAGGGATATCATTGCTCATGTCAGATGGATCTTGGCTCAAAGCAAAGAATACCAGAAAGATATTTATTTGTGTTTTATTGACTATGCAAAAACATTTGATTGTGTGGATCATAACAAATTGTGGATAACATTGAGAAGAATGAGAATTCCAGAACACTTAATTGTACTCATGAGAAACCTGTACATAGACCAGGAAGCTGTCGTTCAAACCAAACAAGGGAATACTGCATGGTTTAAAATCAAGACGGGAGTGCATCAAGGTTGTATCCTTTCATCATACTTATTCAACCTGTATGGTGAGCAAATAATCTGAGAAGCTGGACTATATGAAGAAGAACATAGCATCAGGATTGGAGGAAGAGTCATTAACAACCTGTGATATGCTGACAACACAACTTTGCTTCCTGAAAGTGAGGATGACTTGAAGCACTTACTGATGAAGATAGAAAACTACAGTCTGAAGTATGGGTTACATCTCAATATAAAGAAAACGAAGATCCTCACAACTGGACCCACAAGCAGCATCATGAGGAATGGAGAAAAGATTGAAGTTGTCAAAGGCTTCACATTGCTTGGTTCTGCAATCAACAGCAGTGGAAGCAAAGTCAGGACATCAGACAACAAATAACACTAGGCAAATTGGCTGCAAAAGACCTCTTTCAAGTGCTGAAGAGTAGAGATGTCTCCTTGAGGACTATGGTGTGCCTGACACAAGCCATGGTATTTTTAATTGCCTCATATACATGTGAAAACTGGAAAATGAATAAGGAAGACCAAAGAAAAGTTGATGCTTTTGAGTCGTGGTGCTGGTAAAGAATGCTGAAAGTGCCATTGACTGCTAAAAGATCTAACAAATCTGTCCTGGAGGGGGTGCAGCCAAAATGCTCATTGGAAGCGAGAATGGGCAGACTTCATCTCACCTACTTTGGTCATATTGTCAGAAGGGGCCATTCCCTGGAGAAGGATGTCATGCTTGGTAAGGTGGAGGGTTGACAAAAGAGGGGAAGGCCCTCAACAAGATAGATTGATACAGTAGCTGTGGCAGTGGGCTCAAGTATAGCAAAGATCAAGGAACTGGTGCAGGACTGGGTGGTGTTTTGTTCTGCTGTGCATAGGGTTGCTATGAGTTGGAGACAACTCGACGGCACCTAACAACAACAAACATATGTAACCACCACTCATCTATCAGTTTGTGGTACTTTGGTGGCTTGGATGTTGCTGTGACACATGAAATTATGCCACCAATTTTTCTCATACCAACAGAGTACCCATGGTGAACAGGTTTCAGTGGAGATTTCAGACTAAGGCAGACTAAATCTACTTCTGAAAAAAAAAAAAAAAGTCAGTGAAAACCTTATTGCTAGCAGAGACCATCTGATATAGTGCCAGAAGATGAGCCACTCATGTTGGAAGGAACTCAAAATATGACTGGGGAAGAGCTACCTCCTCAAAGTAGAGTCGACCTTAATGACATGGATGGAATACTTTCTGGACCTTCATTTGCTGATGGTGCACAACTCAAAACAAGAAGTAACAGCTGCAAACATCCATTAATAATCAGAAGGTGGAATGTACAGAATATGAATCTAGGAAAATTGGAAGTTGTCAGAAATTAAATGGAATGCATAGAGATCAATATCCTCGGCATTAGTGAGCTGAAATGGACTAGTATTTGTCGTTTTGAATTAGACAATCATATGGTCTGCTATGCCGGGAAAGATAAAGAGAAATGGCATCACATTCATTGTCAAAAAGAAAATTTCAAGATCTATCCTGACATATAATTCTGTCAGCGGTAGGATAATATCCATATGACTACAAGGAAGACCATTTTAAACTACTCATATTCAAATTTATGCATCAACC
Source organism: Orycteropus afer afer (assembly GCF_000298275.1). Taxonomy (NCBI): domain Eukaryota; kingdom Metazoa; phylum Chordata; class Mammalia; order Tubulidentata; family Orycteropodidae; genus Orycteropus; species Orycteropus afer. The sequence goes on along the minus strand of NW_006922023.1, from coordinate 2,135,835 downwards.
ACTAAAGCCGAAGATGAACAAATTGAGGATTTCTATCAACTTCTGCAGTCTGAAATTGAGCAAACATGCAATCAAGATGTATTGATAATTACTGGTGATTAGAATGTGAAAGTTGGAAAGGAAGACATATTGGTAGTTACAAAATATTGCCTTGGTGATAGAAATGGCACCAGAGATTGCATGACCAAATTTTGCAAGACCAGCAACTCACTCATTGTAAATATGTTTTTTAAGCCATTTCAGAGGGCAACTTGAGAAGATGAAATAAAGTATTGTAATGAAATGTGCAAAGTCTGGGAGTTAGATAACCAAAAAGGAAGAGCCCACTCAGGATTTATCAAGTTGAAGGAACCGAAAAAAATTCAAGGCTTGAGTTGTGATATTGAAGGATTCTATGGCAATATATTGAGTGATGATACACAGAGTCACTGTACCAAAAAGAATTGATCAACATTCAGCCATTTTAGGAGGTAGCATATGATGAAGAATTGATGGTATTGAAAGAATTCCCATCTACACCAAAAGCATTAGCAAAAAACCAAGCTCCAGGAATTGATGTAATAACCACTGAGATGTTTCAACAAATAGGTGCAGCACTGGAGATGCTTACTCATTTATGCCAAGAAATTTTGAAGACAGCTACCTGACCAACTGACTGGAAGAGATGCATCTTTGTGTCCATTCCTAAGAAAGGTTATCCAAAAGAATGTGGAAATTATTGAACAATATCATTATTACCACACGCAAGTAAAATTTGCTGCCAACACTTCAAAAGCAGTTGTAACAGTACATCATTAGGGAAGTGCCAGAAATGCAAACTAGATTCAGAAAAGGGCAAGGAACGAAGGATATCATTGTTGATGGCAGATGGATCTTGTCTAAAGCAAAGAATACCAGAAAGATGTTTACCTGTGTTTTGTTGACTATGCAAAGACTATGGCTGTGTGGATCATAACAAATTATAGATAACATTGCAAAGAATGAGAATTCCAAAACAGTTAATTGTGTTCATGAAGAATTTATGCATAGATGTAGAGGCAGCAGTTTGAACAGAGCAAAGGGATACTGCATGGTTTAAAATCAAGAAAGGTATGTGTCACCTTTTACCATAAGTATTTGATCTGTATGCTTGAGCAAATAATCTGAGAAGCTATACTATATGAAGAACATGGTATCAGGACTGGAGGAAGACTCATTAACAACTTGCATTATGCAGATGACACAGTCTTGCTTGCTGAAAGTGAAGAAGACTGGAAACACTTACTGATAAGATCAAAGACTACAGGCTTCAGTATAGACTACCCCTCACCATAAAACAAAAATCCGCACAACGAGACCAATAAGCAACATCATGATAAATGGAGAAAAGATCAGAGTTGTCAAACATTTCATTTTAGTTATATCCCAATCAATTCCCATGGAAGCAGCAGTCAAGAAATTAGACAACATATTGCATTGGGCAAATATTTTGCAAAAGACCTCTTTGAAGTATTTAAGGGCAAAGATATTACTTTGAAGACTGTTTCACACGACCCAAGCCATGATATCTTCAATAGCTTCATGTAGATTTGAGAGCTGGACAAGGTATAAGGAAGACTGAAAAAGAATTGATGCCTTTGAATTATGGTGTTGGCAAAGAATACTGATTATACCATGGACTGCTAGAACAATGAAAAAGTTTGTCTTGGAGGAAGTACAGCCAGAATTCTCCTTAGAAGTGAGAATGGCCGGACTTCATCTCTCATACTTCGGTGGTGTTGTCAGAAGAGACCAATCCCTGAATAAAGTTATTAGTCTTTTTAAAGTAGAGCGTCAGTGAAAAAGAACAAGACTGTCAACAAGACGAACTGACACAACGGGTGCAGTGAAGGGCTCATGCAAAGCAGAAAATTGTGAGGATGGTTCAGGACTGGACAATGTTTTGTGCTATTGTACATAGGGTCACAATGAGTCAGAACCAACTTGATGGTACCAACAACAACACATATGTAAAATGATTTGTTCCCCAATGACAGGGTAAGTTTCTATTTGAACACTGAAATAGTTTTCTTATGTTTGCATGGCCTCTAAGTAGCTTAGAATTTGTCAGGTTCATTTTACTTGATCTTGTTTAGGTATAGTTTGTTGATAAATACATCGATTTACAAATCTGTCCATATCATGTCTTATATTCCTTTGCTGGAGTGTTGAAAGAATTCCGTGGAGATGATTACCATCATCTGTTTGAAAATTAAACTTCAGCCATTATTTCTTCTTTCAATATGCATTATTGCACTGGATATTTATCCCTATGCAGTAGACACTTTTTTGCAACTTTTTGGTATAGCAGTTTTAGACATACAGAAAAATTAAGCAGAAAATACCGAGAGCTCCCATATTTCCTCTCCCAGCTACCCCGAGTTTCTGCTATTGTTAGCATCTTGCATTGTTGTTGTGTTGTTGTTGTTGTTAAGTGCTGTCAGTCGTTTCCGACTCATAGTGACCCCATGCACAGCAGAACGAAACACTGCCAGATCTCGCGCCAGCCCCACAATCCCTGCTATACTTGAGCCCATCATTGCAGCCACCATGACAATCCATCTTGTTGAAGGCCTCCCCCTCTTTCATCAACCCTCCACCCTACCAAGCATGATATCCTTCTCCAGGGAATGGTCCCTTCTTACAACATGACCAAAATAGGTGAGAC
>NW_006922023.1:2117730-2118447 GCF_000298275.1 Orycteropus afer afer | reverse complement strand
GTGGCTGCGATGATGGGCTCAAGTATAGCATGGACTGTGGGGCTGGCGCGGGATCGGGCAGTGTTTAGTTCTGCTGTGCATGTGGTCACTATGAGTCGGAAACGACTCGACGGCACTTAACAACAACAACAACAAATACTCCATTGAATGAGTGTTCCTCAGTTTGTTTATCCAATCACCTATTAAAGGATATCTTCGTTGAATCCAGCTTTCTGAAAACTATGAATAAAGATGCTGTAAACATTCTTGTGAAATTTTTTTGTGAACATAAGTTTTAAACTCTTTTTGGTAAATAAGAAGTAAGATTGCTGGGTCATAGCATAAGACAGTGTTTAACTTTGTAAGAACTTCTAAGTTGTTTTCCAAAGGTGATGTACAATTTGGCATTCCCACCAGCAATGAGTTTTGTGTTGTCAGTGTTCTAGATTTTAGCCATTCTAATATCTGTATAGTGTTATCTCATTTGTGTTTTATTTCACAATTCCTTAATGACATATAATAATGAATATTTTTTCATATGCTTATTTGCCATTATTATATCTTCTTTGGTGAGGTATCTGTTTAGATTGTCCATTCTGTAATTGGGTTGTTCTTTTTTTAGGCTGAGTTTTGAGAATTTTTGTTAGTTTGGATACAAGTATTATTTATTTATTTATTTATTTATTTATTTATTGTGATTTGGGTGAAAGTTTACAGAACAAATTCATCTTCCACACA
>NW_006922023.1:2114571-2117311 GCF_000298275.1 Orycteropus afer afer | reverse complement strand
TTTTTAATGATTTTGAATTTCATTCTACATTGTTCTCCCACTCTATCCAGGATCTCCTACATAGACCCCCCTCTGAGTGGTTGAGAGTGGTAACTGGACACCATCTAGTTCTTCTGGTCTCATAGTCACATAGGCTGAGGGTGACATGTCAGTGCCTTGGTTTCCATGCATCTATGATTTTCTTCATTCTTCTTTTTCTGGATGAGGAGAGACTCATCATTGCATCTAGATGGTTGCTTGCAAGATTTTAAGATCTCAGTTGCTACTTGCCAAAGTAAGAAGTGGAACAATGTTTTTGTTTAGTATGTTAGGCCAATTGAGCTTGGTGTCCCCTGTGACCATGGTCCCGAGCCCACAGGTCCAACTAGTTGCTCCTTCTGGGTATCTGGCTATGGCGAAAAGGTGATATATATACATAGAAATTCTTACACAACATACAAACACACTTGTAGGAACATTGTCTGCCAACCCTGTCCATGGTCATGGACACATTCCCCTCTGCATAGACATACCTAATTGTTCAGCTTGTCCATCCATCTATCCACCCATAGATCAATGTTTGTCATCACTGACAATGTAGTACTGTATGTGCAAAAGAGTTCATCTTTGTTGTCTGTACCTCCCATGCACTTCTCTATGTCTTCCCCTTCCTCAGTGCCACTGTGCTGATCACTCATATTTGATACATTGCCTTTCTCTTCACCCAAATCAATACTTGTTTCTACCTATCTAGTGTTCTTTCCCCTCCCCTCTCACTCCTGGTAACCAATAAAAAAAAAAAAAAATTTCCTTCCATATATAAACTTTTTCCTTGAATTTTTATAATAATGGATGAATACAATATTTGTCCTTCTGTGATTGCCTTATTTCACTGAGCATAATGTTCTCCAAGTTCACTCATGTTATGCGGTGTTTTGGAGATTTTACATTATTTTTTAGGGTTGCATAGTATTCCATTTTGTGGATGTACCATAGTTTGGTTATCCATTCTTCTGTTATGGGCACTTAGATTGTTTCTATCTTCTTGCTCTTGTAAATAGTGCTGCGATGAACATGGTGTGCATATAGCTGTTCTTATCCTGGCTCTCTTTCCTTTAGGATATATACCTAGTGATGGAATTTCTGGGTCAAATGGTATTTCTAATTGCAACTTTTGAAGAAATTGTCATATTTCTTTCCATAGTGGTTTTATCATTTGACAGTCCCACCAGCAGTGGATGAGAGTCCCAATCTCTTCATATCCTCAGCAACATTTCATATTTTCTGTCTTGTTGAACATTGCTGCTAGTGCTGGGGCAAGATGGTAGATACAAGTCTTTTGCCAGATATGTTTTGTGAACACTTTCTCTCAGTCTGCACTTTGTCTTTTCATTTTCTAAATAATATATTTTGCAAAATAGAAGTTTTTCATTTTAATGTATGACTTACAAAGTGTTAATTATATTTTCTTTCATGGCTCATGCTTTTGGTGCTTTGGTGTCATATCTAAAAACTAATTCTAAGCCAAAGATCATCTATATTTACTCCTACATTATCTTTCATAAGTTCCATAGTTTTGAATCTTATATTTATGTCTATTATCAATTTTGAACTAATTTTTTCTGAGGGGTATAGAGTTGGTGACTAGATTCTTAGTCTTTTTTGCATATAGATATCTCCAGAATTTTTTGTTGAAATGACTATCCTTTTTTTTTTTCCTATTGAATTGTCTTTGTTTCTTTGTCAAATATCAATTTTTCAAAGATTTCATTTTATGTATCCACAATCAAGACCCATAGAAGCAGCAGTCAAGAAATCAAACATCACATTGCATTGGGAAAATCTGCTGCAAGTGATCTCGTCAAAGTGTTAAAAAGAGCAAAGATGTCACTTGGAAGACTAAGGTGCACCTAACCAAGCCATGGTATTTTCATCTGCCTCATATGCATGTTAAATATGCACAATGAATAAGGAAGACCAAAGAAGAGTTGATGCCTTTGAATTATGGTGCTGGTATAGATTGCTGAAAATACCACAGACTGCCAGAAGAATGAACAAATTTGTCCTGGAAAAAAATGCAACTGTAATGCTCCTTAGAAGCAAGAATGGCTAGACTTCATTTCTCACCTTTTGGTCACATTGTTAGAAGGGGCCAGTCCATGGAGAAGGGTATCATGCTGAGTAAAGTAGAGGGTCAGCAAAAAAGGAGAAGACTCTCAATGAGATGGATTGACACGTTAGCTGTGTGAATGGGCTGAAGCATAAGATGGATTGTGGGGATGGTGCAGGGCAGAGTAGTGTTTCATTCTGTTGTGCATGGGGTCATTATGAGTCAGAGCCAACTTGATGGCACCTAACAATAACAACTTATTTATATGGGTCTATTTCTGGGCTTTCTATTGTTTTACATTGATTTATTTATGAACCTTTCTCAAGTATCATGCCACCTTAATTACTATAGTTTTGTAGGAAGTCTTAAAGTATTGAATATGTAGATTATATTCAAAAGAACTGACATCTTGAGTCTTTCTATCCATTGACATGGAATAGCTCATCATTTATTTAAATCTTCTCTGATTTCTTTCATCAGAGTTTTATAGCTGTTTCATATAAAGCTTGTAATATTTTATTAGATTTGTACCTAAATATTTCATTTTCAGAGAGTGCTAATGTAAGTGGTGCTTTTTAAATTATTATTTAAAATTCCAAATTGTTTATTGCTGATATATAGTCATTATATAATTATTTATTAGAATTATTA
>NW_006922023.1:2087129-2114471 GCF_000298275.1 Orycteropus afer afer | reverse complement strand
CACAAAAACATCATGATAAATGGAGAAAATAATTGCAGTTGTCGAAGATTGCATTTTACTTCAATACCCATAGAAGCAGCAGTCAAGAAATCAAACAATATATCTTGTTGGACAAATCTGCTGCAAAAGATTTCACTGAAGTTTTAAAGAGCTTAGATGTCACTTTGAGGACTAAGATGTGCCTAACTCAAGCCATGATATTTCCATTTGCCTCATATGCATGCAAAAAGCGAATAATGAATAAAACCAAAAACCAAACCTACTGCCATCGAGTCAGATCTGACTAATAGTGACCCTTCCTTGGGTTTCTGAAGCAATATTACTACCAAAGTAGATTGCCCAACCCACCTTCTGAGGAGTGGCTGGTGGGTTTGAGCCTTCTGGTTAGCAGTCAAATGCCTTAGTAAGATGGAAAAAGTATTGATGTCTTTGAATTATGGTGTTGGCCGGCAGAACAAACAAATTTGTCTTGGAAGAATTATAGGTAGAATGCTCCTTAGAAGTAATGATGTTCAGAGAGCATGTCATGTACTTTGGCTATTTTGTCAGGAGGGACCAGTCACTGAAAAAGGACATCATGTATGGTACAGTGGAAGGTCAGAAAAAAGAGGAAGACCCTTAGTGAGAAGGACTGACACAGTAGCTACAACAATAGGCTCAAACATGGCAATGATTGTGAGAGTGACAAGGTTTAGGCAGTATTTTCTTCTGTTGCACTCTGAGTCCTGACTATGAATCAGAATCAACTTAATGGCACATAACAACAATATACATATAACTGAAAATAAATATATAGTAATTAACTTTGAACAATGGAAAGAAAAAAAGGCAGGAATACGTGCACTGTCATTTAAAATGAAGAACTGTTTTGGAATCCTAGAATTTCTATTTTTCTTTTCAGCCATTGACTTTGAATACATCTGACTGAGATAATAAACTTTAGACTTGTAGTCAAAAGACTTAAAAGATGCTTACTTTCTAGCAACTGAGTTAATCACTATTTCATTAAGTTTTTCCTATGTTAAAATAGGACTCAACAATACTTGTCCTGACCACCGCACAATTTGTGAATATCAAGTAAGAACAATAAATGAAGTATAATCAGAACTCTTGATTCAACCTGCCTCTTATTCAGTCTCAGTCTTGTGTAGATGGCATCACCATCAATGAAGTTTCCAAGCCAAAACCTCCAAGTTGTCCTTTATTGCTATATTTTCTTCACGTCTAAAACCCAGTCCCTATGGAACCTCCTATTGACTTTATTTCTGAAACATATCTTGAGTCTGTCTACTTTTCTCCATCTTACTACCATCACTTTTATCCAAACCACCATTTTTTTTTCTCCATTTTCCTTGCCATTTTTTCCTACTACAAGTCTCCTATAAGTCTTTCAGCTTCTTCTCTTTCCTTTAGTACCCAGTCTCAAATAGCAGCTAGAGTGATATTTTAAACATCAGATCATGTTCTCTCTGCCTGACTCTTTGACTTCTTTTCAAACCACCCTGCTTTTGCTTATTGTGCTCAGCCACACCGGCCTTCTACTTTCTAGGGTGGCCTTTTGCCACCCAAACTATAGTAAGTCCTCAGTTGCTTTCCATCATACCAACCTGTTTGATTTTCTTTATAATGCATCACTTATTTTATACCTTATTTTTTATAAGTTTATTTGTTTATTGTTTTTCTTCCACTGGAAATTGATCCATATGAGACAGGAATTTTGTATTATTCAACATGATAACCCTAACTCCTAGGAATAGTTCCTACCATGTAGTGGATACTGAAAAAAAGATCTGTAGAGTAAATGAATGAATAAAGATCATTTTGTTTACTTAACAAACATTTAAAATTTATGTGAAATACTTTGTAAGTTCTAAGTGCTCAGTGAAGGGAGCTCATCACTGTCTTGCTTGGTATTGAGGAGATAGGATCATCTTAGCATGACTGAGCTTTGGTGTTTGTGAGGGGCAAATGAAGAAGCAAAGCCTGAAGATGGCCGGTGCCTTGGACAATTCACACAGAATTAGTGGCTGAGACAAGGCCAGAGTCCTTTCTTCTGGCTTTTGGGCATGGTCTCATCTTGGCCCTGTTTTCTCTGCAGTGAGTATTACAACTTGCCTGGATAAACTACCTTAAGTAGAATAGGAACTCCATTGAAACATCTTGATTCTTCTGAGCCTGTGAGATGAAGTGTATCAGAGGTGGTTTTTTTTTTTTTTTTTTCCATTTATTTTCATTTTTAACTTTCTAAAGAACCCTCATGTGAGCCTCGGTTGTCTTGAGATTTACTAAACTAGGTTTTTTTTAAAAAAAACTCCTATATTTACTTTTTAATCAATGTTTTAAAGCATCTTGTATGTCATTTGATTGATTGACTGCTGCTTCCATGGACATTGACTGTGGATCCACTGAAATCACTGACAATTTCATTCTTTTCTCCATTTACCATGATGTTGCTTATTGGTTCAGTTATGAGTATTTCTATTCTTTTTAGGTTGAGGTGAAATCCATACTGAAGACTGTTGTCTTTGATCATCAGTAAGTGCTTCAAATGCTCTTCACTTTTAGCAAGCAAGAATGGTCATCTTCATATCACAGGATATTAACAAGTCTTCCTTCAATCCTGATGCTGTGTTCTTCTTCATATAGTGCAGCTTCTTGATTTATTTGCTCAGCATACAGATTGAATAAATATGGTGAAAGGCTACAACACAAACACATACCTTTCCTGATTCTAAACCATGCACTGTCACTTTGTTCTGTTCAAATGACTGCCTCTTCTATGTACAGGTTCCTGTGAGCACAATTAAGTGTTCCAGACTTCCCATTCTTTGCAATGTTATCTATAATTTGTTATGATCCATACAATCAAATGCCTTTTCATAGTCAATAAAACACAACTAAACATCTTTCTAGTACTCTCAGCTTTCAGCCAAGTCCATCTGACATCAGTACTGATAGCCATCATTCCACATCACCTTTTCAATCTGGTTTGAATTTCTGGCAGTTTCCTCTTGATGTACTGCTGCCACCATTTTTGGATTATTTTCATCAAAAATTTACTTGCATGTGATACTGATGATATTTGCTTGATAATTTCTACATTCTGTTGGATCACCTTTCTTTGGAATGGGCACAAAAATGTTGGCCAGGTAGCTGTCTTCTAAATTTCTTAGCAGAAATGAGTGATCACTTCCAGTGTTGCATCTGTTTGTTGAAACATCTCCTTTGGTATGTTGTCAATTCCTAGAGTCTTGATATTTGCTGATGCCTTCTGTGCACCTGGGATGTCTTTCTTCAATAACATTGGTTCTAGATCATATGCTACCTCCTGAAATGGTTGAATATCAATCAATTCTTTTTGGCATAGTGACTATATTTCTTCCATCTTCTTTTGATGCTTCCTGTATCATTCAGTATTTTGCTCATAGAATCCTTCAGTATTACAACTTGAGATACTTTCAGCTTGAGAAATGCTGAGCATGTTCTTTCCTTTTGGTTTTCTAACTCCAGGTCTTTGCACATTTTATCCTAATACTGTCTTTTATGTTCTTAACTGCCCTATGAATCCTGTTCAGCTCTTTTATGTCACTATTTCTCCCATTCTCTTTAGATATTCTACATTCAATAGCAAGTTTCACAGTCTCTTCTGACATCCATGTTTGTCTTTTATTTCTTTCCTGTCTTTTTAATGACCTTTTGCTTTCTTCATGTATGGTGTCCTACTTGTCTTCCCACAACTTATCTGATCTTCAGTCACTGGTGTTCAATTAGTGAAATCTATTTTTCCTCCTCAAGTTCTTATAAAAAACAGGGTGTTATCATAAGGCACAGGATGAGAAATAAAGATTCAAGATTTAGTTTAGATTCAAGTGTCGACTTCATGTCTAATTTGTTACCTCTTAGAATGTACACATTTAAACTTCATATTTTCTTATTTCTCACTACAAAAAGAGAATGCTAATGATTTACATTAGTACCTGTCCCCTCTGCCTATCACAATTCTGTATAATGTTAAGAATTTAAGTGACCAATACATGTGTTGATGACAATTTACCTTTATTTTTTAGAAAAATGTATAAATTGAATATATAATAGCGGTAACAAAATTACATATTTTTATTTTATAGAAGAATGATTTATGACATTTTTAGAGTAAAGAATCTCAAAAGCACTTTTCCCCCCTCAACTTTTCTCATGTAAATCTATTCTTCATCTAAATCACAGTGTCTGAAACACAACTAGAGGGCAGTGGTGTTTCACTTATAGAATTCTCACCTTCCATGCCAGTGGCCCTGGCTTGATGCTTGCTTGGCCAGTGCACCTCAGACATAGACAACACCCATTGTCAGTGGAGGCTTGTATGTTTCTATTTTGCTGGACACTATTCAGCAGAACTTCCAGAATAAGACAGACTAGAAAGAGGCCTGAAATCTACAACCAAAACTTAGCCAATGAAAACACTATGTATAAGAATGGACTGATCACAACTGATCATTGGAAAGTGCAGGATTGTGTTGACTCGATGGTGTTTAACAATAATAGCACACATATTTAGCTCTCAGAAAATGTTTGTGACTTTGATTGAATATCATTTCTTCTCCGAGAAATGCAAGATGAAATTTATATTTCATTAAATGATATATGTGAAGAATGTTTTATAAAACAAAGTAGGACACTCATATGTTGTTGTTGTTCTGTGCCGTCAAGTCGGCCCCGATTCATAGCAACCCCTCCTTGGGTTTCCGAGGCAGTATCACTACGGAAGTAGGATTGCCCAACCTTCCTTCCGAGGAGTGGCTGGTGGGTTTGAACCCATATAGATGATGGTAATTATTATTAGTTATCAATTAAATTTAATCTCATTTCCAGCAGGCAAGAAAGAAAGATGTGGCATTTGTGTCAGAGAGTTAGGTGACTACTCCAGCCAGAGTGATGTTCCTACCCTCTACCCCTCTGTACCTGGTCCAGATACATTGTGAATCCTCATTGGCATTAAAGATGGGCACTAAGAAAAGTAATCCTCACAAACGGTCCAATAAACAGCTTCATGGGGGATGGAGAAAAGATTGAAGTTGTCAAGGATTACATATTACTTGGCTCTACAATCAACACCAGTGGAAGCAGCAGTTAAGACTTCAGATGACATATTGCATGGGGCAAATCTGCTGCAAAGGACTTCTTTAAAGTGATGAAGAGCACAGATGTCTCCTTGAAGACTAAGGTGTGCCTAACCCAAGACATGGTATTTTCAATCATCTCTTATGCATGTGAGAGCTGGACAATGAATAAGGAAGACTGAACAAGAGTTGATGATTTTGAGTTGTGGCATTGGAGAAGAATGCTAGGAGTATGATGGTCTGCTGAAAGGACTAAGAATTTGTCCTGGAGGAAGTGCAGCCAGAGTGCTCCTTGGAAGCAAGAATGGCCAGACTTCGTCTCACCTACTTTGGTCATGTTGTCAGAAGGAACCATTCCCTGGAGAAGGATATCACGCTTGGTAAAGTGGAGGGTGAATGAAGAAGGGGAAAGCCCTCAATGAGATGGATTGGCACAGTGGCTGCAACGATGGGCTCAGGGGTAGCAAGGATTGTGAGGCTGACACAGGACTGGGCAGTATATTATTCTGCTGTACATAGTGTCGCTATGAGTCATAGATGACTCAATGACACCTAACAACAAAAATAAGAATAGAGGTTAGGGAAAGATCAAGAGCCATTGATGAAGCTATATCAGTAGAACATTTGCAGAGGAGCTAAACCCATAGTTGTTGCTGTTATGTGCCATCGAGTTGGCCCCAACTCATAGTGACCCCTCCTTGGGTTTCTGAGGCAGTATCACTACAGAAGTAGGATTGCCCAACCTTCCTTCCGAGGAGTGGCTGGTGGGTTTGAACCACCAGCCTTCTGGTTAGCAGTCAAGTGCCTTAGGCACTATGCTACCAGAGCTCCTACCCATAGAGAGAAGTTAAAACCATGCCAGTCCTTGCTATTATAGCACAGTGGACATCCTTTTTCTTATATGTTCCTACCTGAGTTTATAAAAGGCCATCTGAGAGGAAATATGCAATGATTATACAATGAGGCATCAAAGAGACCAGAAGTGCTGCAGAACTTACTGGGGAAATGAGATGAGTGGGAGGCAGGTTAGAAGATAGCTTTGGGATTCCAAAGACTTTGGAGATCTCTTTTTTTTGAAGGTAGAGGCTTTGCCTTTTGTTTATGAAACCCCTTTAATGACAAACCAGACAATTCAGGATGGGACCCAGGAAGAGAAAGCAGGAGAACCTTCTACAGATTGATTTAGGGGAGGAGAGGCATAGGAGGCCTTTATCTGTCTTCCTAGCTCACCTGAGCAGGAGTCAGGGATTTTTTTTTTTTTCCCCAAGGAAAATAATTTTCTTTATTCCTTATTTCTTCCATGTTTATTTCAGTAAGATACCAGTTATAAGGCAAATAATAACACCTTCATGATGAAATTGTAAGAAATCCACATTCCTTTATTCAGAATTGCTGACTTCTTTTGGATACGCTTTTTTTTTTTTTTTAATTTTGTTGTGTTTGGGGTGCAAATTTACAGAGCAAAATTTGTTTTACATTCAACAGTTCATGTGCATTTGATTTCATGGCCTGATTACCATCTCTGGCCATAACAAACTCTCCTCCCTTCTAGTCCCTGTGCTTACCCCTTCCCTGTGCCCTTCTTAACTATGCACTCCTTTTTGTCCTACTTTCCCTCTCTGTGGATGTTGTCCCTCTGGTGTCTCATGGCTGATTGCTCTAAGAAGTGTATCTTCCTACAGTAGGTGGGTGCATTCCCTTGGGATAAGTGTTCTACATGTAGGTCTTTCTATTGTTGGGCTGAGGTCCAATCTATAGGAGTGAGTCTGATTCTAGGCCCAAGGGGTAACCTGGGGCCATAGTCTCGGGGTTTCCACCAAACGCTAACCAACCAGTAATTCTGGTCATTTTTTCTATTTTTGGATTTTGCTGCACATTTTTCCACCCACTCTATCCAGGATTTCCAGGTTTGATCCCTTTCCAAGTGGTTGGCATTGGTAGCTGGGCACCATCTAGTTCTTCTGGTCTTGGGGTCCATCATATCCTTGTACTAATTGTTTCCAGATGCTTTGATTTTCTTCATTCTTGTTTGCTTCAGGTGAGAGGAAACCAAAAGTTGCATCTTAGATGGCTGCTCAAAAGTTTTTAAGACCCCAGTTGCTACTCATCAACATAGGTTGTGGAACAAGATTTTTGTGTACTATGTTGTGCCAATTGCACTTAGTGTCCCCCAAGACTATGGTCCTGATTCATCAGGCCCAGTGATTTTCTCTCTCAAGGCATATGGTTGTCCCTGAGAGGTTATTCCAACTCTGTTTTCAGTTGCTTCTGTAATATGTGTGGCTAGTTTTGTAGCACAAGTGCATTTGCAAGATTATCTTCAGCTAAATCTATTCTTGATCTAGGGTATATTGCTGCTCACCGATGCCCACCTGATCATCTCACTTGTCTATGCATTTATCTGTAGCCTGGTGTTTGGTATTAGTGGCAACGCAGTATTGTGCATATATTGTTCTTTGCCTCTGTTGTCTATAACTTATGTGCATGTTTCAGTGTCCTTCCTATCCCCAATGTCATCATGCTGGTCAAAGACTCTTTCTATACAGTCCCTCCCCTCACCAAAATCAACATGTGGGAATCAGGGATTTGGAACAGAATTTTCTTTCTCATAATAAAGGACTGAGAATTTGTCTGATGTTTTCCTTGTACAGTCTCTAGGAAACCTGAACATATTAGATGAGAGGGAGCTCTGGTGGTGTGGTGCCTAAGGCACTTGACTGCTAATCAGATGGCTAGAAGTTCAAACCACCAGCCACTTCTCAGAAGGAAGATGGAGCATTCTACTTCCGTAGTGATACTGCCTTGGAAACCCAAGGAGGAGTCACTATGAGTTAGATCTGACTCAGTGGCAGTTAGTTTGCTTTTTTGGTTTGGCTAGATAGGAACTACAACAATTCCAAATATTAGTTAAGATTTCTTACATAGATTGGCTCTCAGCACAACAGTAGAAAGATTCACATACAGAGCACCTACCCCAGGTTGATGCACCCTCCTACTCTAGGGAGATGCACCCCTTGGATCAGCAGCCATGAGACACCAGGGGGTAGTATTCACATCGAGGGAAGGCTGGACAGACAGAAATGCATGGGACAGAGGGCACAAGGAGAGGGTGGTCATGGAGAAGAGAGAGGAGGAGAGTTTCTTATGGTTGGGGATGGTAATTTGGGCCATGAAATCAGATGTGCATGTACTGGTGAATGTAAAATAAGTTTGCTATGTAAAGTTGAACCTAAAAAAAAAAAAAAATCTGAGATCTAATCTCTATGATTAAGTTTGATCCTGCCGCTGCTAAAAATTGGAAGAAAGACCTGGTCAGCTGCTTCAGTAATTATTAAAAAGCTCTGGTGGTGCACAGACAAGAACATCACTACTAACTAATGCTTACAACATCACTACTACTAATAAGTATGTATTGAGTACTCAAAATATAGACTGGTAATCATTAAAATAGATCATTAAAATAAATCATTTAGAATAATGCCTGGCTAATAAGCAAAAGCTGGTACTACTGGTGGCACAGTGCCTAAGGCATTTGACTGCTAACCAGAAGGTTAGTGGTTCAAACTCACCAGCACCTCCACAGAAGGAAGATGGGATAGGGCAATCTACTTCCATAGAGATTTACTGCCTTGGAAACTCAATAGGGGTCACTATAAGTTGAAATTGACTTGATGGCAGTAGTTTTTTTTTTTTTTTTCTTTTTTGGTTAGTACTACTACTAACAGCAACAGCAAACACTATCAGATCATGCAGTGCATTTTAGCAATTCCTGGGATACATTTCGAGTTCTGAGTTGTATGAGAAATTGGAACTCACAAAAACAAAATTTGACTTTTGTTTTTCTAATCCTAGGTGACCATGCAACATCTAAAGAGTAAGAAGACCCTAGATTTTGAAGCCAACATGTGGTTATCTCGCTTCCGAGCAGATAGGGATATTGTGTGTGAGCTTCCTGTGGTGAAAGAAGGACAACCTCTTTTTCCATGTGTGTTATTAATCCTCAGTAGTATATATTATACATACAACTTGTTTTATAATCACTGAACTTTACTTTGGAACTATTTAGTTACAGAATATTTTTCCGATTTATAAGAAATTGTCTTGCTTATTGAGCAGTGATTTTTTTAATGTCACAGCTTGAGTTCCTGGTAGATCTACCAGCTACATCACTACAGCTGAGGCTGTGAGAGCAAAGAAAAATCACAGCTTTCCCTCATCTAGCTTTCCTTGGGGCAGATGTCATCACTTCACTTTTGATTGATGTCCTCATCAAAATTAAAGTCATTTTAAACCTTAAGCATTATGTATAATAACATTGTCACCCTTTGCTACTAAAATACTAGACATAAAATGTCTTCCTATGTCATACAAAAGGAGCACTGGTGGTGCAGTGGTTAAAGCATTGGCTGCTAAACAAAATGTCAGTAATTCAAACCCACCAGTCACTTAGTGGGAGAAAGATGAGGCAGTCTGCTTCTATAAAGATTTACACCCTTGGAAATTCTATGGTGCAATTTTACTCTGTCCTATTGGGTCATAATGAGTTAGAACAGACTCAATGACAGTTGGTGGCATTGTGTGTGTCGTATAAAGGAGAATAGCTTTTTTTTTTTTTAGTATTTTAGCTTATTTAGAAGTAAAATTATAGTAGAAGGAAGAAAAGTTTCTCAACAGGTACAGAAATTCCAGAAGAGAGGAATTCGGAATTCTTATGTATTTTTTTTTTTTTTTTTTAATAGTCTTAGAACCCTTAGGTCTGGCCTCTGTATGAATTCCAAGTTAGTTGGTTTCCTCTTGTCTTTTCTCTCTTTTGCTTTGTCAGTGGTAAGATACCATGTTTATATACACACTGGGCAATTGAAGCAAGCAGAAACAGATTTTCAAGTTTACCTGTGTCTCTACGGAGAGAGAGGAGACTCTGGTCTTAGACTCATGTACAAATCTAATATGCCAATCAAATTTCAAAGAGGTCAGGTAAGTTTGTGCGAATAACTTTTCTGTGTTATTAATAATATCTCTGAAGATGATGACATATAATTTAAAATTTAAGAGGTGCTTAATACTCTTCAAGCTTTGATTTTATGACATCTTTAATACTAGTTTTCCTTGACCCATCATCCTGATGTACTTTGTTTTAGGACTTCTTCTTGAAAGAAAAATGGGACACACTCATCCAGTAATGAATAATAGAACAAAGAAAAATATATTAAAAATTAGTGATAGTGTAAGAAAAATTAAAATAATAATAATAATTGAAAAGATACCGGGGGAAGGTATAACATGAACATGTTCAGACAGGACTGAAAGGCACAAAAAATTATTCTAAAAGATCAGGTCATAAAAAGGCTATTAGAGTATCTTTCATATAATAACACAAGGAACTTTATTTAAAACATCTTGAACAGGGCAACTCTGTTGTTTTTATACTAAAGCACCTCAAAATTTCCTTTTATCTTTTATAATAAGCAAGAGATTTTTTATATATTAAAAGTTTGAGAAGTTGCAGTGGGACATACATCAATCTAATTAATTTGTAATGCTGTTATTTTATTGTATATAGAAAGGAGGTACTTTTGGGGGATCTGAAATTAAGTATAAGGATTATGTAACATAAGGGTATAATTTTAAGAAAGAAGACACCTAAACCACTGAGAGTAGTTTCTCAAAGTTTTTTGTTGATGTTGCACATGGAACATTTTGAAACATGAAAGATCTTAAACTTCACCTATGCTTTTTATTTGATACTGCAGATTACACAAAAGTGTCCATCAGAATAAATAGGAAAGCTAGTTCTGCTTTGGATGAGACAGAAAAAATGATGTCCAACTTTTGCTGACTATCACAAGTGAATTATTAACTTTGACCAGAAACAAATTTTAGATATTATGATATTATTAGTAATATTATCCTGAGTGATCTGTGAAGTTATCATCTAAACAACTCTTAAGAATTCCCGATCAGCCCAACACCTTTTAACTAAGCTACTTTTTTGTTATGTGTTCAGGCTCTGCGTCTTCTGGCTGAGAGGGAGTGTGGTCTACTGATTATCATGTAGCATTTGGTAGTGGTGCTACATTATGTACAACAACATGCTATGATTTTTTTATATATTGCCTTTTGAAAGTCATTTCCATGATTGATCTTTTAAAATTCATCCTTGTATATAGAATTTACCAAGGAGTTCTGGTAGTGCAGTGCCTAAGGCACTTGACTGCTAACCAGAACACTAGCGGTTCAAATCCACCAGCCACTCCTCAGAAGGAAGATTGGACAATCTACTTCTGTAGTGATACTGCCTCGGAAACCCAAGGAGGGGTCACTATGAGTCGGATCTGACTCGATGGTAGTGAGCTTGTGTGTGTGGTATAGAATTTACCAGAGTTGTTGTTAGGTAGGTGCTCTTGAGTTTGTTCTGACTTATAGGGACACCATGTGCAACAGAACAAATATTGCCAGTTCTGCACCATCCTCATAATCTTTGCTATACTTGAGCCCATCATTGTAGCCACTCTGTGAATCCATCTCATTGAGGGTCTTCCCATTGTTTGCTGACCCTCAATTTTATCAAGCATGATATCATTCTCCAGGGACTGGTCTCTTCTGACACCATGACCAAAGTATGAGAGACTAAGTCTGGCCATTCTCATTTCAAAAGAACATTCTGGCTGTACTTCTTCCAAGACAGATTTGTTCATTTTTCTGGCAGTCCACAGTACATTCAATATTCTTCACCAACACTCCAATTCAAATTCATCAATTTTTCTGTGGTCTTTATTCATTGTCTAGCTCTCACATGCATATGAGACTATTGAAAAGACCATGCTATGGGTCAGGAAGATCTTGCTCTTCAAAATGACATATTTGTTGTTAAACACTTAAAAGAGGTCTTTTGCAGCAGATTTGCCCAATGCAATATGTCATTTGATTTCCTGATGGCTGGTTCCATGGGCATTGGTTATGGATCCAAGTGAAATGAAATCTTTGACAACTTCAGTGTTTTCTCCATTTATTATGATGTTGTTTATTGGTTTTACTAGAGTGGGGAGGATATATTGTGCACTGATAGTAATAGGTATAGTTGCAATCAAGGTATAAAGAAGAGTAAATATATGGGACATAATAGTCTCTGTTCTGAACTTTATAATCAGAGACATGAAAGTGTTTTTTCTCCTAGTTTATTTCATATTTTATGTTTTTTTAAAATTATTTTCCTGAATTCTTACAATGAACATAATGTAAAGAAAATGCCAAATGACTTCAAGAATCATTTCACACTGGCCACAACTCACTTCTTTAATCATGCGCTAGTGAATGTCATACCCATGTGACTCCAGCTGAAATATACTGTATTTTCTGGGTTGTAGAAGTATACACTATGCAAGAAATTACACCATGATCTAAAAACTATATATATTCACAGATGTTCCAAAATTTTGATTAGATTCCCTTAACAGATTAGGGCTTAGAGAGTAATTAGACCATTTCAGTTGCCCTAGGAATTTCAAGTGCTTTTATTCCAAAAAACTGTTTGGTGGGTCACTAAATTAACAGTGTCTATTTGTGACCCGTTTGATACAGAACATTGTCTTAACCACTAATAGGCTCCTTGGTGACATTTTCTCCACAAAGGGTCTAGTGGTGTAATCAAAAGGCAGCAACATATGTAATACCAACCAACAAACAACAACAATAAAACAACCACACTCACTGTCATTGAGTCAATTCTGACTCATAGCAACCCCCACTGGGTTTTCAAGTTTATAAATCTTTATGTAAGCAGACTGACTCTTCTTTCTTCTGCAGAGAGGCTGATGAGTTCATACCACTGACCTGGTTATTAACCAAATACCTTAACCACCACCAGATTTCTTTAACATGGACCCAATTTAATTGTCTTCAAAACTAAATGCAAGGTAAACAAAGAGATCAGAAAGTTGATTCAGGCATTGTATCTGAATTTCAAAGTATTTTAGTTTGGTTTTGCCCCTAATCAAGTCATGAGACAGACTTCTGGAAAAATAAACAAACAAATTCATTGCCATTGATTTGATTGCAACTCATAGTGACCCCTCCTTGGGTTTCCAATGTGGCATCTCTACAGAAGTAGATTGCCCAGTCTTCCTTCTGAGGAGTGGCTGGTGGATTGAACTGCCAGCCATCTGATTAGCAGACAAATACCTTAGGAACTATGCCACCAGAGCTCCTACTGACAAAGACTTGGGTGTAGATAATTTATCTGAATGGTGATCAAGTAAGCACCTGGGATGTAAAGGACTGGGGTGAGTGAGGCACTAAAGGGAGAAAAGCCAATATAGGGACATTAATGAGGTGGATACTGTGGGTTCCTTCTTTCTAGGGATCTTCAAAGGAATTCTGAAGAATATCCCTTAGAATTGTTCTACCAGGGGAAGCCTTTAGGCAAAGAAGCAATGAGACACAGGGGATTGAGATATAAAGCTGTCAGCAAACCTAAACTATGAGCTCCAAAATGGGCCTAGGACAGAGTGGGGCATTAAGCCCATCTACTGTAACAGACAGTGATGTACATTGTGAGATGTTCTTTGTAAAGCTACCCTGGGAATACAAGATAGTAACGTTGAGACCATCAGAGCACATCCAATAAAATGCACAAATAATCCTAATTTGATTTATAGAGGCATTGATATTGGGTTAGTAGTGGCCTTAAAAGGAGCCCTGGTGGCACAGTGGTTAAGCACTCAACTGTTAACCAGAAGGTCACTGTTTTGAATCAACCATTCCCTCCAGAGAAGAAAGATGTGGCACTTACTTCCATAAAGATTATGGCCTTGGAATCCCTATGGCGCTGTGCTAGTCTATAGACTCCTATATGGTCTCTATGAGTTGGGATCTATTCAGTGACACAGGGATTCTGTGACCTTGGTCTGGTCTAAACACGAGAAGATTTCCATTGATAATGTGGAACCAACAGCTGAGACCTAGGCAGTATACTTTAAAACCAAGTGGTCCTAGGATCATGAACAAGTTTTGTTTCTAATCTATCTTTAAGTCCAATTTTTACATAAGTTGAAACAGTTAAATATTGTTTATATTTAATATCAGTTACTTTAATGTTCATCTTAGCATATAGCATATAGTGGACATTTCAATGCATGAAAACATTAAAGAAGCACTTCCAAATATACTAAAACATCTTTAACCTAATAATACAATAAGAATTATGATAATGTTTTGATGCATGTCACAAAGTAACACCCATTTATTATTATAAACCATTGTATGCACCTTGCATTTTTAATATAATCAGCTTAGGTTGGTTCATGTTTACAGTTGTATGTCTGACATTGGTAACCCCAGGGACTGCCTATACTGAACTGACATTTAACATGGTAACAATGCAGACAGGAAAAGACAACCCATCCCATGCTGAAAATACAAGCAATGCTTGAATGTGTATTTTTACTGTGAAGGAGGGTAACAATTTACTGTTATTCATGGGAAGGAACCTCTCAGGCTTCATTAATTACCCTTTACTCAGGTAATTTTAGTCCCCCCCCAACCCCAAATAATGAATTCCTCAGTGGTGCAAAAGATTAACATGCTTGCCTGATTGCTGAAAGGTTGGAAGTTCAAGTTCAGCCAGAGTTACCTTAAAAGAAAGGCATAGTTTTCTACTTCAAAAAATCAGCCACTGAAAACCCTATAGAACACAGTTGTGCTTTGACATGCATGGTGTTGCTTTGAGTAAGAGTTGACTTAATAACAAAAAAAAGAGAAAGAATTCTCACCAGCAATGGAAGTAATACGTGAGTCCATTCTTTTTGTTCCAACCACTTAACATTTACTTTAGGTTCTACATCTCTCCAGATATGTCTGTGAGTTTTTGACATGACCAACTGACTCTATTTAGGAATGAAAATTCCAGGATGCTCCTTTACAGCCCAAGAATGTCCTTTGTGATTATTTCCAGAGGAAGATGTGGGAGAAGGATTATTGAAGATAAGAAGGAAGGAAGGAAGGAAGGAATGCTATCAGAATGGAGCATGAGAAAAGGAAGGAAGGAAGGAAGTAAAAGAGAAAGATAAAACATGTTCCCATATGGCTTAGGGAGCTCTGGTGGTGTAGTGCCCAAGGCATGTGACTGTTAACCAGAAGGCTAGAGGTTCAAATCCACCAGCCACTCCTCAGAAGGAAGACTGGACAATCTACTTCTGTAGAGATATCACCTCAGAAACCCAAGGAGGTATTTAACTGTTAACCAGAAGGCTGGCATTTCAAACCTACCAGCTATACTCTTTGGAAGGAAGACTGGGCAATCTACTTCCATAAAGATAGCGCCTCAGAAACCCAAGGAGGGATTGCTATGAGTTGGGATGGCTCTGAGTGAGTGTGAGATATGCCTTAGAGAAGTTAAACATATGTTAGGTCACATGGTTGATAGCCTGACCACTGCTTCCCAGTGGCAGAGTTTGAAGCAAGAGAGAAGCCGCAGACAGGAGGTCTTTCTGTTAGGGTCTGTTTACTTATTACATTGAATGCTACTAAACAAATGGAGTAAATGTAACAGAGAGAGAAAAAAGCACAGCCAGAAATATATTTTTAATAGATAAAAAAGTAATTCACTTATTTTTCTTTCTTTAATCCTCCTTTGGATGCTAACTGTAGTGACATTATCGTTTGTTAAGAATTGTGGTACTCCTGGCAGTGCTTGGGCCATTGTTATTGCCTGTATTTGTCATGTGCCAGACTCTAGTTATTTCTATCAGGTTTTTCTTTCTTTCTTTCTTTTTTTTTTTTTTTGTGTGTGTGTATGCCAGATTGATACATTTCAAGTTGAAGCAGTGTCTCTTGGAAAACTGCAGAAGGTGCTGTTGCGTTGTGAGGCCTGCAATAAATCACAATACTGGTACTGCGAGAAGGTTGTTGTCAAAGAGCCTGGAGCCACATCAGAGTCCATCTTCATCTGTGAAAGGTAGTGCTGGTTGCTGTGGGACTTAAACAGAGTGTGTTGCACTGTGGATGATGTTACACAGGTTTTTGGTACATTGATTTGTGTCATTTATGTGGTATTCCACACCTTGTACCATGCTCTCATTGATTAATTAAATAATCTATTGTAAGCATTGTAAATAACTCTCATCTTATAATTTCTTATTATTGCAATGTGCTATGTTTCACAAAATGATTGAAAGTTTAATATTGGAAATTATTAGATAAATACTGAAAATACTAGCTTAAATGTAGGTTTCTTTAAATTATTAAAATTGTAGTGTTAAAACAATCTCATAAAGCATTTAAGAAGGGAAAATTTCAGAGAGAAATGCTATCAGAATGGAGCATGAGAAAAACAAAGATTTATAATAGAGGTAACTTGAGTTTTCCCTGGAGCCCCATAAGGGTGAGTTCTGGAAGAATTGAGTTGTCTCAGTAGTTTCTCTTTCCATTCCTGACTATGCCTCCCTTTCATACCCCCTTGTTGAAATCTCTTCTTCAGAATTGCACACCTCTTTGCATAAGAAAATTGCAACCTTTTTCACAGAAAGGAGACTTGCCCTCTAGATCCTTTCTGAGTCCTGCCATGACAGGTACTACTCCGAGCTTGGGATAGATGGGCATTTGTGCTTATCATTATTTAGTCTTTCAGTCATTGGGAGCAGGATGGGCACAGACGCTGGAATGAGACTGAATAAGCACAGATTTTTACATTAAAATTCAATTTAGTCCAACAAAGCTCAAACTTCTTGAGAAGCATCTAGAAAGAGCATCTAGAAAAAAGCACTGTTGTTCCTACAGTAGGAAATGGATAGGATTTTAATGTGAAAATTTGTGTTTACTCAGATTTTAATAGGTGGATATGGAAGTGAAAAACCTTGGGCTGTATTTTGAATCTTCGTTGTTGAGGACTGCCTTCCTTCTGAGTAGATTAAAAAGGAAAAAAAAAAAAAAAAAAAAACACAGAAAAAACTCACTTCCATCGAGTCAATTCAACTCATAGCGACCCCTTCTTGGGTTTCTGAAGTGATATCTCTAGGAAGTAGATTACTTAGTCTTCCTTCTGAGGAGTGGCTGGTGTGTTTGAACCAATAGCAGTCAAATACCTTAGGCACTACACCACCAGAGCTCCTTCCAAGTAGATAATGATAAGGAAATGATATATATATAGATAATATAGAGATAGATATAGATATACACACACAAGAAACCAGTGGGTTCTGGAAAATATAGTGGTTGAACAGTCTGGATTTGGAGATACCAAGGCAATTGCAACATTAGTAACTAAGTAAAAACTGGAGAAAAATAATGAGGCAAATCAATGAAAAATACTAAAGATATGCCACTAAAAATATGCAAACACCAAAGAGAGAGAATTACAATATGCTCCTTTTGCCTTTTCATTCATGATTTTTTTCAATTCTTTTTTTAGCGGGCCTGCTTAATTTATCTCTTCTCTTATCTCTACTATATCCTAATGATGACTTTGTTTCATCAAGTCTTATTACTGTAATAGTCTTCTAATGGTCCAATTGTCTTTTGACTCTGTCTTTTCCAGTCTACCCTGCTCACCACTCTGAAGCCAATCATACTATGATACTTAATAGCATCATTCTGACTTTAGCTTACCTTTTCTTCTCTCATTTTTCCTTCGCTGTATTTATTGTTTAATATTTTATTGTATAGTTTTGTCCTAAAACTTTTTAAGAAAAAAAATGGGGGGGGAGATAATGTTTCTAAAGCAATATTTTAAGCACATTACTGCCCTATTCAAAAGCCTTTAATAATCTCCCCAAATCCAAACCAAACCCACTGCTGTCTATTGAATTTCAACTCAAAGCCACCCTATAGGACAGAGTAGAACTGCCCCATAATGTTTTCAAGGCTGTTATTTTTATGGCAATAAACTGCCACATCTTTCTTCTCAGGAATTGATGGTGGGTCCAAATTGCCGACCTTTAGGTTAGCAGCCAATCATTACATCACCAGGGCTCCTTTTATTAATCCCATTGCCTACAAAAAAAAAAAAAATCAACTTCATGATATTTCCATTCACAGTTTAATAACTTCTGACTTTGTTTTATCCGCTCCAATTTGCTTTCATAACTTTCTCTTGAAAGATCTTAGTTAAATTCGGCCAACTGTCACTGTCTGAACAAGTTCTGTACCATTTTGCTTCTGTCCTTTGGAGTATGCTATTCTGTAAACAGAAATGCCCTTCCTTATAGTACTCTCGCATCAAAATCCTGCCATTTTTCAAGTAGTGATACTGCCTCAGAAACCCAAGAAGGGGTCGCTATGAGTCAAGGCTGACTCAACGGCACATAACAACAACAACAATTCAAATTCTGCCTCTAGCATGAGCTATTTCTTTCAACTCTATACAACTTCTCTCTTCTTTCAGCACTTACTCAGAATGCCATATGACAGACATAGACATGTAAGAAATAGTGCCTTGTAGCACTTAAGAAGATAAGTGGGGCTCTTCCTTTTCCTTCTTCCTTTTCATGGGTTCCCAACCTGCTCCACCACCACACATGGACATCTTAAGGGCCTGTGGATAACAGTATTTTATTCCTCAAATCAGAAAAGCTAAGGAGTTACTCCTCTAGAACTTTCTTTTTATGATCTTGTATAGTTTGTCAAATTAATTTAGTTGATTTCTTTGAAATATTAAATTTTCTGGGAAAAATTTAGGTTTATGACTCACCAATGCATGTGCTTGCACATATATACCAGGCCATCACTTCCACCACCATCCCTGTTACCATATTGTCACCACCCATCACCTCCTGGACTACCTCATGTTTTTACCAAGCCCAAACGGCCTGCTCTGGAAGGAAGAGATATAACTGATGGTTTAATTTTAGTTTCAGTGGATTATATTTGAAACATTTAAGTTAAAAAATATGGTAAGCCATCAAAAATAATATAACACATACACTACCCAGATTTAATAAATGTTAATATTTGATGTTGTGGACATAGTACATACTGAAGAACTGATAGCCAATGCTCATTCATAGAATGCTCGATGAAGATGAAAATTACTTACAATCTGGAAAGAGAGGTGGTCAGAGGAGGGAAAGAGAGAGACTGAAGCAAGTTGGTGATGGAGCCAGGAATAGAAATCAGATTCAGGAGCTTCTTTTCTGCAATGAAAAAAAAAACAGACTGAAGCCACTGTTGCTTCTTCTGGAAGGATGCTCTATGGGGCAAGGAGATGAGCTGTCTTAGGCACAGTGGACTGTCTCTGCACTGTGGATCCTCTCTGGATTTGAAAGGGCTGGGTTTAAGATCTGGGTAGCTCAGGCATGCTCAGAGGGCATAAGTAGTCTGGAGCTTAGGCACAGAAACATAAGGCTATGTGGCACAAGGCCTGGGACATGGTGGTGGTGGGAGTTCCAGGCATGTTCCTTGGAGCTTTCTCAAAGGAATGAAATTTACAGCACAGCTGAATTAGGACAGAGAGAAACCACAAAATGCTGGTCGTTTTCTGAGCTGAGAGGAAGACACAGTTCAGCCAGAATCCAGAGCCTGGAACCAGGACTCAAGTTCTATGCACAGTGGGGGCTTCCTGCAGACTGCACCCTCCTTGTCTTTTTTCCTCCTTTCAGCTGAACACCCACATCTTCATGGCTTCTTTTATTTCTATACCTGAAGATTTTGTTTCTGAGCTTTTTGGTATACTTAATATAGACAGTAGTATATACACCACTGAATTTCTACCATTTACACATTGTTGTTGTTAGATATTGTTGAGTCTGATATAACTCATAGTGGCCTTATGTACAACACAAGGAAACACCGCTCGGTCCTGCACCATCCTCACAATTGTTGCCATGTTTGAGCCCATCTTCACAGCCGCTGAGTCAATCCAGCTCACTGAGGCTCTTCCCTTTTTTCTCTGACCCTCTACTTTACTTTTTTTCTGTGACCCTCACATACACATTGTATGTGAGAAGGCGTGATATCCTTTTCCAGGGATTAGTCCCTTCTGACAGCATGAGGTTTGCCATTTATCTATAAAGTTTGGATATTTGAGGATTTTTGGATTCCAATCAGGCAGACATTCAACTGATTTTATGAATTAAAGAAAATATTTACTATATGATTAGATCACACAATGTACTATGCACCATAAGGTTTGTTAGCATCAAATTAGGAAATGCTAGAGTTTTCTGTGTATATTACCATACTTGTAGTACTGTGTGTATGTGTGTGTAAAACCAAAAAGAAAAAGGAAAAAAAAAAAAAAAACCTCATTGTCTTTAAGTCAAGTCAGACTCTGTAAGACAGAGCAGAAATTCTCCAAGGCTATAAATCTTTAGGGAAGCAGACTGCCACATTTTTCTTCCACTGATGTTTTGGTTAACACCTGAGCTTTAACTACTGTGCTACCAGGGATCCCATATGTATGTAAATCTTGACTTTAATAATGAAATAACTAAAAGAAGTTAATGTCTTGTTTTTAATGGAATAATGTCATTTAAGACAGATGTTTGCTAGTCTATTTGACTCAGAGGGTCTAGATTAGCTGAGATTCAGCCTGAGGGCCTCACTGTCTTGTGACTGCAGCAATGGAAATGTCATGGGCTTGCGAGAAGCGAACTATTTGAAATAAATTCCTACCTAGGGCAGTTCTAAATAGAACAAGAATTTATAGATTCAGGAATTGAAAAGTTAGATGCAAATAAATGATCTCCAAAAAAATGAACAACCTCTTAAAGCAGAGCAGCATGACCAGAACTGTCATCTCAAAACCAAACCATCTAGTCAGATAGGGGGATTGACCTGAGATGTATTAAGATGTTAAGGACTAAGGACAAGAGGCTGCACAGTTTTCCTGAGGGTTGATAACTGAAGCCAACACTTTCAAAGTGTTCCAACCTCGTTTCTATTCAGCAGTCTTAAGGTGTTTTTTTTTTTTTGGGGGGGTGGCAGTTGAGATAATTTTCTTTGTGCAAAAATGTGAGAAATGAAAACTTTAAAAAGGTTTCTACTGTGAATAGAAAAGACTATCAGAAAGTTCTGGAAACTTTCGATGGGTAGAATCTACCTCTACTCCAGCCCACTATCAGTTACACAATCCTCAATGCCATCTTGTTAATTTTTGAAAAAGAAATACAAAAGGAATTGTGGACCCTGAAAGCAGTGAGTACAGACTTGAGCCAGAGGTGCTAAGAATGCCTTTCCCATACCCTTAGGATCACACTCTGCAGGAAGTTTCATAAACTGAAGCAGACCTGGCCACACACAAGGCTGCACCAGGCTGAGTGTGGCAGAGGTGGTTCCTCTAGTTGGCATCAGTGCATTCTCATTGGGCACTTGCTATCTGCGTCTGCCTAAACCCTGACCATCCCCTGGTGCCAGAGATACAGTAGGCTTGTACCAGGATATCTGCTGGTGATTTAACACAAGATGTCACTCTGGCCAGGAATATTTTCCTGAACCTCAGGTTAGGCTAATTTTCCCTTCCCTCTATACCTTTAAGGAGCTTTGGTGGCACAGTGGTTAAAGCATTTGGCTACTAATAAAAAATTCAGCAGTTCGATGAACATTTACAGTAGGGAGATACACTCCTTGGGAAATCAATCATGGGAGAATAGAAGGGCTGTGCATGCAATGGAGTGCCAGGGGCAGGAGTGTATGGAGAGAGGGACACAGGGAAGAGGTAGCTATGGGGGGGGGGAAGTGGGAGGGGAGCTGTTGCTTTGTGGTAAATTGTAGTCAATGTCATGAGACAAATTGTATGTGAGCTGCTGTATGGAAAGTGAATTTGCTCTGTAAACTTTCACACAAATCACAATAAAAATTAAAAAAAAAAAAAGATCAGCAGTTTGAACCCACCAGTCACTCTGTGGAAGGAAGATGAGACATTCTGCTCCCGTAAGGATTTACAGCCTTGGAAACACTATAGGGCAATTCTACTCTGTCCAATAGTGTCACTATGTATCTAAATCAACTCAATATCAGTGATTCTGTGTTTGGTTTTATATATCTTTAACAACGTACAAATCATTAACTCCCCACTTACCATATTAAGTTATATTTGAGTATTTATGTGTCTTCCTATCTCTTTCAACTCTCAGTACACTTTTAGATATTCCTAGTTTCAGACCCTATCATGGTTCCTTGAACAGGATAGTTTAAGTGTGCATTAAATTGAAGCAAAAAGTGTGTGTTAATCAAGACACAGTAAACCCTAAGAGAAATCATGTTAACTGAGGGATTTGGAATGAGAATACAAATTCTAAAAGGTTTAACTATGTCTTAACCTCACTAAGACATATGTAAACCAAATTATCCCTTAATAGTGTTTTTTAAGTATTCATGATAACAATGGCAAATAGTCATTCTTAGAATTAGTATAGGAGTTAAAAAAAAGAAAAGAAAAGAAGAAGACTACTTGAATGCCCCATTGGTATAGAATTTTAGGCAAAATGGTAAACTTGCCTCTTGGGAAACTGAGGTTACTAGTTGACTTGTATCATGGAACTCCTCTGTCTTGCTGTCTGTGTGTGCAGGGTTGTCAGGACCATATATGGATGTGACAGATTCTTAAGCAGAAGGAAGATGATAATCACCCCTCTAGCATTCTATCATTATTATTACAAAGCATATCCTTTGTTTAACTGCATTGTGCCAGCTCTGGAGGTTATTACAAGACAATCATACACTAGGATCCATGCCTATAGGAAGTTGAAATGAAAGATCTTCATGAGGTATCCACAAAACAAACCTGTAGCAGAAAACAGTAGGTGCTCAAGAAGTGTGTGCCAAGTTAGTGAATTTATGCTAAGTTACTGAATTTGTGAATAATCATAAACTAAGTGAAAGCTATGTATGTATACCATGTAGAGAGAGCCAGGAGAAGAACAGAGGAAGGCCCTGTTTAAACAGCATCCTTCTTTTGCATAACTAGAGTTGGCAAGGGGAATTTTACACCCAAGACAGTTATGTGTGAAGGTGTTAGTAGTGACAGTTTTAAAGTGAATATAATACTCCCCAGTCCACCCTTCCAGGATTCTCTCCCACTTCTCCCCAATAAAGTCCTCTTTATTTCCTTCCCTAGACATTCTCCAGGGACACTTGGCACTCTTACTCACATGTGTTAGCTCATTTTATATATTATTCTGCTTACTGAAATCTTACCTGTTCCCAGTGCCCTGGATAAAATGCAACTCTTGCCATGAGGCTTTCCCTACTTGCCCAACCTCTTTGAAGTCCTACACTGCTTAACTTTGGCCTTGCATTCTCATTGTTTGTAAACATGGTTTTCTCATGCACTAAACTACATGGTTCTTAAGGGTAAGCTCTCATAGTTTCCTATGTTCATTTTTGTTGCTTCTAACACCAAGTAATGAAGGGAGGAAGAGAAAGAGAGAAGAAGACAGGCAAGAAGGAAGGTGCAAAAGCAGGAAGGCCATAATGGAATTCCAAGTTGGAAGGAGCATTGGAGAGCATCTGATCTTTACCTGAGTTCCTTCTGACATTCTGAGATGTCTCATTAATATTGTTCATGTATTTTTAAATTTTCAAAATAATTAGGCCTGTGTACACATGGTTTTGTCTTCTGTTTCTGGGAACTATGGAGAAATGATGAGTAATATAGAGAAAGCATGATACTGAAATTTTGATAAAGTACAGAAATATAAAGTTCTATTTTTATATGGAAAAGAGAATAAGAAATATTATCATGAGACAATGAGCAATCACTTAACTTTACTGATTTTTTTTTCCTGAAAGAGGCCACTATTAATCATTTCTTGCTATTCTGAGCATGTATGTGTGCTGGTGCAGATTTCTGTCTCTTCTTTGTCAGTTAGAGCCATTCCTTGGTGCAAAAGGGACAAGAAATGATGGTGGGAAACTGACAGAATGAGGCACAGAGAAAAGTCTCACTAATTTTTCAGGAAGGTTGGGCAATCCTACTTCCATAGTGACACTGCCTCGGAAACCCAAGGAGGGGTAGCTATGAGTCGGGGCTGACTCAACGGCAAAACAACAACAACAACAACAATTTTTCAGGGTTGGGGTGGAGACTTAGAACCTTCTTACAAGCGTTTAGTATTTTTTTCTGCAGTTTGGATGTGAATGAGGGATTTCCATATCTAACATGAATCTCAAATAACATCTAATCTGAATTACTCCTTACCTCATTATTCCCTTTTCCTATTGAAACACCCCATATGTTTGAAGACATGATTATCCAAATACATTGCTTAGCTATCTACTCTAATCTTAAGACTTAGGGGAAATATTTTCTAATTTTCTGGGGTTATTTGTATTTGTGCTTCCCCACTAGCACAGGAGAGGGAAACCCTGGGTGATCCAGGGCTTTTAGGTATGCTTCTGATGGTAGTGGCATGTGCATAGTGTTCTGGGAGAGCAAGATCCACCCGCATGCTTTTCATTTCACTCCTTTAAAATCTCACTGCTGCTGTTAAGCCAGACTGCTCCACATCTTCCATCTGCTCACTGACTTTGGGGATTTTCTTGTCCTAATACAAAAATATCCTCATAATACTCAACTGCTAGCCTTAGCTAGTCCTCTCGGTTTCTTTTGCTGTGTATTCTGTGGCAGAAATTAGAGAATAGGCTTACGCAGGTATACAGAGGTACATGTTCAGAAGACAATATATGTGTGTGCTGCAAATAATGCTCATCCAGCGCAACTGCAGCATATCCTGTTCTATGGATTATGGCTCACGAGTAAGGATTTTATAGCAATATAAAACTATTTTAAAAAAACTCTGGAGAAATCATGGCTACTGAAGGAAATTAAGGGTGAACAGTCTTAACAATTTCAAGTGTTCAAGAAATCTAAGCCTAAAGCAATCTGGATGGGATAAATTCTAGTAGGCACCAGGACTCAGAAGTTTCTGATCTTTTCAGGGCCATAGCATTTTTTTTGTCCAAGATATGAAAATAAGGAAAAATCACAAACGAGATTTTTCAGAAATGGACTAGACAATATTAGTATAGTTTTTTAGTTCAATCAGTCAATCAATAAACCTTGAGTTGTTTTCTAGGGATGGTTTGGTTGTAAAGGTGAGAAACTCACTAAAGCTAGTTTCAGAAAGAGCATATTTGAAGACGACTCTCATGGAACTCAATTTAAGAGATAAAACTGGACATTACACACTAAGAAGTCATCTGAGAGCCACACACTCTGTTTGGACCTTCAAGGTGTTTCTCTTTTTTTTTTTTTTGTGCTGGTCCTCTTTTTTATTTTTATGTGAAGGTTTATCATTTTTCTTTGAGGTTACCCTGTGATTTACCGTTTCCTTCCCAAGTTTAGAACAGTCTGTTCTATCTTGTAGTTGTCTTGACATCCCTACCATCTAGAAATTCTGTAATGACACAGTTTTTTCCCTCTTTTTTGGTTTGTAGTTGTCCTCATTTGTCAATTGATGTCTCTGGTTCCCTGTTTACAATCTTGTAGGCTTATTTACTTTGGATACTTCCATAGCTGTGTTGGTTTCTGGATTATATCATCATGTGTGTTAATGGTCAGTTGTCGTTGCTGTTGTTGCTGCTCTGTCCAAAGGGCTGCCTTTAGCATCTCTTGTAAGGTTGGTCTGGTTTTAACAAATTCCCTTAATTTCTGCTTGTCTGGAAATGTCCTAATTTCACCATCATATTTGCAGGACAATTTTGCTAGGTACATAATTCTTGGTTGGAAATTTTTCTCTTACAGGATTTTATATATACCATCCCACTGTCTTCTCGCCTGCATACTTTCTGCTGAGAAATTTGAGCTTAGTCTTATTGGTTGCTCCTTTTAGGTAACTTATCATTTTTGCCTGTGCTGCTCTCATGATTCTCTCTTTGTCTTTGGTTTTGGTGAGTTTGATGATGATATGTCCTGGTGATATTCTTTTTCAAGTTGTTTCTTAACAGAAAATCTACTGCATTCTTCTCTCTGTAGACTAGCTTCTTCTGGAAGGATCTTCTCTCCCATATCTTGCCTTGAAGCTTTCTTTGGATTGCATAGTGCCAATTGGCCTTAATAATATGGGCACTGAAAAACCCCAATGTGCAATAAAAAACTGTACCTCTTAGGTCAAACTCTTAAGAGGGAAAGTTTTATTGGCTATGCTTAGGTCAGGTGTCTATTCCCATTCTGATCAGCTAGAAAGAGAGGCAGATCCTCAAGTATAAACATTACAATATGTGATGGTTAAGGTTGTATGTCAATTTGACTGGGCCATAATTCTCAGTGGTTTGACAATCAGTAGTCATCCCCAGTGATGAGATCTGATATAATGTGGTCACTTCCATGATGTGGAATATGAGCTAGCAGCTTGTCATCTTACCTGCCAATCTTGGATTTTTCAGCCTCCACAGCCTGAGTCAGTAATTTGCCATCTGACCTTCAAATTTGGGCTTGTCAGCCCCTGCAGCTACATGAGTAATGAGAAGCCTCCATTGTGACATCTGAGCCATGGACTTCGGACTTTCTAGCCTCTACAACTTCATGAACCATTTCCTTGAGATAAATCTGTGTGTGTGTGTGTGTGTGTGTTTAAGCTTTGCTTCATTTGTTTTGCTTCTTTAGAGAAAAAACAGCCTAAGAGACTCCCAAAATATCACCTCTGTATGTCACATCTGAAAAGAAAGGGAGATATTTGTTAGTTGATTGGCAGTCACCCCAAATAGATTTCCTACAGCATCAACTATGGACAAACTACTGTGTTTGAAAGTGAAAAATATAGTAATAAATGGTATTTATTGACCATTTTATCACATATCAGTTACCATGATAAATGTATGTACATTTAATCTTCTAATACTATCACATAGGTATTTTTATTACTCACATTTTACACATGAGGCTTAAAGAGATCAAGAACATGGCTTAAGATTACGCCACTAATAGATATTGGAGCCAGGTTTTAAAATGAAGCAATCTGACTCCACATCGAGTCCAGAGCCCATATTCCTAAACATAATGCTGCCTGCCTTCATTATTGGCGTATAAAATAACCTTTATGGAGATAATAATCTAACTGGAAAGATGGGACACTTAAACACAAACATAACTAACAAAGCTAGATTGCATAATTAGAGGCTAAATAAATGAGTAAAATAAATTGTATGTGCTATTAGATTCCAGAAGAATGGAATCTCAAGTAGCTTTTGAGAATGGAAGGACAAGGAGTCCTGACAGTTGGGTAAGACTATGTGAACTCACAGTTTACCTTTATACATCACATCTTATTACCATCTGGAGTTTTTTGTTTTTGTT
>NW_006922023.1:2062878-2079063 GCF_000298275.1 Orycteropus afer afer | reverse complement strand
AGTCCAATTCTGCATCCTTTCCTTCAAGGCTCAGGGGTCCAAGATTATCTTCTGTGTCTGTGTTAATTGGTTTCCCTTTTCTTTGTTGAAGAGGGTTGTGCAATCCTTCTGCCTAGTCCGCCATCTTGCCCCGCCTCTCCCATCTGGAGTTTTAAGACCAATGTGGTTGAGTCAGTCCCACAAATCACCTTCCAAGTTCCTTGGCATTCTCAGGTCCAATGGCCTTCACTTAACCTCCAAGTACTCCCCTTCTTTTTCAGAATCCTCCTGTGTTTCCACCACAATGCCATTTACTCTTTCAATAGTGTCCTTCTTGAATCCTTTGTCTGCCTGTAAAACATCAAAAATTCAGCATAAGCAGAACTTTTTGTCATTGCACTTCCTTATTTCTGCTATTCAAAGTTTGTCAGTCTCCTTTTCTGTACCTATAATAGCTGTAGATATTTCTTACAAGACTCACATCACTTAATATATTAATTTTTTCACATCTTTATTTCCTTCTTTTATACTAAAGACCTCTTGAGGTCAGATTTTTTTTAATCTATATTTTTCTTTTTGTATCCCCCAGCATTTAGTAAAGTGCCTGGCATATGGAAAACAAAACAAACCCTAAAAAACCAAACTCAGTGCCATCGAGTCAATTTGAATTCATAGTGATAAACATTGGGTTTCCAAGGCTGTAAATCTTTATTGAAGCAGACTTACTTATCTTTCTTCTACAAGGCAGCCTATGGTATCAAACTACCAGCTTTTTGGTTAACAGCCAAGTGCCTTAACCACTACACCACCAGAACTCCTTTGGCATATGGAAAGCACTTTCTTAATGTGTATTGAAAAGATGAATGGATGGATGTATAGATGGAGGAATAGATGGGTGTTTTAAATAGATAGATGAGTGGATGAGTGGAAGGAAGTACTTTGAATGTGCTATAATAGTAACTAACAGTTAAAACTATTTTACATGAATATTAATTTCAGCTTTATAGTAGATCTGTGATTTAAGGAAAATAACCTTAACAGAGTAAGTTCATAAAGCTGTAAAGCTGTAAAGTCAATTTCTGAGTCCGATCTGGCTTTTTCTGCAACAAGGAGTTTCTAACCCAAAACTCTGGCTCCTTTTGGAGAAGATGCCAGGATGAGCTATTATATATCTTATGTATATTTTTCAAAAATAGTAATAGTTTCACAAAGTTTTAAAGTAATGTAGTTCTTTCAGAGGACATAGAGGAGAAGATATTAGAGGAAGCCATGGGAAACAAGACAGAGAGACCCATAAAGAAGGTACATGTAGTCCCAACTTACATGGGGGTTCCATTCTGACTTATAAGTCAGTTCTGACTTATAAGCCAGGCATATAAGTTGAATACCTCATTTTTTTTTTGTTTCTATTATTACTAAATTTTATTATCAGTACCTTTATAAATCCAATCTTTATTTGTCTTTGGGGATTGGAAATATTACATCTGAACTTGCAGATATATTTTAACATTGTATGTAGTCTATATTGACAATGACAAAGAAGAAAAAAATGACAGTCATCAGTGTGATTTGTCATAAGTCAAATACATCATAAGTTGGTGACTCCCAGTATGAAAATGCTGTGACTTATTTCTCTGTGCCAAGCTTCTTCCCTATAGATGGAGCAGGCCCGCTTCTTTCCTAGCCCAGGTCCCAGGCTCAGAATTTTAAGGTCTCTCCTTGCCTTTGTTTCCACCAAGTTTTCAAACTGGTTCTTCCTAGTTCAGTCATGGCTGATGAAGCAAAATTGGAATGGACCTGAATTTATAAACTGTGAGAGGACAAAATAGTAAGCAGAACAGGAAAAATTATGGGTCAATGTCCTGCTAGAAACTTAATATCCCTCTTAGTGAACAAAGACCATGCACATTGCATACCAAAGACGGTAGCTGAGAGAACCACTTTGAAAATGTGTCACTATCCACAGTCCTAAAAATAATCCAATCTCTCCATCAGGCTCTGAAAAGGGTCACTACTCCTCTTCCATGTCTCCCATTCCAGCACTTTAACCTCTGAGTCTTCCCATTCTGGTTACCATTCTACTTCACCCAAACATTAAAAATTTGGGTCTGTTTCAATTTCACTTTATCGGCCATGAATGAACCAGTTTGAATTGGTTCAAAGCCCTTGTCCCAACAGAAGAATGTACCACTGGGGACAATATTGCATGGGCAGGTGCTAGTAATTGAGGATTGGCAAAGCTGGAAAGAAGATAGCAGGTTTTACTGATTTACACATATTATTCCCTAGAGCAAAATTATGATATCATTTTGATTATGATCATAAGTACATAACAGGTTGGGTTGGGTTTGACTTTGTAAAAAACATTTTTATAATTATATTTTATACCCACCAGCCACTCCTCGGAAGGAAGGTTGGGCAATCCTACTTCCATAGTAATACTGCCTCGGAAACCCAAGGAGGGGTCACTATGAGTCAGGGCTGACTCGACGGCAAACAACAACAACAACATTTTATTATGTAAAATTAGTGCAGAATTAAGCTCATTGTGAAGATAGAGAAAAACAATAATTAATTTTCTCTCTCTTTCCTTCTCTCTGTTTTCTTTTTTTCAGGTGGCTTCCCTTCATGTCTCAGGACATAATTCATTCAGAAATTGAACTTTACCTTCAAGGTGAAGATTAACGAAACTTTAGTAGAAGAAAATACAAGATCATTTTGTTATAGCTTGATGTCATGGAACAATCCCCAGTTGCCCTTTAACGTCCCCTTTGATGCCGTACCCTTTGCTTTATAGTTTCCTTACAGTGAACACAAAAATATATGTAAATCAGGAGTGTATGTATGCATCACAACAATCAAGCCTATGAGATTAAGAAGACAGCATTTGCCCAGGAATAGAGCTCAGAAGGTGGAAGGGGATGGAAATAAGAATGAAGGGAAGGGGTGGGCATATGGAGGGAGTATGGAATGCTATTACAGTGTGGGATCGCAGGAAATGTTAGAAAACAGAATGTATATGAATTGTTGAATGGAAAACCAATTTGCTCTGTAAATTTTCACTCAACTCACACACACACACACACACACACACAAAGGAGAAGCAGAAGTATGTGCCCACAGCCATACTGGGGGAAAGAGAAGTAAAGATTTGTCTTTGCAATGTTATCTGCCTTACTGTAAGTTAAAAATCAACCTAAAATTTTTCTATCATTAAAGAGTTGAAGTCACACTTTTTTCCCACTTAAAATGTCACCAGACTGATCTATTATTAACTGCACTTCACTTTTATTTTTTCAGAAATGCAAATAAATCATCAACCAAAAATATAAGAGGAAGCAAATGGTAAATGTTGTTGCCACTTTTCATCTTTCAATCATTTGAAATAATCTATTTTTGTTTCAAGGTTACCTGCCTTGCATATTTTTATAGTATATTTAATTTAGTTTAAGCCATTGTTTGAAAATACTTAAAACAAATATAGGAACAGGCACTGAATTGTAGGTAATTTATGAAAAAATTAACATGAGCAACTATATCCCAAATGCTTTTTTTTCAGTTTTTTTTTTCCCCTAAAACTCCAATAATGTAAGTATACTGGGGAAATAATCCTTTTCCAAATTATTAATTAATTATTAGGAATGATTAATTCCTGTTAATTTGCTTTAATTTTACTTTAGTGTTTTATTACCTTTGCATTTAGGTTTCTCAATTTTCTGTTTAAATTATTTATGATTAGCTTTTTCTACTGGATCCTCTCCAAATCAGCTTGCGATTATGTTATTGATATGTTTACTTTACATCTTAACTGATATCAAGTTAGCCAACTTCTGTATTTTCAAAAACATGTTTAGTATGTGCAGTAATTTGAGACTAGGCAAGGGTTAATGCCAACATAATATTTAGAAAGCCCTGTATGTGTTGGGATGTCAATGGAAATGCAAAAATTTTGTGTTGATTTCTGATAACTACTTAAGCTAGCATTTATATTTATTCATATTAGAAGTTGTATTTTGCCTTATATTTTGCTTTTCATTATTTAATTATTTTATGTGTGAGACTGTTGTTGTTGTTATGTACCGTTGAGTCGGACCCGACTCATAGCGACTGCTCCTTGGGTCTCCTAGGCAGTATCACCACCGAAGTAGATTGCCCCATCTTCCTTCCAAGGAGTGGCTGGTGGGTTTGAGCCGCCAGCCTTCTGGTCAGCAGTCAAGTGCCTTAGCCACTATGCTACCAGAGCTCGCGTGAGACTGTTAGTACGGGCATAATTTTGCTAGTGTTCCAGAATCTCTTAGTAAGTTTAAGGGGACTCAAATGTTTGTACCTGTAATTACAATTAGTCCTTAAACAATAAATTTGAAATAACATTCTAAGTTAAAAAAAAAAAAAAAATTCTGTTAATTCTAGAAAGTAGTGTGGAATATTTGAATAACATAAACAAATAGTTTTAAATGGAAGATTCTAATTAAGGCTGCAAATGTTGAAAGTCTTTTGTTAATAATATTAGTCCATGTCAGTGATTAGAAAAAAAAGTGCAGTCACATCACATATGAGAGGTTTTTACATGGGAGTTTGTTAGATATACTTCATCAGATGTAATTCTGCTAAAGGTAAAATGTCACAAAATGTTTCCTTGCAATTCATTATATCTGATATTTTAATTTTTTTTTATGGCCCTAATAAAATGTTTTTATTTTTTATAATACAAAAGTGGATAAATCACAGATCTTAGTTCATGAGACACTATCATTATTTGTCTGCCAATGGCCCTCTATTATTTTATTTCATTTTTATATTCCAAAAGAATACAATCTGTAATATATCTTGGGATTTGATTGTGAAAATACATTATGAGGCTTACAGTTCTGTGAAAAAGCTAATTTATGGTGTGGGAAAAAAAAAAAAACTTAAAGAGGTTAAGTAATCTAATACATTAATGCAATGTTAGAATTGTGGTTAAAAGTGCTGAGGAGCAAATACAGACTTCCATGAATTTTAGATTTTCGAACTATATGAAGGGCTTTTATGTAATCCATAACTTTCTGTGTAACTGCTGTGGGAAGAAAGACAAAGATGCCATTTTAATTTAAAGGTGGAAAGGAAAATGAAGGAATCAACTGAATTCATTTTATTTATTTATTTATTTATGAGGTAGTTAACAATGAATACTATTATGTACCAAGGCCATATTTAATGAATGTCTACCATCATTTCAGATATATTTCACAAAGTTTATATAAATGGGAGCTCTGGTGGCATAGTGCCTAAGGCATTTGACTGCTAACCAGAAGGCTGATGGTTCAAATCCACCAGCCACTCCTCAGAAGGAAGATTGGGCAATCTGCTTCTACAAGTACAACCTTGGAAACCCGAGGAGGGGTTGCTATGAAAGAACCGACTCCATGACAGTGAGTTTGGTTTGTTTTTTTGGTATATAAATATTTATAATTTATATAGGTAAAATTATTCTCCGTAGTAAACCTGTGTTACTGAGTTAGACTGAATCTGGTCATGAGATAATAGTTTTAATATACATTTATGGTTAAATTGTCTAACTATTAAAGGGCCTCTTGCATATTGCTCTTATGTCCAGTTGTCATGCTAAATGCTTTTATTAATTCTAATACATTATCCTAATATACTCTTTGAGTTATCTGTGAAGACAGTCATTTCACATGTGTCTCCTATTGTTCTAATATGCTACCTAGGTCCTCTGGTACACTGGGGAACAGAAGCAGTGATGAAAATGTTAATAGTTAACACTTACGTAGTATTTGCTGTGTAGTCTGTTTAAGCCATAAAAACTTATTTAATACTTATAGCAACCTCATGAGGTAGGTAGAATCATTATTTAATTTCATAGATGATAAAACTAAAGGAGACAGAGGCTTTTCTTTTTTTTAAAAAAAAATAAAATAAAATAAACTTGCCCAGAGTCATACAATTAGCAAATTGCAGACATAGAATTTGAATTCAACTGGTTTGACTCTGGAGTTTGTGTGCTTTTTATTTATTTATTCTTTTCCACACGAACCAAAGTTTATTAAAGATAGAGGAGAAGGGAGGGACTTGTGAGGGAAAGACAGAGACAGGCTTTTTACCTATGTAGTCTAGCCTCCGGTCTCTCTAGGCTTATAAAGGGTTTTAGGCAGGAATTAGGACTAGGTAGGAATTTCCTGTGAAAAGGTGAGATTATGAACATCAGCTGCAAATGCAGGAGATAGTCAAAATAGATTCCATAGCAAAAGCTGTAGGAACAAAGCTGGAACCTGTCACAAAGGCTGCTGGGATATTGCCATGACTTGTTCCAGGGTGTTGTACTTGTGTGATGTCTCTGGGCCCAGGTTCGAGTCCTGGCAAGGGATTCCTGTTCTTGACTGCTCCTGGAAGTTGAATGGAAGGTCACTCTTTCAGTCAAGTTGAATTTTACTACACATGCTTTGTTTGTGCTCCTGATTTAAAGGAACTGCTTCTATCTCTACTGTAAGAATGTGTATGTATATAAATGTGTACATATGTGTATGTGTGCTTAAATTTACTTTCTTGTATTATTTTGCTTACTTCTTATGCTGGATTTTTAGATCTTTAGCTTTCAGCCATTTTCCAAACATAAGTGAAAAGATGTTTTTTATTTGTCAGAGGAGATTATTGTTATGATTATTATCCTTATTAATATTTTAACACCCAGAATCTTATGGAGATGAATTGGGTTTGTGGTAAGGTCCCTCTGCTGCCATTTTTTGAAGCCTAACATTTCCTAAGGATGTAGCCCCTTTTACCTAATTCAGAAGTTTCCAATTCACTCCCAGCCTTGCATGTCCCATCCAGCCTCCCATTTTCCTGGCTCCAGGGCACT
This sequence comes from Orycteropus afer afer, assembly GCF_000298275.1. Taxonomy (NCBI): domain Eukaryota; kingdom Metazoa; phylum Chordata; class Mammalia; order Tubulidentata; family Orycteropodidae; genus Orycteropus; species Orycteropus afer. The sequence goes on along the minus strand of NW_006922023.1, from coordinate 2,072,225 downwards.
GATTTCATCACAGTAGCATCCAGCCTTCTCCTCTCAGCTTCAGTTCCTGTTGATGGTCCCTTTTTTATTATTTTACATGAGAATCCTTGATTAGTCCTACACAGCAGAAGTGATGCTATATCATTTTGCCTTTCATTATTAGTTCATAAAAGACGATACCGTTTCTGCCTGGCTATCCTTCTAGGATGGTTTTTCTTAGAACCAAGACACTATGCTGTGAGGAAGCTCAGATCACATGGAGAAGTCCAAAGTACAGCCTTTGGCTCTGGCTGAGCTTCCAGTCCCTAGCCAGCCTTACCTTGTGACTGAGTGGGCCACCTGGAAACATAGACTCTTGTGTCCATTTGAGGAGTGTGGAGCAGAGATGGTCTTTCCTTGCCAAGCTCAGCCCAGCTGTGGACTTGATGGCAAAATAAATGACTGTTGTTTTAAGCTTTTAAGTTTTAGGATGGTTTGTTTAGCAGCAATAAACAACTGTAGCAGTAGACTTGGTGGTGGTAGTTCATGAGGACCTACATGGAGAGGTCAAGATTTGGATTCTAAATATGATGAGGATGATGGGTTGTTCTCTTAATGACAGGCATTCAGTGATGTGATTCTGAAAGTAGGTTTGGACCTATTAGATTGCTTAGGAGGTTGGCATAAAATACTTGAGTACTGTTAGCAAATATTCAGAAGGAGGCAAGTCTAAGATTTCTAAATAAGCCAAGGTGATCAATATGAGATTAAGAGGATAAAAAAGGTTTTGCAGCAGGTATCAAGAATAAACTCAAAGGGACTTGAGGTCAGGACAAGGCAAAAATGAAATTGCTGAGTGGCTAGAATCCAGTAGAGGAACAGTCATGTGGAGGCTGGGACACTGGACAAAAACCTAATGTTGAGCTCTCACCCTGTCCTCCTTGCCAAAGATTAGGATTTGAAGTGGAGTTGAATGTCTTAACACAGAGGCAGGGCATGTGGGAACCTGTACCAAAACACAATCATTTGTGCTTTGTTACAAGTGCCAGTCCATGAGGAGGCTGCTTAGCATCCTGGTACAAAGTCAGATTCTGAATCCTAACTCTGCTGCTGATTCATTGCACAGTTTGGGGAAATCACTTCTCTGTGCCTTAGTTTCCTTCCTATAAAACGACGAAATAACGAGATCTATCTCATGAGGTTATTGTAAAGATTGCATAAAATGATATCTACAAAGTATAATACATTTATATATATAACATATATATATGTATGTGTGTGTGTCTGTGTGAATCTTTATGGAAGTAGATTGCTTTATATTTCTCCTGAAGAAGAGCTGATGGATTTGAACCACATACGTTTTGGTTAACGGCCTAATGCTATATATGTGTCTGTGTGTATATATATATATATATATATATATATATATATAAAGCATTGGTAAATGTCAGCTTTCAAACATTATTTTTCAATTGTGAGAAAAGATACTGTAGACTCTTGAGCATTCTGACTGCCAACCACTGAACAAGCATTTGGACTAAGTAGGCACACATACCTCCTCCTAGCCTCTCTGATCACTGATTCCTAATCTTCTCCATTCAACCCTGTAATATACTTGGGTGTCTTTTATCATGTCACCCAATAATAATCAATAAATAGAACCATAGGAATAACAAGAGACGTACCCTAAAACAGTGTAAGATAAAATGGGTGATGTAATAGATTCATGTCTGACAGTGTTTTATGGTTGTTTTCCAGATCTAAAGTGAAGAAAATTGAGCATTGTTTGAAACCATTTTACCATAGGAAGCATAACTGTTTCTTATTCTATGTCAAATTTATCCCAACTCCTATGATAATAAGAACAAATTTCTCTATTACTTTATTTGTATAATAGGATTAATGATATTTATCTCTTGGAAGAATAAAAATATTTGCAAAATACTTAGAAATTTTTTTAAAAAATACCTCATGATCCTTTTATGAGGGTGTATTTTGAAGGACTTTGAATTTATATACATAGAATCATTTGGAGACAAAATTACCAAAAATTATAATAAAGTAATAATTTGTATTGTTTGCAGTGTCTTTGGCAAGTCTCACAGAAATGTATTTACACATCCTTCAAAATATGGGTGATACAAGGTCAAAATAGTTTCCATTATCTGTGTGCTATTGATAAGACTAATACTGAAGCAAATAACAATGTCCTTGTTCTTTGTATGAAAAACGACACCAAAGATACATCATCAGAAAGACTTGTTCTTTGTTAATTGAGAAATCCTTATACATTGTGTTGAAACACTCCTAATACTATCTTGAGTATCCTTCCTCACATGGACACTTTTATTTTCAAAACACTGAATGGATCCCAAAATGTTTTATGAATCATTCACTCATACATCAGTGAGAGGGTGGTTAGTGCCAATTATTGTATTAGGCAGTGGAGATACAGAGATATTCATGACTAAAACTAGCCCTACGAGTTCTTTTGCCCTGGTGGGCAGAAAGGGTAAGTGAAGGAGCAAAGCAGTGACATGGATTCACATGTCTGAAGGGTGAGGTATGCACAGAGTCCAATAGATGCAGAGTGGTTAATTCTAGGTACAGAGAGGAATGTTTTCTTAGAGGAGATGGCCTTTGAGCTGAGAATGGAAATACAAGACATTCACCAGGTGTAAAGTGCAGAGAGGTGAGGAGAGGACATTCTGGCAGAAGGATTTAAAGTAATTATCTTAGAGGTGGGAAAGAACCATCCAGGACAAACAACAGGTGTGCTACAAGGGAAGGGCTCTGTGTGAAAGACCCAGGGGTTGCTTTGTGAGTTTGATGAGCTGAACTAGATGAGCATTTTGCCTGGCTAACAAGTCTGTAAGGAGTGTCACAGCATTGCCAGGGATGTAAAGAGAAGGAATAAGTTTTATTTACCCCAACTTCTTTCAAGGGGCACTGGGAATGTGGTCAGAAGGAGTTTTTGGCTTCATCATCGGAAGTCTGGAAGATACCATGGGGTGCTTGGAGAGTGGATCCAACTAAATTTAAGGCTTTTTGTCCTCAGTATCCATCAGGACTCCTCTATCTTTTCCCCCCATAACACCATCCTCTCCAACCAGTAAGAACAGAACAACCCTCTGTGCATAGTGGCATTGTCTTTTTAGGTTGTCTCTATCTTCTCTGGGGTGTGACACCAGAGGATGCTGCCCTCTACAGAGGTCCACTTAGTTTTCTTTTTTGTTACCACATTTTACTGTGTCTGCTCTGCTAGTTAAAAATCATTTGTGAGCCACCAGGCAAAGTATGGTTGTCCTACGATTTTTACTATATATAGTGAGAACTAGGAGCTCTGGAGGCATAGTGCCTAAGGCATTTGACTGCTAACCAGAAGGCTGGTGGTGCAAACCCACCAGCTACTCCTCAGAAGGAAGATTGGACAATCTACTTCTGTAGTGATACCACCTTGAAAACCCAAGGAGGGGTTACTATGAGTCAGACTCAACTCAACAGCAGTGAGTTTAGTTTGGTTTTATAGTGATGACTTAAGGAAGACAACTTTGAGGAATTTTTTTTTTCTCATATGCTGAACTAACAATTACATTGTAAGAGCTTAATTTATGTGCATCCTTTCTTTGTGCATCTTTTCAGTAGTTGCCAAGTAACTGAAAATGTGTCTAGATACAGATGTTTTTATATTCAACAGCAGGGTCACTTTTCTGAACTATAGAGACAAACGCATGGAGCCACTGTAACAGAATGTACAGAATAAAGCAAAGATACGATGTTAAGATCTATGCAAAGTTATTTGAGTTCACTAGTTTCTAGGACTTTGTTCACCAAAAGACCCCACTAGTGTCTTCCTGAAAATACACTAATTACAAGAAAATATTGGGAAGGAAAAGGTTAACAGCAAGTCTCTAACCTATTTTTTCCTTTACACATGAAAAGATGACTCAGTAAAATCCCCTTGCAAACATGGTAATAATAATAATAATAATAAAATATTGTTGTTGAAGCACACTAATAGCCAGACACTAATGGTGGTCATCAATGCAAAGATGGTGGAGACCTCTTATTTTTAAAATGCTTTCAGCAGATGTTCCAGTTATCTACTGATATGTGAGAAACTATCCCAAAACTTTGGGGCTTAAAACAATGATTTATTATCTTTCACCTTTCAGTGAGCTGACATGGTGCATCTAGTTGCTTGTAGTCAGATAGTGGCTGTATTTGCAGACATCAGATAATACAACTGAGCTAGACTTCCAAGATAGTCCTTTGTGACCAGAAGTTGATGTGCTTGTGGGCTCAGCTGAAATTACTGCCTACATGAGTCATGGTTCCTGGGGTCCAAGAGGGAACATCCTACTTGAAAGTTATGTAACAGACCCATGCAAACCTATCCACCAGATCTCAAAATGTCCCTTCTGCTACAGTGTATCGACCAAGGTCAGCCCAGACTCAGGAGAAGAGGAAATAGACTCTACTTCTATTGGAATAGTAAACAGTCATACTGCAAAAGAGAAAATGGATTAGGAGATATCAGTCAGGCCATCTTTGGATAATGCAAATCCACTACAGCAGGATAGACCAGGTCTGTCTCAGTTGCCTCTTGCAAATAAGCCTGGTGTTTATGGTTATATGGGGTATGACTGCAGAGTGTTACATAAGCTGTGTGATCAATGAGGTATAATAATTACATGTAGTGCTTAAATCTTGCATGTTCTAATGCAGGCTAGAGAGGATATGCTGCAGTTGTGTTGCTGGTCTATGGTAGGAAACATATATTTTTACAATAAAGGGCCAGATAGTATACATTTTGGGCTTTGAGGGCCATACGTTCCCTGTTGCAGCTATTCTTCCAACATGAGAACAACCATACATGATGCATGAACAAATGAGTGTGGCTGTATTTCAGTGAAATTTTAATTACAAAATCAGGTGGCAGTTGAGACTTGACCTGAAGGCCATAGTTTGTCAACTCTTGGTCTGTGATCTCTCTAAATGAAGAAAGCTTGCCTCTGTCCTCCTGTTGAGTCAGTAGTGAACTTGGTATTAGGTGATGTCTATGCTTTCAGTCTCCTAATCAAACTCTGTTACTTCACATAGTCCTTTAGAGAACCTCTTCAGTGTCCGTCACAAGGCCAGTGTATATTGCGTTCTCTCAGTATCTACAAATTAGCGAGTGTTCTGGTTACCTAGTGCCACTCTGACAAAAATATACTACTACAAGTGGGATGGCCTTAACAAACAGGGTTTATTCCCTCACAGTTTGGAGGCTTTAAGTCCAAGTTCAAAGTGCCAGGCTCTAGGGGCTGGGTAAAAGCCCCTCAACCTTGGGGTCCAGTTCTGCCTCCTGCTCCCGGCCCACTGGAGCTAGAGGCATTTCTTCACTCAGACAGCTGCTGGCTCCTGAGGCCGAGAAGCCCAAGATTGACAAGTAAAAATGCACAGTTCCGATGTTACCAAACCACACAGCACGCCATTAATTCAAGTTCATTGTAGGTCCCAAGGTTGACAGAGCATGGAAGGCTGTTGAACAACAACATGGCTACATGCAGGATCCAAGTGTGCCACGTGGTAGAGACCATTCCCAAAGGCTTCTCCTTTTATACAGGAAGCAGACCACATCCCAAAGACAATTACTCAGCTGCTTGTGGTAGATTCCACCATGAAGTTGATTGTCAGTCTCATCATGGAGAATAACTACCTCCAGCTGCCCAGCCACTCAACCAGGCCCAGCCAAGTTGACACACAAACACAATCACCGCAGCTAGTTGATAAATACTAATTGAAATTCAATGATTAGCACAGCATTAAATGTTGAAGTTCAGGATTTCTAGTTAAATTTTACTGCACTTAACTGATTTACATGAGCTCTGGTAGCATAGTGGCTAAAAGCACTTGACTGCTAACCAGAAGGCTGGCAGTTCAAACCCACCAGCCACTCCTCAGAAGGAAGTTTGGGCAATCCTACTTCCGTAGTGATACTGCTTCGGAAAGGAGGGGTCGCTATGAGTAGGGGCCGACTCGACGGCACATAACAACAACAACATAACTGATTTACAGGGATTCTGTTCTGACAACTCTGTCATAAGTTTGTTCTGACGTTAGACAAATCTCTTTTTAGTTTTCATTATTATTATCTTTTATTATCATTTTCTTTATAAATATGATATTTATTTCTCTTTGGGGTTGGAAACATTACATATAAATGTCTCTGAGTGAATATGTATAGATGATAACATCACCAAATTAAGTGCTGCAACATCGTATGTAGTACTTACTGCTAATGATAAGATAGATATACCACTCCCCCCAAAAAATTATAAGTATGGCTCATTATAACTCCAACAAATTGTAAGTCAGGGACTACATATACATGAGAATAGGCAAATAACAGAGCACATTCTTCTCCTTAAAGAGGGAGTTCCTGTTGAATCTGGCTTGCTTTATTTTTGAGAAGAAATCCAAATTTATTCTGGGAGATTTGGAAACTAGCAAAGGGCCTCAATAGAACATATTGAAAGTTAAATCTAACTTGTATAGAGCACACCTAGACTATTTTAAATGTGTTTTTATCATGAAAGTAAACTTCCTAAGATGTAGTTTCCAAGAATATGTTCACTTTTTTTATGCCGTGATATCTTCAAATAGAGCCCATTGCTCTGTTATGTCCTCAGTTTGAGCATGAGACCCAGTGGAGAGGACAAGGAGTGGGTGGTCTGAGGTTCATGCTCAGCAACGATTTGTTGCAGAGCCAATATATATGTTTTTTTTTTCTTTTGAATGTTTCAAAACACTGGTAAATATAAGATGAACATTTAGACTTCAATTACATGGCATTTTCTTTCTTCCTTTGATAGTCTTGAGTTAATAGAAGCAATTTTCTAAAGAGGTTAACAGGAGATAGTATTTTTTTATATGAGTCCTTTGGGTTGAATAGGGAGAAAAAGAGAGAGGGAGAGAGAGAGAAAAAAAAAACGAAGGAGAGAAGCTTGTATAAATAAAATATCTGAACAAATTTTATTTTGGTTTTTTGGTGAAGAAAATTCTCAGTAGAAAGTTACAGGAAAAAAGGCTTTACTTATTATATATATATGTATGTATACATAAACAATACAAAAATTATAAATGTTCTGTTCACAATAAACTGTGTTTCCCACACAGTTTTAATCTAGACTCAGAATGTTTTTCTGTGTTATTTTCTACAAATATTTGTAACTATTTTGTATTTAAGAGAGTGAGACATTTTTAGAGTAGTTAAGTGATCAGATTTTAAAAGTACCCTATTAAATATATTGAAAAAAGTGTATTTTTCAATGGTAGAAAAGAAAATTTTGCTTAGGAAAACTTGAAAATCAACAGGAACAGCTTTGAAAGACATTTCATTAGTTATTCCACCCTTAAAGCTTTACGTCATGGTGACATGCTAATTCCAAAAGGGAGGAAAAAAGGAATATCATATGAACAAGTGGCTCCTTGCTATTTGTCTTTATTTCAGTAAACAAGATATCCAAACCTGATATGCAAACTCATTCTTGTCCCTTTCCTCATGACAGCATGATATGAAAATCCTAGGGCAGGCCCAGATGGCTGGGGAAAGAGACAAGGAAGAGATAGGAAAGGAGACCTAAATAAAATAAAAGATTCTTTAACCTCTTGAATTATGCATCAAAGCATAGGTGTGAGGATTTCAGTAAGAATATTGTGATAGGATTGAGAAATGAGATTATAGCTTGAAATCTTTGTGATTCCTGTTTTCCAAATGAATTGAAATTCTTCAAATAAACCTGCTATAGAATGGAAGTAGTAGAATACACACTGTTGAGCATACTTCATTTACTGTTTTAACAAGGCTTAAATCCCATCTTTATAGATCAAGTGCAACATCATGCAACATTTATTTGATGAAAATTTTATTAAACTGATTGGAGACAAGAGATTTCTAATGATGTTTTTATACATATGGGGAAGAAGTAGGGAATAAGTATTAGAATAAAAGATAGTATCTTAGTAGAGAAGTTACTGAGAACTCTTGTGCCCAGTATAGTGGTGAATTTTAATCACATTTTGGAAATGTAAAAAAATACTCAAAAGGCAATCTGTGTTTGTAGAGCCTTTGAAAATAGTGATAAAGGCATCTTTGAATTGCTCTTGCAATCCTGGGGTCACTGTCATCAGTAGAATTGGAATACCACATCACATTTTGTGGGCAGGACTGAATCCTGTGAGTTTGCTCATGTGGTGTAGCCTCCATGCAAGAGAGTGTTAGTGATCCAAGTTCGATAGTATCGTTTTCCAAAGATGTGCACAAAATGATAAGATGAATACTATCTCTATTTGTCTTTCCAACTGAACCAATCATAGAACTCATAGATCTTTTTAAAAGGTGTTTTATGTCATGCTCTGCTTGTCTCAACCTTTCAGTACTCCCAGCTTCACAGCAGAATCTGTTCTGCTTACAGGACACACTGTCTTTTTTTTAATTTAAAAGATAGCTTTCTACACGCTCCCTCCCCCCAAAAAAACACTTCTTTTTGATATGCCCTATTTATCTTGTCCAGCATTTTACCCATTACTTGTTGGTTCATTCCAACCCTAAGAAACCAAAAAACTAAACGTGCTGCCATTGAGTTGTATCCGACTCATAGTGACCCCTCCTTGGGTTTCTGAGGTGGTATTATTACGGACGTAGATTGCCCAACCTTCCTTCCAAGGAGTGGCTGGTGGGTTTGAACCCCTAGACTTCTGGTTAGCAGTCAAATGCCTTAGGCACTACACCACCAACTCTAAGAGAAGGTTGAAAAATTTTAAGTTATTTTTTCTTTTTAGCTTACCTGCATCCTCACCACTATTCTGCTAAGATCATGAAACTCTGTTTGATCACTATTATTGGCCCCAACTTGACCAACTCTTCCTAAGTGTAAATAGTCCCCAAATGTCAGGGTCATCAGTATGTCTGTGATGTATCCCATCCAAAGATTTGACAGTAATCCCTAAATATACTCCTAAATCTTCCACCAAAATGTAGTACTAAACATTTCCAACTCAGCTATTTTGCCCAACATACCTGTTGTTGTAGTTGTTGTTAAGTGCCCTCGAGTCATTTCCGACTCATAGCAACCCCATGCACAGCAGAATGAAACACTGCCCGATCCCACACCAACCCCACAATCCCTGCTATATTTGAGCCCATCATTGCAGCCACCATGTCAATCCATCTCGTTGAAGGCCTCCCCCTCTTTCATCGACCCTCCACCCCACCAAGCATGACATCCTTCTCCAGGGAATGGTCCCTCCTTACAACATGACCAAAATAGGTGAGACGAAGTCTGGCCATTCTTGCTTCCAAGGAGCATTCTGGCTGCACTTCCTCCAGGACAGATCTGTTA
>NW_006922023.1:2041663-2060626 GCF_000298275.1 Orycteropus afer afer | reverse complement strand
AGAGAGCCAAAGTATGATCTTGAATATATCCCTCCTGAATTTAGAGATCATCTAAAGAATAGATTTGATGCATTGAACACCAACGACCAAAAGCCAGATGAAGTATGGCAAGGTATCAAGAACATTATCCAACATACCTACTGTTCTGAAAAGTCCACTGTATATTTACTGTATAATTAAAATGCTGTAATATTTCTATAATTTTTCTACGTGCTAACTTCCAAAATGGCCTTCCCTGACAAGCAGTATTTTAGAATTTCTTCATTTTGCAAACTATTCATTGCACCTGGGTGATACAAATGATTAATGCACTCTGCTGCTAACTGAAAGATTGGCAGTTCAAATCCATTGAGATGTGCCTCAGAAGAAAGACCTGGCAATCTACTTCTGAAAACTCAGCTATTGTAAACCCTATGGAGCACAGTCTATTCTGATAAACTTGAGGTAATTGTGAGTTGGGATCCACTTGACAACAACTGATTTTTTATCTTGGTTAATCCGGTTTCTCTCCATAATTTCATATTGATTTCCTTCTTCCTTTGTAGAAGGAGACTGGAAGGTGACTGTTGTCACTGTGGATTTTGAAAATGCTGGACCTTGGCAACAGTATCCCTTTATGTTTATGGAGAAACAAGATGTTCAGGTCCTATTATTTTGGGATCTGGGAAACACCATTTGTTTGGCCCCAATAGTGTGGATATATTCTAGGTAAAACTAATATGGCCAAAACTTGATTGCTGAGATCTGTCATGGTATACATCCTCTAAAATGGAATTTTTGTTGTTTTTATGTGCTGTCTAGTCAGACTTGACTCATAGCGACCCCTCCTTGGGTTTCTGAGGCAGTATCACTATGGAAGTAGATTGCCCGACCTTCCTTCTGAGGAGTGGCTGGTGGATTTGAACCGCCAGCCTTCTGGTTAGCAGTCAAGTGCCATAGGCGCTATGCTACCAGAGCTCCAAAAATGGAGTAGAGCATGATTACTATTACTATCATTTTTGATATTGCATCTGCTTTAAACTTTCTTGGTATACATTACTTTTTTTAACTTAAGATATATTCAGGAAATGAGTAATATCAAGAACAGAAGATTTTTGTTTCTTCAACACTTTTTACTTGTATAAATATAATAAAGTATACTAACTTAAAAACAATTTTAAATCTAGAGGAGAAAAATTTATTGCTAATCCTACCTTTAACTATTTCCAGTTTTGAATATTCTTTTGTGGTCTGGTCCATATGCATATAGGTTTTGCATAAACACTATTATCTATGATGGAATATAATACTCAGATGGAAAAGTGATGCAGCCTAATGGCTAAGACATGGTCTGAGGACTCAGTTGCCTAAGATTCAAGTGCTGACTTTCCATTTATTAGACTGATGACCAGGGCAAGTTACTATCATCTCTATGCTTCAATTTCTCAATAGCCCTTATCTCCAAGGATTTTTATAAGAATTAAATGAATAAATGCATATAAAGTGCTTAGTAGGAGTCCCTGGGTGTTCCCATTCAATATGATCAGCTGCTAATTAAAGGTTTGAGATTCAGGTCCACCCAAAAGGAACTCAGAAGAATAGCCTGGTGATCTACTTCTTAAAATTTAGCCTTTGCAAACCCTATGGAGCATAGTACTACTCTGACACATGAGATCGCCATGAATCACAGTCAACTAGGTGGCAACTGATACTGGTACTGCTGAAGTGCTTAGTGCAGTACCTAAAAAACAAAAACAAAACAAAAAAACACTTTGTAATCCAGTCAAATTCCAGTTCATAGAGATCCTATAGGAGACAGTGAAACTGATAAATTCAGAATGGGGTTATACTTGATCCATTTTGAAAAATTCTTTTGTAAATATGTCTGATTTACATAGTATAGGATATAGTAATCACTACTGGTAAAATTTTGTCATTATTAAATAATTACCAAAAACCAAAAACCTGTTTGCTTTTGAGTCAATTCTGACTCATAGCAACCCCCTTTGGGTTTTCAAGGCTGTAAATCTATGAGAGTAGATTGCCCCATCTCCCTCCTACAAAGCAAAAAGTGGGTTTGAACCACTGACCTGGTTAGCAGCCAAATGTTTTACCCATTATGCCATAAGAGTTCCTAAATCATTACTACACTCTAAATCAGGGCATCTATTTCTGCCATAAACATAAAACAAACCCACTGTCATCAAGTTGATTCCAACTCATAGTGACCCCCATTGGGTTTCCAGGGTGGTAATCTTTATGGAAATATATTTCCTCATCTTCCTCCCATGGAGCAGCTGATGAGTTTGAACTGCTGACCTTCTGGTTAGCAGCCAAATACCTCAACCACTACTCAGCAGAGCTTTTATTTCTGCCATACACAGTGTTTAATATGTTGTAATTAAAATTTCTCAGTTTATCTTTGTAAATATAGTATGTGACTATGGATATATGGAAGTTATCTTCCATTTTTTATAGTTTCATTAAAAAAACTTTATTGAAATGTAGTTCAAAAATCATAAAATTCATCCATTTAAAGTGTACAGTTCAATAACATTTGGTATATTCACAGAGTTGTGCAACCATCACTTCAATATGATTCAGAACATTTTCGTCATCTCCTATTATGAAATGCATTGTATCCCCTAAGAATATATGCCAACTTTGCTAGAGCATGATTCTCAGTATTATGTAATGGTCCTCCATTTTGTGATCTGATGGAATTATCCTATGTGTTGTAAATCCTAATCTCTATGAAGGTTGGGCAATCTACTTCCGTAGTGATACTGCCTTGGAAACCCAAGGACGGGTAGCTATGAGTTGGATCTGATTGACTTGATGGCAATGAGTTTGTTTTTTTATGATGTTAAGGAGGCAGAATTAGAGGCAGTTATGCTAATGAGGCATACAGGATTAGGTTGCATCTTGAGTCAATGTCTTTTGGTATATAAAAGAGAGTCAACAAGGGAGCAGATGGATCTACTACCCCTCAAGAAAGAAGAGCTGGGAGAATTCATTCTTTGGAGCCAAGGTCCCTGTGCTGGCAAACTACTGATTTGGAAGAAGATTTATGCCAAGACACATGGAGATCTCCAAGGAATACTAGGCCCATAGATGTCGAGAAGAGATAAGGACTATCTTCTAGAGCTGACAGGGGAAAAGCATTCCCCCAGAGCTGGAACTCTAACTTTGGACTTCTAACTTCCTAAACTGTGAGGGGGAAAAACAAATGTTTAAGCCATGCATTTATTATGTTTCTGTTATGGCAGCACTAGATAGCTAAGATACCCCCAAAGAAACCATGTTCCTATTGGCAGTAACTCTCCAAGTCCTTTTTTTCTCAGGAGGAGGTCTGTACTCCACTCTTCTGAAGTCCTCTTCTACTCTTCTTTTTTTTTTTTTTAAAGCTTTCTATGTAGTTTGGGTGAAATTTTACTGAGCAGGTCCATTTTACATTCAAAAGTCCATACACATTTTGTTTCATGACACTGATTATAATACCCACAATGTAACAGCTCTCTTCCTGCTTCCTGCCTGTGATTAACCTTTCCCTGTGTCCTTCTTAGCTATGTGTTCCTGTCATCCTAACTTTCTCCTTGTGCAATGCTGCACTTCTCATCTCCCATGGTTGATTATTATAAGGAGTACATCTCTCTGGTACAATTGTTCAGTGATAACCCTGTCTATTGTTTGGCTGAGAGTTAAGCCATGGGAATGAGTTTAATTCCAGGTGCAAAGAGTGACTAGAGACCATAGTCTTGTGGATTTTGCTAGTCTCTATCCTATAAGTAGGAGCTCTGGTAGCATAGTGGCTAAGACACTTGACTGCTAACCAGAAGGCTGGCGGTTCAAACCCACCAGCCACTCCTCGGAAGGAAGATGGGGCAATCTACTTCTGTAGTGATACTGCCTGGGAAACCCAAGGAGGGGTCGCTATGAGTAGGGTCCGACTCGACGGCACATAACAACAACAACATCCTACAAGTAATCCTGGTTATTTTATGTTTTTGAATTTTGTTCTACATTTTTTACCCACTCTATCCAAGATCTCTAATTTTGATCGCTTTCCAAGTGGTTGGCAGTGGTAGTTGGGCATCATCTAGTTTTTCTGGTTGGGGGTCATGTAGGTTGAGGTTTATTGTCCACTAGACCCTTGGACTAATTGTTTCCATGTGTCTTTGATTTTCTTCCCTCTTCTTTGCTCTAGACGAGGAGAATCCAATACTTGCATCTTAGATAGCTGTTTGCAAGCTTTTAAGACCCTAGTCACTACTCACCAAAGTAGGATGTAGAACAATGCTTTTATGTACTATGTTGTGCCAATTGATCTTGAGGTCCCCTGTGACCATGGTCCTGAGCCCACATGCCCAGCGACTCACTTCCTTAAGGTGCTTGATTCTGGCTAAGTTATCCTAACTTTGTTCTGTGTTATTATAGCACATACAAATATGTATGTAGTACTATCATCTGCTAACCCTATATATGATCATGGATATATTCCCATTAATTTACCCATACCAGATTATCTTGGCTGTCTACCTACGTATCTACCCATAGTTTAGTGTTTGTTATTATTGATAATGCAATATTGTGTATGTAATAGGATTTACTTTTCTTGTTTGTCTCCTGTGCACCTCTCTGTGTCTTTCTTTTCCTTAGTGATATTGTGATGGTATTGGGGGTTATATTGGTTTTTGTTATATTGGCCTTCCCTTCATCCAAATCATCACATGTCACTAACTAGTTCCCTCCCATCTCTGGTAACCAACAAAGAAAATTTCCTTCCCTGCTTAAAGTTTTCCTTGACTTTTTGTAAAAACAGACTCATAAAGTATTTGTCCTTCTGTGTATGACTTATTTCACTCAGCTTAATGTCCTCCAAGTTCATCCATGTTATGAGGTGATTCCCTGATTCTTATTTTTCTTTACTGTTTCATAGTATTCCATTGTGTGTATGTACCATAGTTTGGTTATCCATTCCTCAGTTGATGGGCACTTAGGTTGTTCCCATCTCTTTGCTATTGTAAACCTGCAGTGAACATGGGTATGCATATATATATATATATATATTTGTGTTCCAGATCTCACCTCACTAGGATGTATTCCTAGTAGTGGGATTGTTGGATCAAATGGTATTTCTTTTTCCAATTTTGAGGAAATGCTATAGCATTTTCCATACTGGTTGTACCATTTTACAGTCCCATTTGCAGTGTATAAGAGTTCCAATCTTTCCACACCCTCACCAGCATTTGTTCTCTGTCTTGTTAAACTTTGCTATTTTTGCTGGGGTGAGATGATATGTCATTGTTTTGATTTGTATCTCTCTAACAGCTAAGAAGGAGCTCTGGTAGCATAGTGCCCTAAGGCACTTGACTGCTGACTAGAAGGCTGGTAGTTCAAACCCACCAGCCACTCCTTGGAAGGAAGGTTGGACAATCTACTTCTGTAGTGATACCTCCACAGAAACCCAAGGAGGGTTTGGTATGTGTCGAGTCCAACTCAACAGCACATAACAACAACAACAACAATGGCTAATAAGAAGCTCTGGTGGCATAGTGCCTAAGGTGTTTGACTGCTAACCAGAAGGCTGTTGATTGAAACTCACCAGCCACTCCTTGGAAGGAAGATTGGGCAATCTACTTCTGTAGAGATACCACCTTGGAAACCCAAGAATAGGTCACTATGAGTCAGATCTGACTCCACAGCAGTGAGTTTTGGTTTTAATAGCTAATAGCTAATAATTGCAAGCATTTCTCATGCATTTGTTGGCTGTCTGAATATTTTCTTTGGTGAAGTGATTGTTCATGTCTTTGCCTCACTTTTGAAGTGGATTGTTTGTTTTTTGATGTTGGGGTGGTGAAGTTTTCTATA
Source organism: Orycteropus afer afer (assembly GCF_000298275.1). Lineage (NCBI taxonomy): Eukaryota > Metazoa > Chordata > Mammalia > Tubulidentata > Orycteropodidae > Orycteropus > Orycteropus afer. The sequence goes on along the minus strand of NW_006922023.1, from coordinate 2,054,776 downwards.
AATTTTAGAGATAAATCCTTGTTGGATATGCCATTTCCAAATATTTATTTATTTTTTTCCCCCAATCTGTAGGTTCTCTTTTCACTCTTTTGGAGAATTTAATTTTTGGAAGGTCCCAGTCATCTAGTTTATTTTATGCTGTTTACATCTTGCGTTATGCTTAATAGTCTATTTATGCCATAAATTAGGACAGCTCAGCCTGCCCCTATTTTATCTTTGATGAACTTTGGAACTTTGATTAGCTTTGGGTTTTATAGTTAGGTCTTTGATCCATCTTGCATTTGTTTTGTGTATAGTTTATGGATCTGGTTTCATTTTCCTGTAAATGGATATCCACTTTTGCCACCACCATGTGTTAAAGAGCCTGTTTATTCCTTATTTAATGGATTCTAGTTGTTTGGTGTTGAATACTGAAAGGAACAAGACCAGGGTGAATTGTTAGGAAAATAAGTTTTATTGAATCATCCATCTGGTGGATGGGCTGAGGCTTAGAGTACCATCAGCCCTGATCCTGTCTCTGCAGGGTGCTTAAGTAGTGTTTTAATGCAGGAGGTCATTTGCCTATTTCAAAAGAACCAATCCTAAGTGTTAAAAAAGAATTAAACACAAGGGGGGGGGGACAGAGACAAAGGATCCAACTGAGAGTGGGGTTGGGGGGATGGCTTCAGGATGGGAAAAAGTAGACAAGGAGTTGGATAACTCATGGAATAATCTCACAGTTCAGGTGTGTTCAAGGTCCTCTTCAGGGATCCACATCAGAGGAAGTTTTAGAGGTGTGATGAGGGTGCTCTTGAATCTGTTTGAGGATTTTGCTGCAATTGCTGACTGGTCCAGAAGGTTTGAGTGTTTAAGCCTGGAAGTGTGAAACCAAGAAGGTAATCCCTGGAGTTTTGCTGCACTGGGGGTTGTTAATAGAACCTGGTAGGGGGCTGTCCACTTAGGTCTAAGGGTCCCATTGCCAATTGAGTTCTCGGCAAAAATCCAGTCTCCTGGTTCAAGGGCTGGAATTAAAGGGGGTTCAGAAGTAGGTTTGGGGAGGACTGTGTCTGCATGTTGCTGGAGGAGGTTGAGCGTGGAAGATAGTCTCCTAATAGGTTTGGAATGGTTGGAAAATTTCCTAGTAGGAAGGGTCTACCATACATGAGTTCAAATGGGCTGAGAAATGTTGGTGCTCGAGGTGTAGACTGGATGCATGTCAGGGCTAGTGGAAGTAAAGTGATCTAGTTTTCCCAAGTTTCTAAACTGATTTTTGTGAGATGACTTTTAAGGATGGTGCCGTGTCTGGCAAAACCTCACAGGTCATGAAATGAAGTGACACAAAAGAATTAATGGTTTTCTTTACTTTTTTTATTAAGGAATGGGGGCAGGTGGACGCCCTGCATGTTCTGTGAGAGCGACCCCTGATGCCTTTGTTTTACTTTATTTCTATGTTTGTACATAATTACGTCATTAGTTTTGGAAGTCATACAATCAGCTTATTCTCTACAGAGTTTTACTCCTCTACATGCTCAAGGACAACAGGTTGTCATTAAAACAATCACAGAAGTCTTCTCAGGAATAAAATAATTCTCAGGAGTATAAAACGGTAAATGTTTACTAGGACACAGTGACCCAAAGCATATGATAAAAACATGGAGAATAATATCTACTTTTAATACTTTGATGTTTTGCCAATTAAGTATTTAACAGTGAGAGAGACCTCACCATCTCTTAGAGTAACATTCAACCACAGAGAGGCCTTGCCATCTCTAAAAGCAAACACTCAATCACAAGAGAGGCCTTGTCATCTCTTTACTGTAATTAGAACATTTGCCTTGCAATCATGTTCTTTTGGGGGTCTTTTTCTTGGTCCCCAACAGGATGGAGTTTGTCTTTTCTACTTTACCTGAGGACTGGGGATGGTATGGAATGTGTAAGTTCCACTTGATATAGAGAGCACTGGTGACCCCTTGTGTAACCTTAGAGATAAAGGCCAGTCCGTTATTTCACTGTAAAGAAGAAGGAAGGCTAAACTGAGGGATTATGTAGTTGGTTAGGGTTTAGATTATTTCTGTTGCTTTTTCTGACATATCTGGGAAAGACTCAATCCAGCCAGAGAAAGTGTCTACAAACATTAGGAGATATTTAACATGTTTTACAGCTGGCATATGGGTAAAATCGAGTTGCCAGTCTTGGCCAAGCACTTGTCCTCATGTCTGATGTGGAGGAAAGGAGGAGGAAGGTTTCAAAGCCCCTTGTGGGGACACTTAAGAACAAATAGTGCAACTCCTAGTTACGTTTTGCAGATGTGTGACCACGTTGCAAGTGAGAAGGGGTTGGAGAAATTTGAGAAGGGATTTGAACCCTACATGTAAGGAGTTATGAAGATAAGTGAGAATTTGGACAGTTTTTTATTTGGGTAAAATTATTTTTCCAGCCCTAGTAAGCCATGATCCTTCCCAGATTGTTCCTGTTTGAGTAAGGAGATTTATTTCTTCTCGTGAATATATAGAGGTGATTGTAGGGATGGCTAAGATTTGAGATTCAGGGATGGCTGAAGTAAGGCCACCCTTCTTGCCTCTTTGCTGCCCAGTTATTGCCTGATGTTATGAAGCTATTATCTGACTTGTGCCCCTTGCAGTGGAGCAGCCTGTAAGAGTTTTAAGATTAGCTTTGCATTAGTGATTTTGTGGTAAGAAATCCTCTTTCTTCCCATATAATTGCATGGGAATGGAGTATGGGAAAAACATAATGGAAATCAGTATAAATATCAATAATCTGTTGGAAGGAAGATGAGGGTATCTACTTCCGTAGTGATACTCCCTCGGAAACCCAAGGAGGGGTCACTATGAGTCAGGCCCGACTTGATAGCACATAACAGCAACAACTGGCTAGGGTTGAGGCTTGGGTGAGAGCTATCAATTCAGCTTTTTCAGAGGAGGTTCCTGGGGGAAGAGAGTTGGACTCAATGACTTGGGTGGATGAAAGAATAACATATCCTGCTACTTTTTTCCCATCTACTACATAAGAACTGCCATCTATGAACCAGATATCAGAGGCTAAAGTCAGGGGTGAATCAGTTAGATGGGGGAAATAGGGTTGTGTGAGTTCTAGGAGATAGGTGCAAGAATGGGGTGGGTCTGAAGAGGGAATGGGGAGAAGAGTGACCAGGTTTAGAGCAGAAGTTCTGCTTAAAGTGATGTCAGGAGCCTGCATGAGGGTAAGATGTATAGCTTGACATCTGGAAGGAGAAAGGAAATTGGCCGCTTTATTTGAGATAAGTTCTGATAAAGAGTGTGAGAAGTAAATGGTCATGGGTTGAGAATAGGTAAATTTTTGGCTCTCCTGTGCTAGGAGCCTGCAGCTCCTAAAGCTCATAGGCAGGTTGCCAGCCCCTGACCATTGGGTCCAGTTGCTTTGACAGGTAGGCAATCACTTTAAGGTCACAACCAGATTTTTACCCAAGGAGACCAAGAGTTATGCCCTTTCTCTCATCAATGTATAAAATGAAGGTTTTGGAGAGATCAGGCAAAGCTAGGGCTGGGGTCAAGAAAAGGGCCTTCTGCAAGACCTGAAAAGAAGTGGTAATGTTAATAGTTGGGGATATAGGTTCAGTTAAGGGATCATTTGCTGCTTCATAAAAAGGCTTGGCTAGGAGGCTGAAATTAGGGATCCGTAGTCTAAAGTAGCCTGCTAATCCTAAAAAGGAGAGGATTTCTTATTTGGAAGTGAGGACCACCATAGAGGATATAAGATGCTTCCTGTCCACAGTTATGGCTCTGTACTGAGGAGTAAGGGTGAATCCCAAGTAGGTGACCCTAGTTTGGGAGAGCTGAGCCTTTTTGGGAGAGACACGGTAGCCTTTGTTTCCCAGGAAATTAAGGAGTTCTATGGTATGTTGCTTGCACAGTTCTAAGGTAGAACTACAGAGAAGGAGGTTGTCAACATACTGCAGGAGTATGCTGGGGTCTAGGTGGCATAGGTCAGAAGCTAAGGCCTGGCCAAACAAGTGAGTACTATTTCTAAAATCTTGAGGCAAGACAGTCCATGTGAGTTGTTGGAAGGTGTTAGTGAAAGGGTCAGTCCATGTGAAGGCAAAGAAATTTTGAGAGTCTTCTGCCAAAGGTAGGGAGAAGAATGTGTCTTTGAGATCTAGTACTGTGTTGTGGTAGTTCAGTTTGTATGTCAGCTTGGCTGGGCCTGGTTGAGTGGCTGGGCAGCTGGTGGTAGTTATTCCCCATGATGAGACTACAATCAACTCCATGGTGGAATCTACCACAAGCAGCTGAGTAGCTGCCTTTGGGATGTGGTCTGTTTCCTGTATATAAGAAGAAGCCTTGGAGATAATCTCTAGCCTATGGCATGCTTGGACCCTGCATGCAGCCATGCTCTGCTGACCTTGGGACATAAAATGGACTTAAATTAATGGCCTGCTGTATGGTCTGGTAAGATAAGTACTGTGCCATTTTATTTGTCAACCTTGGGCTTGGCAGCCTCAGCAGCCAGCAGCTCTCTGAGTGAAAAAAAGCCTCTAGCTCCAGTGGGCCAGAAGCAGGAGGCAGAGCTGAACCCCAAGGTTGAGGGGCTTTCACCCAGCCCCTAGAGCCTGACACTTCGAACTTGGACTAAAACCTCCAAACTGAAAGAGAATAAACTGCTGTTTGTTAAGGCTATCCTATTTGTGGTGTATTCTTTTCAGAGCAGCACTAGGTAACCAGAACAGAATATGGTACTGAGAGAGTGGGTTGCTGCTCTGACCGATGCTTAAAATGTGGAAACAGGAATGGAGTGTGTCCTTGACTCAAGACCCGGCATGTGGCGTGACAGACAGCAGGAGCAGAGAAAGGGACTGGCATGACAGATGGCAGGAGCAGAGTCCAGAGACCAGCATGAGAGACAGCATTAGCAGAGCTGAGAACCGGCATGAGATAGCGACAACCTTACCAGCCCATGGAGGAGAAAGCTTGCTGCCTTTGGTTAGGCAGCTTACTGGCAGAGTAGGTTGCCTTCAGGCATTAGTTGTTAATAAGACCAGCATGAAATGGAGTAACAGGTTGGCTGGCCCATGGATCAAGAAAGCTGAATGCTTTTGGGGCAGGAAGATTTCCAGCAGAGTAGGTTGCCTTTGGCATTAACTGGCAGAAGTGGAAAGACTAAGGAAATGGGAAGCAGAGCTGCTTCAGCCTTAAGGGTAGGACCATGGCCTTTGGGGTGGAATTACCACAGCCCCCTAGGTTTCAAAGAGTCAGGCAGTCACCAACTTGATTCTGGAGTGTGGGGCTGCTTGTCCATGCAAGTCAGTGGAATGAAGACACAGCTGCTGCCCAAAAGTGAAGGGGCAGGGCATCCATGCCCAAGAGGGAAAGGAACAGGGCCCGCCAAGCTAAGGGGGTGAGGTCACCATTCAGGAATTAGGGGACTAGAGTCACCCAGTGGGGGAGACCTGTACAGATGCCACCCAATGAAGATCTGTACAGGTGCCAAGTTGACAAGGGGTGGAATTGTGGTAGTTAAGAGATTTGCAATCACCTCCATGGTGGGATCTACCACAAGCAGCTGAGTAGTTGCCTTTGGAATGTGGTCTGCTTCCTGTATATAAGGAGAAGCCTTGGGTATAGTCTCTAGCCTGTGGCATGCTTGGACCCTGCATGTAGCTGTGTCATTGTTTAGCAGCCTGCCATGCTCTGCCAACCTTGGGATTTACAATGGATTTAAATTCATGGCCTGCCGTGTGGTCTGGTAATGTCAGGACTGTGCCATTTTATTTGTCAACTTTGGGTTTTTCAGCTTCAGCAGCCAGCAGCTGTCTAAGTGAAGAAACACCTCTAGCTCCAGTGGGCTGGGAGCAGGAGGCAGAGCTGGACCCCAATGTTGAGGGGCTTTCAACCAGCCCCTAGATCCTGGAACTTTGAACTTGGACTTAAAGCCTCCAAACTGCAAGAGAATAAACTCCTGTTTGTTAAGGCCATCTCATTTGTGGTATGCTCTTGTCAGAGCATCACTAGGTAACCAGAACATGTGTAGTGGGTGGTGGTCATGGGATTAGAGAGAGAAGAGTGTAAGGATTAGGGACTACTGGGTATATAGGAAGAATTGTCTAATTGATGTTTCAAAGGTCTTGGACCAATTGATAGGATCCATCTGGTTTAAGGATGGGTAAAATAGGGGTATTGTAAAGGGGAGTTGATAGGTTTAAGGAGGCCCGCGTGGTGGAGGTAATTAATGATGGTATGAAGGCCTCTTTGGCTCTCTAAAGGAATAAGATATTGGGGCTTACAGGGATAAACATTTGGATTTTTTAAGTGGACAGATATAGGTTGGTAATGCTGGGCAACTGAGGAGGTAGAAATGTCCCAAACAATTGGGTTAACTAAAGTAAGGTCTATGGGGTTGGGAGCTCTGGTAGCATAGTGCCTAAGGCACTTGATTGCTAACCAGAAGGCCAGTGGTTCAAACCCACCAGCCACTCCTTGGCAGGAAGGTTGGGCAATCTACTTCCATAGTGATACTGCCTTGGAAACACAAGGAGGGGTCACTATGAGTCAGAGCCGACTCGGCACATAACAACAACAACAACGTGGGATATGAAGACAGTGAGGTGATGGCAGGTGTAAGAAGAAGGAAAAAGGAGGAATTGGAATAGGAAGAAAGAAGAAGGGGGTGACATAGTCAATGAGGCCTGGAATTTGATTAAAATGTCTCTGCTGAGGATGGGGATACCTGGGCACGAAGAGGAAGGAGTGTGTAAAAGGAGTCCCAAATAGGGAACAATTTACAATGGGTGTTGTTAAAGGTTTTGATATTAGCCCATCTACCCCTATAATAGAGACAGAAGAAGGGACAAGTGTCCCTGTAAATTTGGGAAGGGCAGAATAAGTGGCCCCAGTATCTATTAAAAACGAGATTAGCTTACCTGCCACTGCCATTATTACCCATGGCTCTGTGGTTGAGATGGAAATTGATGGGGCCTGTTCAGGGCCTGGGCACCCTCAGTCTTCAGTGGTGAGGCCAAGGAGTTCAGGAATCTCCTATCTGGACTCAGAGGAGGGTATTTTTGGAACAGATGCAATCCTGTCTTGAGGGACTTGATTGCAGTCTGACTTTCAGTGTCCCTCTTTGCCACATACTAGGCACGGCCCAGGTGGGGGTCTTGGGTTTGGGCAGGATTTGGGCCAGTGGCTCCCCCTCACTACATTTGAAGCACAGTCCCAGGGGAGGTTCAAGTTTACCTCTCCACGGTCCCAGAGGAGGTTTAAGAGTGAGTTTACCTCTCGAGGCCTGTTTCATGGAGCCTTGAAGGATGGTGGCTAGGAGTTGGGCCTTTGCCTATCGCGTCTCTGTTTATGTAGCTTTAATTCCTCATCTCTATTATTAAAGACCTAAAAGGCAAAGTTAAGAAGGTCCTTTTGAGGAGTTTGAGGGCCCGTGTCCTGCTTCTGCAGTTTATTCTTATGTCTGGAGCTGAATGGGAGATAAAAGACATGTTGAGAAGTAGAATTCCCTCTGGGGAAGTTGGATTAAGAGTTGTATATATCTGTAAAGTTTCTGTGAGGCAAGTGAGAAAGAGGGCTGGATTTTCTTCAGGGCCTTGGGTAATTTCTTTAAGTTTTTCACAGTTAACTACCTTATGAGCTGCCTTTCTTAGGCCGATAATGAGACAAGTGATCATATGACCACAGTGTTGTCTGCCTGGGGAGTCTATCTAATAGTTCCAATCTGGGTCAGTTTGAGGGACGGCTACAGATCCTAAGGGGAGATCTGCATCTTGTCCATGAAAGTCATCTGCATGAGCCTGAGCTGCCTCCCACACACATTCCTTTTCTTCTGGGGTGAGGGAAGAGGTTAAAATGACATAAATATGCCAGGTAAGATCATAAGACTGGTTGATACATTCAAATTCTTTGGTATAGGTAGTGGGGTCAGTTGAAAAGGAACCAAAGCACTTCTCAATTTTGGATAGGTCAGACATGGAGAAGGGAACATTAACCCAGACAATGCCTTCAGCCCCAGACACTTCCCAGAGTGGGAGAATGGGAGCTGTGGACTGGGTGGTTTGAGAACAAGTTTGGGAGGGGGGGCGGTGGGACAAGGAAGGAGAAGGGTCTGGGTCTGGAGGAAGGGTGGGAGAGGCATATGGAGGGGGACTCGTTGAAGGGGAGGAAGATTGATCCGCTGGGTCAAAAGGAGTCTCAGAGTCCAGCAGTTCTGAGTGAGAGGAGGTAGGGTTGGTGGAAGAGGCTTTGGAGTGAAGCAGGAGGATTTGACAGGCAGAGCAGGACTGACAGAGAAAGGGCCTATTTCAGAGGGTAAAGAAGGCCTAGACATAGAGCATCTCTAACCATTTCCCATTGCATTGACCAAAGTTGTTTAAGTCTTGAAGGACCTTTAAATCGAAAGTGCTGTTTTCAGGCCACTGAGAGTCATGGTCTAGTTTATATTTAGGCCAAGTAGTATTACAGAAGAAAATGAGATGCTTGAGCCCAATCTCTGAACAGAGGCCAAGTTGAGAGAGATTCCTCAGAAGACACCCTAAAGGTATAGACTTGTAGGGAGTTGACTGAGAGTTACCCATGACAAAGAGGGAGAGAGAGGATAAGTGACACTTTAAATTCCAGAGGTGTTAGGGCCAAAGAAAAGGTGTCCCTGTCATTTGGGCTGACACCGGAGGGGAGACTGAAACAACCCCTGTGTGGGCATACCCGGCACGGAGGAGGTTTAAGAGGGCAGAAGCCCTGGGGCTGAAGCTGGAGGCCAAAGCCAGAGTATTTCTGGCCTAGTGGTTGGTCTTGAGAGAAGTCAGCAAATCAGAAATCCTTATGGGAAAGACAAAATGTCACTTACCAGAGATTAACTGGCCGGTGATGGATGCAGAGTCAGGAATGGGAGGGAGAGATACTCCCTGGGTTCCCCTTGGCGGTTCCTGGGTTTTGGCACCAAAATATGTTAGGTGTCAGGTGTCAAATACCAAGAGGAACAAGACCAGGGTGAATTTTTAGGAAAATAAGTTTTATTGACTCTTCCATCCAGCAGATGGGCTGAGGCTTAGAGTAGCAACAGCACCGATCCTCGTCCACAGGGTGCTTGTTGTTGTTGTTGTTATGTGCTGTTGAGTCAGACCATACTCATAGCGACCCCTCCTTGGGTTTCCCAGGCAGTATCACTATGGAAGTAGATTGCCCCATCTTCCTTCCAAGGAGTGGCTGGTGGTTAAGTAGTATTTTATGCAGGAGGTTGATTGCCTATTTCAAAAGAACCAATCCTAAGTGTTGAAGAGGAACTAAACACAAGGGAGGGTGGGAACAAGATGGGGGGGTGGAGACAAAAGATCCAAGGGGAAACTGAGAGTGGGGGTGGGGGGCAGCTTCACGGTGGGAAAAAGTAGACCAAGAACTCCACTGGAAACTAGGGCTTTGGGGAGCATGGGAAAGTGAACAAAGAACTTCACCAGAAACTGGGAGTTTGAGGGTGGGGGTACCCGAAGGGCAGGAAAGGAAACAAAGAGTGTAAGAAGAAATTAGGGGGTGGAGACTAGGAGAGTATTGAGAGGGAGAGAGATAGAAACTTAGTAGATACTGGCAGGCAGGGTAGAGGGTGAAGGATTTATCTATCACTAGTATTTTATCCAAGATCTGCTGTCCATAGATGGTTGGATGTATGTCTGGGTTCTTAACTCTGTTCCATTGATCTATATGTCTGCTGTCCTTGTACCTATACCAAGCTGTTTTGACTATTGTGGGTGTATGTAGGTTTTGGGGTCAGAGAGTGAGATCTCCTATTTTGTTTTTCCTCTTCAGTTGTTCTTCTTGTAGTTAGGTGCCATCGAATCAGCTCTGACTCACAACAACCTTGTTGTTGTTGTTGTTATGTGCCTTCGAGTTGTCTGGACTCATAGCGGCCCCTCCTTGGGTTTCCAAGGCGATATCACTACAGAAGTAGATCGCCCAACCTTCCTTCCAAGGAGTGGCTGGTGGGTTTGAACCAGCAACCTTCTGGTTAGCAGTCAAGTGCCTTAGGTGCTATGCTACCAGAGCTCCTATAGCAACCTTATGTACAACAAAATGAAACACTGCCCAATACTGCACAGTTCTCATAATAATTGGTATGTTTGAGCCCATGGTCACAGCCATTGTGTCAATCCATCTCATTGAGGGTCTTACCCTTTTTTTCTGACCCTCTACTTTACAAAGTATGATATCCTTCCCCAAGGACTGCATCCTTCTGACAAACGACCAAAACATGTGAGATAAAGTCTAGCTATTCTAGCTTTTAAGGAGCATTCTAGCTGTACTTCTTCCAAGATCTGTTTGTGCTTCTGGCAGTCCATGTCATTTTCAGTATTCTTCACAAACACCACAATTCAAATGTATCAATTCTTCTTTGGTCTTTTGTATTCATTGTCTAGCATATGAGGCCATTGAAAACATCATGGCTTGGGTTGTTGTTGTTGTTGTTGTTGTTATTTGCCATCGAGTCGGCCGCGACTCCTAGAGACCCCTCCTTGGGTTTCCGAGGCAGTTATTACTACGGAAGTAGGATTGCCCAACCTTCCTTCCGAGGAGTGGCTGGTGGGTTTGAACTGCCAGCCTCCTGGTTACCAGTCAAGTGCCTTAGGTACTATGCTACCAGAGCTCCTTGGCTTGGGTTAGGTACACCTTAGTCTTCAAAGTGACATCTTTACTCTTTAACATTTCTCATTTTATTTACAACTTTACTCATTTAACATGCAAAAGAGGTCTTTTGCAGCCCAGTGCAATACATCATCTGGTTGCTTGACTTCTTCTTTCATAGGGGTTGACTGTGGATCCAAATAAAAAGAAATCCCTGACTAATTTCCTCTTTTCTTCTTTTATCATGATGTTGCTTATTGGTCCAGTTGTAAGGATTTTGTTTTCCTTATTTTGAGATGTGATCTATACTGAAGGCTGTAGTCTTTGATCTTCGTCAGTAAATCTTTAAAGTTAGCTTCACTTTCAGAAAGCAAAGTTGTGTCATCTGCATATTGAAGGTTGTTAATGAGTTTTCCTCCAATCCTGATGCAGTGTTCTTCTTTATACAGTCCAGTTTCTCAGATTAATTGCTCAGCATACAGATTGAGTAAGTATGGTGAAAGGATATACTCCTAATGCACACTTTCCTGATTTTAAAACCGCTCGGTATACCCTTGTTCTGTTTGAATGATTGCCTCTTGTTCTATGTACAGGTTCCTCACGAGCACAATTAAGTGTTCTGGAATTCCCATTCTTTGCAATGCTATCCAAAATTTGTTATGATCTACTCAGTCAAAAAGCTTTGCATAGTCAATAAAACACAGGTAAATATCTTTCTGATATTTTTTTGTTTTCAGCCAAGATCCATCTGTTATCAGCAATGATATCCTTAGTTCCATGCCCTCCTCTGAATCCAGATTGAATTTCTTCTTCAGTAATGATCTGCTTATCCAATTCCCGTTTCCTTTCCATATAAAACTAGGCTTTTCTATGTCCTTAAAGAGTATTACTGAAATCTGAATTGGGATTGTATTGAATCCATAGATTTCTTTGGATAATACTGACATTTTCACAATATTCAGTATTCCTATCCATGAGTATCGTATATTTTTTCATTCATGTAGGTCTCTTGTAACAGAGCTTTGTAGTTTTCTTTCTATAGGACTTTTGTGTCCCTATAAGATTTATTCCCAAGCATTTTGCTTTTTTTCAGCTGTTGTAAATGGCATTGTTTTTCTTATTTCCTTTTCAGAGTTTTTTTGTTGTTGTTGCTGTTATAGAGGAATTCAACTGATTTTTGTATGTTGATCTTGTATCCTGCCATTTTAGTGAATCTTCCAATTGATTTCAGTAGTTTTCTTGCTGACTCTCTTGGTTTTTCTATGTATAGGATCATGTCATCTGCAAATAGAGATAGTACTATTTCTTTGCCAACTTGGATATGTTCTTTTTTCCCCCCCTTTTTGCTTTATTGGCCTGGCTAGGACTTCTAGTATAATGTTGAATAGAAGTTGTGATAGAGGGCGTCCTTGTCTTGTTCCCATTCACAAGGGGAATGCTTTGAGTCTCTCTCCATTGAGAATAATGTTGCCTCTTGGCTTTGCATATATGACCTTTATTATGTGGAAGAATTTCCCTTCTATTTCTATTTGCTGAGAATTTTTTTCAAGAATAGGTATTGGATTTCATCAAATATCTTTTCTGAATCAATTTATATGATCATTTTTCCCTTTGTTTTATTTATGTGATGGATTATGTTCATGCTTTTCCAATGTTGGACCATCCTTGCATACCTGGTATGAGTCCCAATTGGCTATGGTGTATTATTATTATTTAAATAGTATTGGGTTTTATTGGGTCTAATTTTGTTGAAGATTTTTGCATCTGTATTCATGAGGGATATTGTTGTTGTTGTTGTTGTTGTTAGGTGCCATCGAGTCATCTACAACTCATAGAGACCCCACGCACAGCAGAACGAAACACTGGCTGATCCTGCGCCAGCTCCACAATCCCTGATATACTTGAGCCCATCATTGCAGCCACCATGTCAATTTATCTCATTGAAGTCCTCCCCCTCTTTCATCGATCCTCCACCTTACCAAGCATGACATCCTTCTCCAGGGAATGGTCCCTTCTGACAACATGACCAAAATAGGTGAGACAATGTCTGGCCATTCTTGCTTCCAAGGAGCATTTCGGCTGCACTTCCTCCAGGACAGATTTGTTAGTTCCTTTAGCAGTCCATGGTACTTTCAGCATTCTTCACCAGCACCACAACTCTAAAGCATCAACTCTTCTCCAACTTTCCTTATTCATTGTCCAGCTCTCACATGCATACGAGGTGATTGGAAATATCATGGATTGTGTCAGGTGCACTTTAGTCTCCAAGGAGACATCCTTGCTCCTCAACACTTGAAACAGTTCCTTCGCAGCTGACTTTCCCGATGCTACATGTCGTCTAATGTCCTGACTGCTGCTTCCATTGGTATCAATTGTAGAACCAAGCAACATGAATTCTTTGAAAATCTCAATCTTTTCTCCATTTATTGTAATGCTGCCTATTGGTCCAGTTGTGAAGATTTTTGTTTTCTTTATATTGAGACGTAATCCATACTACAGACTGTATTCTTCAAACTTCATCAGTAAG
>NW_006922023.1:2036899-2040269 GCF_000298275.1 Orycteropus afer afer | reverse complement strand
TCACCAAGGCCAAATTTTCCAACTACTGGTGATTCTTCTTTGTTTCCAACTTTTGCATTCCAGTCACCAGTGATAATTAACACATCCTGATTGCATGTTTGGTCAATTTCAGACTGTAGAAGTTGATAAAAATCTTCAATTTCCTCATCTTTTGCTTTGGTGGTTTGGGCATAAATTTGAATAATAGTCGTATTAGCGGGTCTTCCTTGTAGGCGTATGGACATTATCCTATCATTGACAGCATTGTACTTCAGGACAGATCTTGAAACATCCTTTGTGATGATGGAATGCCACGCCATTCTTCAAACCGTCAATCCTGGCATAGTAGATCACATGGTTGTCTGATTCAAAATGGCCAAAACCAGTCCATTTTAGCTCACTAATGCCAAGGATATCAATCTTTGTGTGTTCTATTTCATTTTTGACAACTTCCAATTTTTCTAGATTCATACTTCGTATATTCCATGTTCCAATGATTAATGGATGTCTGGAGGTGTTTCTCTTCAATTTGAGTGGTGCCACACCAGCAAATGGAGGTCTCGAAAGTTTTACCTTATCCATATGAGTAAGGCTGGCTTTACTCAGATGACAAAGCTCTTTCCCAGTCCTATTTTGAGAGCCTCTTAACCTAACCAGTCTACTCATAAAGTTGCACGGTAATGTATCAAACAGCGTTTCTTTACTATTCATAAGGTTTTCCCTGGCCAATTATTTGAGAAGTGGACAGACTCTTCCTTCTTCCTAGTCTATCTCAGTCTATAAGCTGGGCTGATACCTGTGCACCATGTGCATCCCACTGGGTTTGAAGCACCAGTGGCTCAGCCTCAAAACTCACATGAACACATCACCATGATAGGACAAACTGACAGACAAGTTTGTGTCCCTGTTGGAAATCTCTCATACCACCCTTACCTGCGTTCCTGCAGCTGACTCCTCCTCTGTCCCAATTCCTGAGCATTTTAATCCCCTTTCTGCAGTCTGCTGCCCTGCTGCTTTGGGTGTGCCTGAGTTCCCTCTCCTCACCTGGATCCCTGTGGTTGACTGCTCCTCTGTCTGGGTTCCTTGCTTTTTATCACCTTTCTCCCACTCTCCTGCCCTGCTGCTTTGGGTGTGCCTGAGTTCCCTTTTCTCACCTGGATCCCTGCAGCTGACTGCTCCTCTGCTGACTGAGGCATATTGGTATATAGTTTTCCTTTTAGTAGTGTCTGCCTGGTTTTGGTATCAGGATTATACTTGCTTTATAGAATTGCGGTGTAGTAAGTTACATGGTATGGCTTTTCTAGCCATATGCTTTGTAACTCCCCCTTTGCCATGCGTAGCTGATTATTAAAGTTATCCACCTAGTGTATTTTTTTTTTGGAGTGTCAAGAAGCAATCTTCTGGGAAGTTTGCTCTGTCTCAGGTGTATAGAATTCTGATGTTGGGACTAGTTGGTTTTGGCCACTCTGCCAGGTTCAAAAGGAGCCCTCGTAGAGGCAGAAAGAGTCTCTCTGACTGCCAGCTGAGAAACATGTGCTGCTGGGAGAAGCTTGCTGCTGAGACATGTGAGAGACACACACTGCTGAGAGAGAGATGCGAGAGACATGCACTGCTAAGAGAGAGAGACATGCTACTGAGAGAGATGGCTGGTTGAGAGAGACTGAGTGTATTCTTGAACTTGAATTTTAGTCTGTTCCTTCCCTAATACACCCCATAATTTATGAGTTCTGTATGGCCACTGCAGTGAATTATCAAACCCATTGGAGAGGTGGTGGTTACCATGAGAGGGACAGTTAGTGTCAAGGTTAATAAGAGGGCAGGGGTGGTGGTGGCATGTCTGTCCTCATAAAAACAGGCCTTGGGATACTGGTGGTGATTCTGTCTTCCTCTTGTGTACTGAGAGGAGGTCAGAAGATGCTGCTTCCCTGCCCCTTTTTCAAGAATGAATTTGGGAGTATTCCATCCTTTTCTATGCTCTGGAATAGTTTGAGCAGGATAAGTGTCAAATTTTTTCTGAATGTTTAATAAAATTCTCCAGTGAAGCCATCTGGGTCAGGATCTTTTTTAGTGGGTGTTGCTTTTTTTTATTTTTATGACCAGTATCTTCTTTTGTTATGGGTCTTTTCAAGTTTTCTGTTACAGTCTGTGTTAGTTTAGGTACATGTGTGTTTCTAGAAATTTCTCCATTTCTTCTGAGTGTTCAAATTTGTTGATGTAGAGTACTTCGTAGTATTTATTTATTATCCTTTCTATTATGGTTGGTTCTGTTTTGACATCACCCATTTTGTTTATTAT
This sequence comes from Orycteropus afer afer, assembly GCF_000298275.1. Lineage (NCBI taxonomy): Eukaryota > Metazoa > Chordata > Mammalia > Tubulidentata > Orycteropodidae > Orycteropus > Orycteropus afer. The sequence goes on along the minus strand of NW_006922023.1, from coordinate 2,037,995 downwards.
TCATATTATTTGGATCTTCTCATTCTTTTCCTTAGTTAAATTTCCCAGAGTTTTGTCACTTTAGTTAACCTTTTCTAAGAACTAGATTTTAGTCTTTATTATTTCTATTATTTTTTCTGTTTTCTGCTTCATTTATTTCTGCTCTGATCTTTATTATTTCCTTTTTTCTGGAGACTACAGGCTTCTTCTGTTTTTTTTTTTTTTTTTTTTTTGTAGTTGTTGGAGTTGTTGGGTTAAGGTTCAATTTTGGTTCTTCTTTTTTGATGTATGCATTCATTGCTATAAATTGACCTCTGAGTACTGCTTTCATGATGTCTGAAAGGTTTTGATATGTTATATTTTCATTCTCATTTGTTTCTAGGAATATATATTTTCACATTTTATTTCTTCTATTACCCAGCAGTTTTTCAGCAGTGTGTTATTCAGTTTCCATGTATTTGATCCCCCACCCCCTGGACTTCCACTGATTTCTAATTTTATGGCATTGTGGTCCAAAGAGATGCTTTGCAGTATTTTGATGTCTTTCAATTTATTGAGGCATGCTTTTTGGCCTAATATATGTCTGTTTTGGTGAATGATCCATGTGCACTGGAAAAGAATGTGTATTGTGTTTTTGTTAGTTTTTTTATACATGTCCGAGGGAAAGTTGGTTGGTAGCATTGTTGAGATCTTCTGTATCGTTTATGCAGCCTTTCCTAGTTGTTTGGTCCCTCATTGTAAGTGGTGTGTTAAATCTATTGTAGAATTGCTTATTTTTCCTTTCATTCCATTAATGTTTACTTTATATATTTCAGAGCCTTTCACTGGGTGCATAGTTATTTATTATGGTTATGTCTTCTTGGCCTGTTGATCATTTCATCATCATATAATGCCCTTCTTTGTCCCTTATGAATGAGTTCTGGTGGCACAGTGCTTAAGTCATTTGACTGCTAACCAGAAGACTGGCAATTCAAACCCACCAGCTGCTCCATGGAAGGAAGATGAGGCAATTTACTTCAGTTAAGAATTACTGCCTGGAGGCGGGGCAAGATGGCGGACTAGGCAGAAGGATTGCACAGACCCTCTTCAACAAAGAAAAGGGAAACCAATTAACACA
>NW_006922023.1:1986700-2017740 GCF_000298275.1 Orycteropus afer afer | reverse complement strand
AGTAGGACAAACCAACAGACAAGTTTGTCTCCCTTAGCTGTTGGAAACCCCTCCAACCACCCTTACCTGGATCCTTCTGGCTAACTCCTCGACCTGTTCCAGTCTCCTTTGCCTTTTCTGTCCTCTCCCTGTTTCCCACCTTGCTGCTTGTGGGGCATGGCCTGGGTTCCCTGTCTTCACCTGGGTCCCTGTGGCTGACTCCTTGGTCTGTTCTGGTGTCCTAGAGATACTGCCTCAGAAACCCAAGGAGGGGTCGCTATGAGTTAGAACTGACTCGATGGCAGTGAGTTTTGCTTATCTCTACCTATGTACTCATATGTGCTGCAATGCAAATAGGCCCATGAGTGTTGTAGGGCATACAGAAAGCAAAGTTATGAAAACTTCTTAGTCATAGGCAAACACCGTGAGGGAACAAATCACTGGATAAGGAGGCTCAGGACCATAGTCTCAGGGTTCCCTAAGGTCAATTGGCATAACATACTCCATGAGGCACTGTTCTACATCTTACTTTGGTGAGTAGCAACTGAGGCTTAAACAATTGTGAGTGGCCTTCTAAGGTGCAACTATTGGTCTCTCCTCATCTGGAGAAAAGAAGAGTGAAGAAAATCAAAGACTCAAGGAAACAATTAGCCCAAAGGACTAAAGGACAATGTGAACCCAAGCCTCTACAACCCTGAGACCAGAACAACTAGATAATGTCTGGCTATCATTGATGATTTCTCTGAAAGGGATCACAATATGAGGTCCTGGACAGAATGAGGGGAAATATGGAACAAAACTTAAAATCATAAAAAAAGACTAGGCTTACTTATCTGATGAAGACTGGTGGAATCCCTGAGACTATGGCCCTTAGACTCCCTTCAAGCTAGGAACTGAACTTAACCCCCATGGTGCAACTTTCAGCCAAACTTTCAGCCTATAAGGTGAACAGTAATACCAAGAGAATGCACACTCACTAAAATAATCAAACATATGAGATCAAGAGGACATTATTTGCCCAAAGATAGAGCTAAGAAGGAAGGAAGGTGGAAGGGAATGGGTGTGAACCAAGAAAATGTGGGAAGAATACTGTTGCAGTGTGGGGATTGCAGTAAATATTACAAAATAGAATGTATATTGATTGTTGAATAGAAAACCAATTACCTTGATAAACTTTCACCCAAATCACAATTATAAAAAAAAAAAAAAACCCACGCAGGTCTCATTAGCATTTTATTATAATTAGCAGAGCTCTCTGGAGGTCTCATCTCCTAGGAGAGGGGAGACTGTGTGAGACTGTGTCAGCATATGAAACACTACTCTAGGCAACTGGATAACTCACCATTTTGGAGCCTACATGAACCTCCCTTTCATTTGGCTATGGCGGATATGCATGATATTGAGGCAATCCTCGTTGTTGTGATAAGTACTTTCCCTGGACTACTTGGTTTACTCATAATTCTAAGTATTTTTCCTTTCTTTCCCACACAGATAGAAACAAATACATTTTGAACTTATAAACAGATAAACAAAAACACACTGCTGTCAACTCAGACCCTACTCATAGCGACCCCTCCTTGGGTTTCTGAGGCAGTATCGCTATGAAAGTAGATTGTCCAACCTTCCTTCTGAGGAGTGGCTGGTGGATTTGAACCACCAGCCTTCTGGTTAGCAGTCAGATGCCTTAGGCACTATGCCACCAGAGCTCTCTATAAACAGATACATAATATAATAAACAAAACTCAGATATTCAAGATATTCATAAAATATATGTGCAATTTGTATTTTAATACATTTGGATGGTGTAGTGCCTAAGGTATTTGACTGTTAACCAGAAGGCTGGTGGTTCAAGCCCACCAGCCACTCCTCCAAAGGAAGATTGGGCAATCTACTTCTGTAGAGTACTGCCTTGAAAACCCATGGAAGGATTGCTATGAGTCAGAAACAACTCAAGGACAGTGAGTTTGAGTGAGTATAGAAGATACAATTTGCGTAATATAGAAGAGATGGAATTTACTCATGATTTAAATTATTAATGATTCATTTGTTCCAATTTCTTTTTTTATATTCCAGGTAATGAAATCTTCACTATACTGAATGATATCAAAATTATCCAAACTATGGTGGATACATTGAAAGATAACATTCTCACAATCAAATATGCTATATTATGAGTAAATTTTCTAATGTTGCATTTTTCCTGTTTACGTCTTTATAGAAGTTAATTTATTACAATTTCAAATGACATAGGGCTTTATAGGAGTCCTATTTATTAACACTCCTTTACTAAAGTCAATAAATAGTTAAACATATACCTATTATATATGCTCTTCTTTCCATTACAAGACCATATTGTACATTTTATACTCACTTTCATCTTTTGAATATAATTATGTTTTCATAGCTTTTCACAATCTCAACTTGTTTCAATTAAGTAATATAATTATTATCATTATTACGATGATGGTACTTTTAGCTTAGTGAGTGGAACCCCGTTTTGATTTGCTCCTTTATCCTTTAACACTGTCTTTGACATTTTTGAAGCTATAATTGATTTCAGTAAACAAAAAGGATATTCTACACCAATTCTATTTGTGCTTTGTGTTGCTGGAAGACATGGAATTAATTAATTTCCCCCTCTCTGCCCAAGTATGCTGTTTTCAGTAGTGTGGATCCTTAGGGACAAAATATAGGCACAAGGGGGTGCTTGAAATTTCATAGTGGGTACATGCTGTTGTTGCTAAACCCATTAGTAGTGACAGATTAGAAAATATTCATCTTTTCAGGGTCATGGGTTTATATTAATTTTTCCAATTTAACAAATGAACTTATTATTATTACTTTTTATGGGATATGCAATTTTTTTAACCACTAAGGTTGCCATAACCAACATTAGAGGTAAACATCTGTTCTGCATTTCTACAGATCAGAATGCTGAGATCTGGAGAGTAGTCAGATTAACTCCATTACACAATAAAGTAGAATATGGAATCAAATTCATAATTACCAGAATTATTTATAGACCATATAAATTGAATGGAATTGCTGTGAATTTATTAATGTAAATTATTTGTGTAGTTCAGTGGTAGCTATTGTTTTGGATAGGCACCCATAAAATTATCCTTAACATACCAAAATGATGCTAAGATGTATCTGGATGATCATCTCTTTCCACTGGTTTTCAGCAGAATTTGATGACCTTTTTCTATAATACTAGAAAATATGTTTCATCATTTTATTATTATTATTATTGATATTATTATATACTCCTTTCTTTCTTCTTCCAAAACACCTGGGTTTACATTTTCTTCTTGGTCTTCCATATCTATCTTCTTTTCTTTATTTTTCCCTCTTTTTGCATTCTGGATGATCTTTGCCAGTGTAGCCCAGGCCACTGATTAAACTTCTGGGAGATTCAACTTTGGGCAGTCATGTAATTCAACTATGAATTTTCATCCTGTTATTGCTTTTTGGTTTCCAGGCCATTTCCAGATTTAGCTTCATCTTGCTGCTTCATCTCAGACTGGTCTCTCCTTACAGGTGTTATGTCTTCTTTTCCTTTGAGAGGACACTGCATTCTCCTGGAATGTGTTCTGGGCTTTGTGTATTTCACCTTTACCTGATTCTTCTCCACCCCACCTCGTCCTTCCCTATGGTATACCTGTATAGGAAGCTTTCTGCTCCATCTTGAGAGCTGAATCCCAGAGACTCCACTTCAAAGAATCCACTTCATCACTAAGAAATGCCTCTTATTTTCTGTTTGATAGTTTCTGGGATTTGCAATATCCCAGGTCTACTTTGTTCTGAGATCCTGGCAGGAAAGATTCTCTTGCTTGAAAAAAACAAACAGTGCAAATAGCAATTCTACTCTCAAAGCCCTGATTCCAGAGGTGTAGATTCTGAGATTCAAATCAGAGAGACAATGCAGGGATCATATCACCCCCTATCACCTTCTTGATAGGTAAAGCAGAGGCCTCAAGTTCAGACACAGCTCCATTTAGAAATTCTCTGGCAACAAGAAATCTATTCATACTAGTTTTTCATGCAGAGATTTTTCACTGTGGTTTTATGGTGAAATAGGTACCACAAACACACATACACAGTGCATTTCTTTTTTGAAGAAAAAAGTCTCAGTCTGAATAAATTTGATGGATTTGTATAAAATAGCACTTCTTAAGGCTGGTAGAAATGAGAGGTTGGGAAATCTCCTGACAGAACAGGCCATCATTGGATTTCAGCTATAGTTGCATTTTTGAAAAGACACAATTTATTGAATCCATTTCACAGTTGAGGAAATTGAGCTAAAGTAGCTAGTTCAAGGTTGCATAGGAAGCATATGAATTAAGAATGCAAGCCTCCAGTGCACATTTGGTTTAAAGCTGTCAGTCAAATTTACTTCTACTATGGCAGCTTAAGATGACCTTGGCATAAAAACATAACTTAAATTGTTTTTAACATATTCATATTTTAATATCTTTGCAATGTTAAAAAATGTTGAGGAGTTTTTGCTTTTGTTTTTCCTCGTTTTATAGAAAAATTCAAATTGTAAGCATTTAAATTGGTCAAGCTTTATGATAAGAAATATAAGCTCTATAAAGGATATTACATTTCTCAGTAAAGAACTGGATTTAATAGTTCTTTTGTAAAAATGAAATAAAATAGGTCACTATTAAATATGACTTACCCTGTCAGTGGATTTTTGTAATACTACAACTCAAGTCTAATAAATTAAAATGGAGAATCCATATTATTTTTTAGAGAAAAAAATGTTTTATTTTATGTCTGTGTGAACATTAGTGGAATTAACAGATGGAAAAATGAGGTCTTTTCGAGTCATTTAACAAGAACAAATATATTTTCATAAAAATTAGAAAATTGTGTAAAAATTAACTGTGACATAATTCTTCTGATATTTAAACATAGTCTTATTTTGAACAGAACACATAGTCTACTTTTCACAAAGTTGCAAACCTTTACCCTCTTCTTTACATTAATCTGATCCCATCCTTTTTAGTCTCCTTCCCACTATTCCCTGCCACTCGTGTTCCTTTTTCTCTGGTTCATCCCTCATTAGCTCCCAAATATTTTGTCGGTTGTTCCCATCAATATCTTCCTTCTTCCATTCTTCTGGCCCACAGTGTGTGTCACGTCTCTCTTTGACCTTTCCAAGTCATATGCAAAGTTTCAGTTTGATCCAACCTCCTGCAAAAACCTTTCCAAGATAGCAATCCTAACCTGTATTGACCTCCTTTGTTTTTGAATTCCTCCCGTAACTATTTATTCAGTCAGTCAGTCAGTCAGTCAGTTGATCACTCAGCCAGTCACCAAAAAACACTTGTTGAGAGCCTATTACATACACAGCATTAGTCTATGCACTAGGGAAGATGGTTATGAATAAAATAAAGCACCTGACCTTGTGGAGCACATCTTCTAACAGGGGGAGATAGACCATGACCAGAAATGAGGGGGAAAAAAAAAAAAAAAAAAGCAATGACATATTATTTCTCTACAGAGACTGAATGGGTGGACATTTCAGGTAGGATTATGTTATGAATTGAATTTTGTTCCCAAAATATATGTGTTGTAAATTCTAATACTTAGTGGTGTGGTGCCTACAGCATTTGGCACCACACCAGAAGATTAGTGGTTAAAATCCTCCAGCCACTCCACAGAAAGAAGATGGGGCAATCTACTTCAGTAAAGATTTATTGCCTTGGAAACCAAATGGGGGTCACTATGAGTCTGAATTGACTTGATGGCAGTGAATTTGGTTTTGGTTTTAAAGCTGTGATTGTAATTCCATTTGGAAAAAAGATTTTTTGTGTTATGTTAATGAGGCCATGTAGGGTGTGTTTTAAGTCAATCACTTTTGAGATATAAAAGAACAGATTAAGTATAGAAGTAAGTAAGCACAAATGAGGAAATACTGATGCCACCAAGGAACTAAGGAAAAGAAGCTGAAAGAGGTAAGGGTTTTCCCCCAGAGCGAACAGAAAGGAAATACTTCCCCTAAAGCGAGTGTCCTCAATTGGGACTTCTAGCCTCCTAAACTGTGAGAAAATAAATTTCTTTCTGTTAAAGCCACCCACTGTGTTTCTGTTATAACAGCAGTAGGAAACTAAAATAGATGGCCAGAGAAGGTGTCTCTGAGAGGTGATACTAAGACTGAGATCTGAATGACAAAAAGATGCTCATCTGGTGATGATTAGGGTAAACCCATTGTGGGTTAGAGGAACAGCTAGTGTAATCTTCTAAAGACTTAAAGTGGGAATGGATTTCAAGAGTTAGAAATAGGAGCAGCAAGAAATTCCCCAGCATGTTGTGGCCCAGAAGAAGACCAGAATCAAAGAATGACAAAGGAATGCATGGGTACTATTAGTCAGGGATGGGAGACCACATAACGATGTTAAGCAGGAAATAACACAGTCTGGTTTATGTTTATTAAAAATTATCTTGACTGCTCTGCAAAGCAAAGATTGCAAAGGAGCAAAGGTGAATGCAAAGGGGCAATTTTAGAGACTAGTGCATTAGTTTTGGCAAGATAAGATGATGCCCTTGACTGTGGTGTTGGAAATGGAAATGCAGGGAAGGAGAAAGATTCACAATATATTTGGAGATACTTTCAATGATACATATTCTGTCTTACTACATTCTAAATTTACTGGGCTGAAATTCCTTCTTATTTACCTTACTGATTCCAGGGTAGAGATCATTCTTATTGAGAATCAACTCAGACTTCAGAAGTTCTACTTTTCCTGGTTTTTGTTAACATATCCATTTGATCCTAAGCAGGGAATTTATCCCTTCATTCCTTTCTTCTTCTTTGCTTTTTATGGCTATCAGAATTTCTCACATATTTTAGGTTGTAGAAGGCTTTCACTTTATGGAGACCTTTCCTGATGGCTGTTGGTATTCATTTTTATGCATACTTAAATTTCTCCTTTTACTGAATTTTAGAAGACAGATTTCAAAATTTTAGTTCATCAAAGGAATATAGTTTCAGTGATTTTATTAAATATTTTCCTCCTTTCTCTCTTTGGGATTGTTTACAATTGAAGGATAAGGGGTTTTATGTTTAAGAGTCTACCTTTCCTTGTAACCCACTTGTGAAACAACAGAATTAGAACTCAACAGTCATCACATAGCTAATAGACAAGAGATCTAGAATACTCAGACACTGTTACTGGCAGGATGGTATATATCAGTATACTACAGTTTCAGGTTTGTGTTTTATTAACATTTCTGAAGTAATAATACCATTAGGAACTCTGGTGGCATAGTGCTAAGGCATCTGACTGCTAACCAGGAGGCTGGCAGTTCAAACCCACCAGCCACTAATTGGAAGGAAGATTGGGCAATCTACTTACATAGTGATACCACCTCAGAAATTCAAGGAGGGGTTGCTATGAGTCAGATCCAATTCAATGGCAGTGAGTTTGGTTTGTTTTTTGGTTTAATAATACCATTAGAAACACAGGCAAAATGTTCATGTCTAGATATAAATTAATTCCATTGTAATAGTTACAACTGAGCCAAATATGAACTGTCTTTCTGAAAAATATTAACATGAGCAAATATAACTTTAAGCCAGACATTTATATTTAAAATGTAACATATAAAAACTGGTATGAAGTTCCAAGATGGCAGAATAGGTAAATATATTGTTCAGACCTTCTACAACAAAGACTGAAAAAAAAAAAAAAGGGAAACAACTACAGATGATAATCCTGGATCCCAGAACTTCAAACACAAGGATAAAGAAGTAGATCAAATACTGATCAGAGGAAGAGACTGAACAAAAACAGTGAAGAAGGAGTGGTAAACTGCCAACCAGCACAGTATGGCCATTTTGAATTACTGCAAGCAGTGTTCCCATAAGAGCATGATAAAGATAACTGGCCGCACTTATCCAGGACTACACCAACACTTACATCTGTGATCAGGTGACCAGAGAACAATGTTGTTGTTTTTGTTATGTGCCATCAAGTCAGACCTGACTCATAGTAACCCCTCCTTGGGTTTCCGAGGCAGTATCACTATGGAAGTAGATTGCCCCATCCTTCCAAGGAGTGGTTGGTGGATTTGAACCGCCAGCCTTCTGGTTAGCAGTCAAGTGCCTTAGGCACTACACTACCAGAGCTCCCTAGGGAGCCACTTACCCTACCCAGTCATATCCATTCATACCTGCTGTCTCACCCACTGGGCAAGTGCCACCATTCACTCTAGCACTACTGGACCAACACCTGCCCAGCCTGCCCTCAGCTACCCTGCACAATCAGTGCACATTCCCACCTTCTACCAAATCCACCCAGACATGAGTGGTGAGCACCACAGTGCTCCCAAACTAGTAACCAGATGAATGCCCACCCTGTTGCCCAGATATACTAAAGCAGAACAAAACCACAAATCAGGGTGATTCAAACCAACATACAATCAATAGATTAACACAATAACACTACAATATTGTGGAGACAAAAGGCAACTTCAAATCAAACACACAAATAGGACAGGTTAGATCAAACAAGTTACCAAAATATGGGACCAGAAAATCTTCCCTAGGGAGAAATGTTAGTAGAACTACATGATGAGGAATTCAAAATAATTATATTTAGCTACCTTCAATAAATTGAGAGAAAGTTTGAGGAAACTGCAGACAAAAATAATACAAAAAAAAAAAATACAAAACTCTAGAAGAATTAAAATAATAATAATACAAGAACAAATTAACAAAATAAATGGGAAATTAGAAACTATACAAAAATAGCAAATGGAAATCGAGAAGTTTAATAGCAAAATTTCAGAAATAGATAATGCGTTGGATGGACAAACTAGTAGAATTGAATCAATGGAACTTAGAGAGATTGATGACAATTTTCTCAACACTAATATGTTAGAGAAATGATCAGAAAAAAGAACAAAACAAAACAGAAATGAAGAAAGTCTATGAATAAGTTGGGGCACCATCAAGAGGAATAAGTTACATGTGATTGAAATTCCAGAATAAGATGAAGCAAAAAAAGCACTGAAAAACTTGTCAAAGATTTCTTGGAAGAAAACCTCCCTCATATCATGAAAGATGAGAAGATATGCATTCAAGAAGCTCAATGAACCCCAAGTAGCATAGATCCCAAAACAAAACCACCAAAACATACATAATCAAACTGTCCCAAACAGAAGGCAAAGAAAGAATCTTGAAGGAAGCTCAGGAAAAAAAAAAAAGGCAAAGTAACCTACAAAAGAGAAATAGTAAGACTAAGCTCTAATTTCTCAGCAGAAGCTATTCAGGGAAGAAGACAATGGGATGACATATATAAAACCCTGAAAGAAAAAAAAAATGCAACCAAGAACTATATAAAAACCAAAATCAAACTCAGTGCTGTCGAGTTGGATCCGACTCATATCAACCCTTCCTTGGGTTTCCGAGGTAGTATCACTACGGAATTAGATTGCCCAATCTTCCTTCTGCAGAGCGGCCGGTGGGTTTATACCACCAGCCTTCTGGTTGGCAGTAAAATGCCTTAGGCACTGTGCTACCAGAGTTCCCAAGAATTGTATATCAAGTAAAATTGTCTCTCAAATGTGATGATGAAATTAGGGCATTCCCAGATAAACATAAATTAAGAGAATTTGCAAAACCTACACCAATCTTACAAGAAATGATAAAGGGAGTCATCTGAACAAAGAACCAGCAATAGCAGACAACAACTGGAGATTAAGACATAAGACAATGTAACCTGGAAATCAACCCAGATATAGAAGTATCAAAAATAAAATAAACCTACCAGACTGAATATAGGGAATCAGAGATGTCAATTTATCAATAATGAAAACTACAAAGCAAAGAGAGAGCATAAATGATGTAGTAAAAGAACTTCCAAAAGGAGAGGAAATCAAGACAATATAAAGATAGAATGGACTGCTTTAAACTTGGGAAAATAATAATAATTTACACAGTAAACTTAAAGAAAATTAATGAACTTTCTCACCAAAATAAAAAAGAAGGAAATCATAAAGTCTCAGTAAACACTAAAACAATAGCAATGAAGGAAATAATAAGAAAATTCATAAATAAAATATCTCTGTACAGAAAAATGTAGTGAACAAAGAAACCATCAAAACACCCCCCCCCACACACACACACAAAAACAGAAAAATGGCAGCAGTTAATTCATACCTAACAATAATTACACTGAATATTAATGGATTAAATGCACCAATCAAAAGGCACACTGTAGGAGAATGCATAAGAAAATATGACCTGTTCTGGTTACTTAGTGCCACTCTGACAAGAAATATACCACAAATGGGATGGCCTTAACAAACAGGAGTTTATTCTCTTATGGTTCAGAGGCTTTAAGTCCAAGTTCAAAGTTCCAGGCTCTAGGGACTGGGTGAAAGCCCCTCAGCCTTGGGCTTCAGCTCTGCTTCCAGCCCCTGGCCCACTGAAACTAGAGGCTTTTCTTCACTCAGACAGCTATTGGCTGCTGAGGCTGCAAAGCCCAAAGGTGAAAAATAAAAAGAAACAGTCCCAATATTACCAAATCACACAGCAGGCCATTAATTCAAGTCCATTTTAAGTACCAAGGTCAGCAGAGCACGGTAGGCTGCTGAACAATGACACGGCTACATTCAGGATTCAAGGTGCCATAAGCTAAAGACCATTCCCAAGGCTTCTCCTTCTATACAGGAAGCAGACCACATCCCAAAGGCATCTACTCAGCTGCTTGTGGTAGATTCCACCATGGAGTTGATTGTCAGTCTTATCATGGGGAGTAACTACCACCAGCTGCCTAGCCACTCAACCAGGCCCAGCCAAGTTGACACACAAACATAACTACCACATGACCTATCGATATGCTACCTACAAGAGATACATCTTAGACAAAAAGGCAAAAATAAGCTAAAAATCCAAGGGTAGGAAAGATATATATATATATCAAATAAATGACAACAACAGAAAAGAGCCGTAGTGGCAAGGTTGATTTCTGATAAACTTTAAGGTAAAAATCAGCAAAAGAGACAAGGAAGGACATTAAAGAGTTAAATGACAGGAAAGGGATTAAAGGTTCAATTGAAAAAGAGGACATAACCGTAATAAACATCTATGCACCCAATGAAAGAGCCCCAAAATACAGAAATGAAACTTTAACAGAATTGAAAAGAAATAGACAATTCTGCAATAATACTAAGAAGCTTTAATACATAACTTTCAATGAAAGATAGAACAACTAGAAAGAAATTTAACAAAGATATGGAAGATCTAACCAAGACAATCAACCAACCAGACCTCACAGATATTATAGAACATTCCCCCCAACAACAGAACAATAGATATTCTTTTCTAGTGCACATGAAACTTATTCCAGAAAAGACAATGGTAGGTCACAAAGCAAGCCTCAAAATGTTTAAAAACATTGAACTACTACAAAGAATCTCCTCAGAACACTATACTATAAAATTAGAAATCAACAACAGGAAGATCAAGGAAAAAAAGACTAAATACTTGGAAAATGAATGATACTCTGCTTAAAAAACAGTGAGTAACAGAAAAATAAAATAAAAAATAAAGAAATTCCTTAAATTAAATGAGAATGAAGGCAAAACATACCAAAATACTTGGGACACAGCAAAAGTAGTGCTTAGGGGACAATATATAGCAATACATACACATATCAAAAAAGAAGAAAGAATCAAAATCAACATCTTAACTGAACATCTCCAACAATCAGAAAAAGAACAGTAAAAAAAAAAAAAAAAAAAAAAGCATACACTCACCAGAAGGAAGGAAATAATAAAGATTTGAGCAGAAATAAATGAAACAGAAAAACAATGGAAAGAATTAACAAAATAATTTGAAAAACCTAGAAGAAATGAAAAATTTAATTTAGAAACATACTACCTACACAAGCTAACATACTATGAGATAGAATATTTGAAGAGACTCATCACAAAAAAAGATATCAAACAGGTCATTAAAAAACTTCCAACCAAAAAAAAAAATTCCTGGCCTGGACAACTTCCCTGGCGAATTCTACCAAGCATTCAGAGAAGTGCTGACACCAATACTGTTCAAACTATTCCAGAATATAGAAAAGAAAGAATACTCTCAAACCCATTCAATTAAAACAAGCCACAACCCTGACCAAGACCAGACAAAGACTTCACTAAAAAAGAAAATATAGACCAATTATCACTCATGAACATCAATGCAAAAATTTGCAAAAAAAAAAAGTACTAGCCAATAGAATCCAAAAACATATCCAAAAAAGAATACATCATGAACAAGTGGGATTCACACTGGATATACAAATATGGTTCAACATTAAGAAAAACAATCAGCATAGTCCACCACACAAATAAAGCAAAGGAAAAGAATCACATGATCAAATCAGTCGATACAGGAAAGGCATATGGCAAAATCCAACACTCATTCTTGATATAAAATGCTAACAAAATAGGAGTAAAAGGAAAGTTCTCTCTGGTAGGGTAGTGCCTGAGGCACTTGACTGCTAACCAGAAGGCTGGCAGTTCAAACCTACCAGCCACTCCTGGGAAGGAAGGTTGGGCAATCTTCTTCCATAGTGATACTGCCTCGGAAACCCAAGGAGGAGTCACTATGAGTCGGGTCCGACTCGATGGCACATAACAACAACACACAAAACCAATAGCCAACAATATTTTCAACAGAGAAATATTTACCTTGTGAAAAGGAACGAGATAGGGATGCTCTTCATCACCATCCTATTCAAAATTGTGCTGGAAGTCCTACTGTGATAGTTGGAGCTGTGTATCAACTTGTCTGGACTACAATTCTGTGTGGTTTAAGCAATTGTGATGTAGGTTGTTCTCTTGATGGTATCAGATGTATACGTTTTGAGCAGCCAATCTGAAAGGGAATCTCCCTAGGGGTGTGGCCTGCTTCCAGTATATTTATGGACATCCTGGGAAAATAGACACTCTTCTGTGGATTGGGATTCTGTTGTGTTGCCTACAACTGTCCATGAGAAAACAATCCACCATTTGGCCTGGAGATCTTGGATTCATCATTTGTTGGAGTCAACAGCCAGGATACTGCCTGACAACCTTGAGCTCCTCAGCCCCTGTAGCTGAGTGAGTCGGGAAAAGCCTCCAGCTTGATGTTTGATCCAAGAACTTGGGACTTGCCAGCTCCTATAAGTGTGTGACTCATTTTTGTAAGATAAATTTCTCTTTCTCTCTCTCTCTATATATGAGCTTCACTGGTTTTGCTTCTCTAGAGAACCCAGTCTAACACATTTGGTATTGGGAGTGGTTCTAGAGAGACAAAATCATAAGAATAGGCTTCCTAAATTGGTTCTCCAATTTGATTAATCATAAAGGCACTGGTGACCCTGCCTCTGTTAGTAAAGTGGGCCCTGCTAATCTATGGCATGAGGTGGCAATACTAATATGTAAAATAACACCACCAATAGATCAAGTACTTTTGAGAAGTGAGGCTCTTAGTGATCACCCATTTGATACTTTTCTGCAATTTTGTCAGCATGAGGAGTATAAGGAAGCTGGTTGGTTGGTCCTACTTTCACTAGACAAAGTGGTAAAAGAGCGAGTTGAGCTCAGGGCTGCTGAGTCACAGGTTAAGCACCGCATAGAAGAGCTCAATGTTTCCAATTGTGCTCTGAAAGAAAGCCTTATTCTAGTAACAGAGCTGATATTGCTAAAAACCAAACCCAGAGTTTTATTGTAAGGGTGGCTGAATTACAATGCCAATTAAATTACCAACTCAGAATGGTGTCTGAAGTTAAAGTGAGGGCATTGATTGGGAAAAAATGGGATCCTGAAATCTGGAATGGGGACATATGGGCAGATAGTCAGGAAGATCAGGATACAGAGCCTATAAATTCTATTGAATCCCTCCCATCTGACGGGATTACTGTAAAACCATTATACCCTTCACCTCAGTTTGATGGGATTAACCCAACTGTTCCTGCTGGGTCATTGCCTGAGGCAGAGGCCATGGAAGACATTGTTGAATGTTCTCAGGAACTGCCCAACCACCCATTGTAGCTGCTAGACCTATAACTAAAGTTAAAGCCAAGCAAGCCCCAAAAGGTTAAATACAAAGTGTGACTAAGGAGGTGGTATGCTACACCCAAAAAGACATACTTGATTTTGCTAACATGTACAGGCAGAAACCTGGAGAATATGAATGGGAATAGCTACTGAGGGTGTGGGATAATGGTGCAAGGAATGTAACTTTGGATCTGTCTGAGTTTACTGATTTAGGCCCAATAAGTATGGATTCTTCATTCAATGTTTCAACTTGAGAGGTTAGGAAAGGATCTAATTGTTTACTTGGTTGCCTTACTGAAGCATGGATTATTTGGTAGCCTACCTTAAGTCAAGTTGAAGTACCAGACCTACCTTGGTATAATGTAAAAGAAGGTATCCAGAGTCATAGGGAAATTGGTCTGTTAAAATGGATTTATCAAATTAGACCTCTAGAGCCACAAATGGAGAGTCCAGAAGACACACCTTTCACCAGTATGGTGAGGAATAAATTTGTGAAGGGAGCTCCAGCATCCTTGAAGAATGTTGTGATTGCTGTTTTATGTAAGCTGAATTTGACAGTGGGAACTGCACCAATTGAGCTAAGGGACTTAACTACTATGGGACTGATTGGACCCTATGGTAGTAGGGGCCAAGTGGCAGCAGTTAATTGACAAAGGCAAGATAAGCATGGTTATCATAATGGACAGCAGAGTCAGAACAGTAATCAGAATAGTCTAACTCATGTGAAATTGTGGCATTGGTTACTTGTACATGGTGTTCCTCGTAGTGAAATACATGGCAAACCTACTAAATATTTACTTGATCTGTATAGACAAGAGAAAGCTAGGTCATGTGAACAACAGCCTAGATTGAATTGCCAGAATATAGAGTCATGGTCTCTCAATCAATTCCCAGACTTGAATCAGTTTACAGACCCACAACCTCTTGAATGAAGGGGAGGCTGGGTCCCTTTGAGGAAGAACCCCACTATATTGCCAAAAATTTATAATGTCCATCTTTCTCCCAGTCTTCCCCAAGGGGATCTGAGGCCTTTTATGAGAGTGACTGTTCATTGGGGAAAAGGAAATAATCAGACTTTTTGGGGATCACTGGACACTAGCTCTGAACTAACACTAATTCCAGGAGACCCAAAACATCATTGTGGCCCACCAGTCAGAGTAGGGGCATATGGAGGTCAAGTTATTGATGGAGTGTGGTGGTTCGGTTTGTGTGTCAACTTGGCTGGGCCTGGTTGAGTGGCTGGGCAGCTGGTGGTAGTTAATCCCCATAAGGAGACTGTCAATCAACTCCATGGTGGCATCTACCACAAGCAGCTGGGTAGTTGCCTTTGGGTATGTGGTCTGCTTCCTGTATATAAGGAGAAGCCTTTGGGAATGGTCTCTAGCTTATGGCACACTTACCCCTGCATGCAGCCATGTTGCTGCTCAGCAGCCTGCTATGCTCTGCTGACCTTGGGACTTACAATGGACTTAAGTTAATGGTCTGCCACATTAAGTTAATGTGGTTTGGTAACATCAGAACTGTGCCTTTTTACTTGTCAACCTTGGGACTTCTTAGCCTCAGCTGCCAGCAGCTGTCTGAGTGAAGAAACGCCTCTAGCTCCAGTAGCCTGAGAGCAGGAGACAGCGCTGGACCCCAAAATTGAGGGGCTTTCACCCAGCCCCTAGAGCTTGGCACTTTGAACTTGGACTTAAAGCCTCCAAATTGTAAGAATATTTCTGTTTGTTAAGGCCATCCCATTTGTGGTGTATTCTTGTCACAGCAGCACTAGGTAACTAGAATATGGAATCTTAGCTCAGGTACATCTCACAGTGGGTCCAGTGGGTTCCCAAACTCATCCTGTAGTGATTTTTCCAGTTCCAGAATGCATAATTGGAATAGATATACTGAGCAATAGGCAGGATTCCCACATTGGGTCCCTGACATGTGGAGTAAGGCTATTACAGTAGGAAAAGCCAAGTGGAAGCCATTAGTACTGCCTCTACCTACAAAAATAGTAAATCAAAAGCAATAGCACATTGCTGGAGAGGTTACAGATTTAGTGCCACCATCAAGGACTTGAAAGATGCAGGGGTGGTTATTCCCACTACATCCCCATTTAATTCACCTATTTGGCCTGTGCAAAAAACAGATGGATCTTGGAGAATGACAGTAGATTATTGTGAACTTAATCAGGTGGTGACTACAATCGCAGATGCTGTTCCTGATGTGGTTTCAATGTTTGAGCAAATTAGTATATCTCCTGGTACTTGGTATGCAGCTATTGATCTGGCCAATGCCTTTTTCTCAACACCAATTTCAAAGAGCCATCAGACGCAGTTTGCCTTCAGCTGGCAGGGCCAACAGTATTCTTTCACAGTGCTTTCTCAGGGGTATATCAACTCCCTAGCACTATGTCATAATTTAGTCCATAGGGATCTTGATTGCCTTTCCCTTCCACAAGACATCACGCTAGTCCATCATATTGATTACATTATGCTGATTGGACCTAGTAAGGAAGAAGTATTGATGACTCTAGATTTATTGGTGAGACATATGTGGTTAGAAGTTGGGAAAGTAACACAACAAAAATTCAGGCACCTTCCACCTCAGTGAAATTTTAAGGGGTCCAATGGTGTGGGGCATGTCAAGATATTCCTACTAAAGTGAAGGATAAGATATTTTATCTGGCTTCTCCCACAATTGGAAAGGAGGCACAGCATCTGGTGGGCCTCTGGATTTTGGAGGCAACATATCCTTCATTTGGGTGTGTTGCTGTGGCCTATTTATCAAGTGACTCAGAAAGTTGCTAGTTTTGAGTGGGGCCCAGAACAACAGAAAGCTCTGTAACAGGTTCAGACTGCTGTGCAGGCTTCTCTGTCACTTGGGCCATATGATCCATCTGATCCAATGTGCCTGAAGTGTCTGTGGTAGATAGAGATGCTGTTTGGAATCTTTAATAGGTACCTATTGGTGAATCACAATGCAGACCCTTGGGATTTTGGAGCAAAGCCCTACCATGCTCTGCAGATAACTACTCTCCCTTTGAGAAACAGCTTTTAGCTTGTTACTATACTTTAGTAGAGACTGAACCCCTAACCATGGGCCACCAAGTGACCATGAGGCCTGAGCTGCCCATCATGAACTGGGTGTTTTCTGACCCACAGAGTCATAAAGTTGGACGTGCACAGCAGCACTCCATCATTAAATGGAAGTGGTATATCAGAGATCAGGCTTGAGCAGGACCTGAAGGCACAAGTAAGTTGCATGAGGAAATGGCCCAAATGCCTATGGTCTCCATTCCAGTCACATCACCTTCTTTCTCCCAGCCTGCACCTATAGCCTGATGGGGAGTTCCTTATGATCAGTTGACTGAGGAAGAGAAAACTTGTGCCTAATTTATAGATTGTTCTGATGATATGCAGGCACCACTTGAAAGTGGACAGCAGCAGCACTGCAGCCCCTTTCTGGGACTTCCTTGAAGGACAGTGGTGAAGAGAAATCTTGCCAAAGGGCAGAACTTCGAGCCATTCTTATGGCTGTTCACTTTGCATGGAATATGAAATGGCTAGATAAGTGATTATATATGGATTCATGGGCTGTGTCTAATGGCTCAGCCAATGGTCTGGGCCTTGGAAGGAGCATGATTGGAAAATTGGTGACAAGGATGTACGGGGAAAAGTTATGTGTATAGATCTCTCTGACTGGGCCAAAGGAGTAAAGATATTTGTGTCTCATGTGAATGCCCACCAAAACGTGACTTGGCAGGGAAGAACTTTAACAATCAGGTGGATAGGATGACATATTCAGTGGAAACCAGCCATCCTTTTTCACCAGCGACTCCTGTCATTGCTCAATGGGCTCATGAACAAAGTGGCCATGGTGGCAGAGATGGAGGTTATGCATGGATTCAGCAACATGGACTCCCACTTACCAAGGCTAATTTGGCTACTGCCACTGCTGAATGCCCAATCTGCCAGCAGCAGAGACTAAAACTGAGTCTGCAATATGGAAACCATTCCTTGGGGTGATCAGCCAGCAACATGGTGGCAGGTTGATTACATTGGACCACTTCCATCATGGAAAGGACAGTGTTTCGTTCTTACTGGAATAGATACTTATTCTGGATATGGATTCACCTTCCCTGCATGCAATGCTTCTGACAAAACTACCATCCGTGGACTTACAGAATGCCTTATCCACCATCATGGTATCCCACACAGCATTGCTTCATATCGAGGGACTCACTTCACAGCAAATGAAGTGTGGCAATCAGCCTATACTCATGGAATTCACTAGTCTTACCATGTTCCCCATCATTCTGAAGCAGCTGGCTTGATAGAACAATGGAATGGCCGACTGAAAACACAATTACAGCGCCAGCTAGGTGGCAATACCTTGAAGGGTTGGGGCAATGTTCTCCAGGAGGCTGTATATGCTTTAAACCAGCATCAAATATATGGTTCTGTTTCTCCAATAGCCAGGATTCATGGGCCCAGGAACCAAGGGGTGGAAACGAGAGTGGTACTACTGACTACTACTCCTAGCAACCTATTCAAAAAATTTTTGCTTCTTGTCCATGCTACCCTATGCTCCGCAGGTCTGGAGATCTTAGTCCCAAAGGGAGGAACACTCCCACCTGGAGACACAATATTGAGCACATTGAACTGAAAATTAAGAATGCCACCCAGTCATTTTGGCTTCCTCATGCCTCTGGATCAACAGACAAAGAAGGACATTACTGAACTATCTAGTGTGATAGATCCTGATTACTAAGGAAAAATTGGATTGACATTACATAATAGAGGTAAAGTAGAATATGTCTGGAATACAGAAGATACTTTAGGACGTCTCTTAGCACTACCATGCCCTGTGATGAGTCAATGGAAAATTACAGCAAACCAATTCTGATGACTACTAATGGCCCAGACCCTTCAGAAATGAAGGTTTAGATCACCCCACCAGGCAAAGAACCATGACCAGCTGAAGTTCTTGCTGAGGGCAAGGGAAATACAGAATGGGTGGTGGAAGAAGGTAGTTCTAAATATCAGCTACAACCATGTGACCAGTTGCAGAAATGAGGACTATGATTGTTATATTTCTTCATTGTATATATGCATCTAATATTTTAGTTCCCTTCTGTTATGAACTGTGAAATGTAAATAAGGTTAATGCATTTTGGTTGTACTCATGTTAGCGTATCATGTTAGGCACAAATATAACTTTATAATTGTCCTTATTTAATGATTAAATATGGTTAAGAAGATGTGTACTACTGCCAAGTTGACAAGGGGTGGACTGTGAGAGTTGGAGCTGTGTGTCAACTTGGCTGGACCACAATTATGTGTGGTTTAAGCAATTGTGATATGGGTTGTTCCAATGATGGGGTCAGATGTATATGGTTTGAGCAGCCAATCCATTGAAAGGGGCTTCCCTAGGGGTGTGGCCTGCTTCAAGTATATTTATGGTCATCCTGGCAAAAGAGACACTCTTCTTTGGATTGGGATTCTGTTGTGCTGCTTACAACTGTCTGTGAGCAAACAATCCACCATTCAGCTTGGGGACCTTGGATTTGTCATTTGTTGGAGTCAACAGCCAGTATACTGCCTCCCAACTTTGAGCTTGTCTGCTGTAGCTGTGCAATTCGAGAAAAGCCTCCAGCTTGATGTTTTATCCAAGAACTTGGGACTTGCCAGCTTCTATAAGTGTGTGAACCATTTTCCTAAGATAAATGTATCTTTTTCTCCTTCTATATATATAAGAGTTATTGGTGTGCTTCTCTAGAGAACCCAGTCTAACACACCTACCCAGAACAATAAGGCAAGAAAGGGAAATGAAAGGGAGCCAAACCATCCAAGTAAAACTATCTACTTTCAGATTGATCCTGTTGTTGTTATGTGCCGTCGAGTCAGCCCTGACTCATAGCGACCACTCCATGGGTTTCCGAGGCAGTATCACTACGGAAGTAGGATTGCCCAACCTTCCTTCCGAGGAGTGGCTGGTGGGTTTGAACCGCCAGCCTTCTGGTTAGCAGTCAAGTGCCTTAGCCACTATGCTACCAGAGCTCCCCTAGATTGATCCTATACATATGAAATCCCAGAAATTCAACAA
Organism: Orycteropus afer afer; assembly: GCF_000298275.1. Lineage (NCBI taxonomy): Eukaryota > Metazoa > Chordata > Mammalia > Tubulidentata > Orycteropodidae > Orycteropus > Orycteropus afer. Next base: position 1,997,622 of record NW_006922023.1, on the reverse strand, counting down.
GAAAATTATTAGAACTAACAGAATGATTCAACAAAGTGGCAGGATACTAGATCAGCATACAATAACCACTTGGATTCCTCTACATTAGAAAGAGAACTCTGAAAAGGAAATCAGGAAAAGTACCATTTATGATAGCTATCCAAAAGATTAAGTACTCAGGAATAAATCTAACCAGAGACACAAAAGACCTATACAAAGACAACTACAAAACACTTCTACAAGAAACCAAGAGACATACATAAATGGAAGAATATACCATGCTCATGGATAGGAGGACTTAATATTGTAAAAAGGACAATACTATCCAAAACAATCTACAGATATAATGCAATCTTGATCCAAATTCCATCATCATTCTTAAAGAGATGGAAAAATTAATCACTAAGTTTATATGGAAAGGAAGACACTCAGAATAGCAAAGCTCTACTAAAGAAGAAGAATAAAGCAGGAGTCTTCAAACTCCCTGATCCCAAAACCTACTACTGTACAGCCACAATAGTCAAAAAGCCTAGTACTGGTACTATGATGGACACATAGACAAATGGAAAATAATTGAAAACTAAGAAGTAAATCCATCCACCTGTGGGCAGTTTATCTTTGGTGAAGGGCCAAAACCCATTAAATGGTTTTTACAAATGATGCTGGCTAATCTGGATGTCCATTTGCTGAAAAATGAAGCAGGATCCATATCACACACTTTATATGAAACTAACTCAAGATGGATCAAAGACCTAAATGTAAAACCTAAAACTATAAAGAGCATCAAAGAAAAAATAAGGGAAAATTTAGGAGACCTAATACATGGCATAAATACAGTATCAATGTAATATAGATATGTCTATAAAAACACAAACAGTAGAAGACAAACCAGACAACTGAGATCTCCTAAAAAATAAACATTTATGCACATCAAAAGACTTCACTAAAAGAGTGAAAAGAAAACCTATAGACTGGTAAAAAAAAAAAAGGCTACTATATATCAGACAAGGGATTAATCTCTAAAATTTATAGAGAACTTCAACATGTCAAGAACAAAAAGACAAATAATCCAATTCAAAAATGGGAAGAGGAAATGAACAGACACTTCACCAAATAAGATATTCAGGTGGCCAACAAACACATAAAGAAATTCTCATGATCATTAGCTGTTAGAAAAAATGTAAATCAACACCACAGTGTGATATCATCATATCCCAGCATTAACAGCAAATTTGAAAAAAAACAGAAAACAACAAATACTGGTGAGTGTGGAGAGACTAGAATGCTTGTACACTTTAGATGGGACTGTAAAATGGTCTAATCACTGTGAACTGCAGCATGGTGCTTGCTCATGAATTTGGAAAAAGAAATACCAGAGAATCCAGCAATCCCGCTGCGAGGTCTATATCCTAAAGAAATAAGAGCCATGACATGAACAGATATATGGCCACCCATTATTCACAGCATTATTCACAATAGCAAAATAGATGGACAAAACCTAAGTGCCTTTCAAGTGATGAATGGATAAACAAACTATGGTACATACACACAATGAAATACTATGCAATGCTAAAGAACAATGATGAACCTGTGAAACACCTCATAACATCGATGAACCTAGAGGACATTACTCTGAGTGAAATTACTCATTGATGTCAAGTTGCATCTGACTCATAGTGACTCCTCCTTGGGTTTCCGAGGCAGTATCACTCTGTAAGTAGATTGTCCAACCTTCCTTCCAAGGAGTGGCTGGTGGGTTTGAACCGCCAGCTTTCTGGTTAGCAGTTAAATGCCTTAGGCACTACACCACCCAAAATTAGTCAATCACAAAATTACAAATATTGAATGAGACCACTATTGTAAAAAGTTAAGAAAATGTTTACATACCAGAAAATCATTATTTGAAGATTACTAGAGGTGGTAGGGGAAGGGAGGGGAAATCACTAACTAGAAGGTAAAACACAACTACTTCCATAGTGATACTAACTATGATACATACTAACTTGGGTGAAGGGAAAGGCAATATACAATAAGGGGAAGACCAGAAGAAAATGATCAAGGCAGTGGAAGACACAAAGAAGAGTACAAGAGTTAAAGGCGACAAAGGTGAATACTATTACATATACAATCCTTCAATAACAGTAATAACAATATTCTATGAGTGGATCCTTAGACACTCAAGCTGATTGGTGGTGGGAAGGTGAATGGGACTACATCTATGAATATATATAAGTTTGACAGGCTATCTCTACCTATGTATTTATGTGTACTATAAATATCCGTGAATATAGTAGAGCATACAGGGGACAAAGTTATGAAAACTTCTTAATCAAAACAAAACACCTTGAGTGAATTAATTGCTAGGTATGGGTCTTAGGACTATAGTCTTGAGAGACACTAAGGTCAAGTGGCATAACAGTCCACAAAGAAAATATTGTTTATCCCACTTTGGTGAGTAGCAACTGGGATTTTTAAAACCTTGTGAAAGGGAATCTAAGGTGCAACCATTGATCTCTCCCCATCCAGAGCAAAACAGAGTGAAGACAATAAAATACTCAAAGAAACAACTAGTCCAGGAAACTAATGGACCTTGCAAACCCCAGCCTCCACAACCCTGAGACAAGATGACCTAGATGGTGGCCAGCTACTACAATCAAATGCTCTAAAAGTGATCACAATAGGAAGTCCCAAGATAGAGTAGGAGAAAAATGTGGACAAAACTCAAAATGAGGCTTAACTGGTCAGAAAACAATGGATGGAACACCCAAAATTATGACACTTAACCATCATTCAAGCCAGGAACTGAACTCAACAGCTGTTGTTCAACTTTCAGCCAATTGATAGATAGGCCTACAAGGTGAACATTAACACTCAGAGAATATTCAATAGAACAATCAACAACAGCAGATCATGAGAGCAGCATTTACACAGGGATAGAGCTAGGAGGGCAGAAGGAGATGAGAAGGAAGAAAAAAGCTTTTTGGACCTCCATTTGCTAATGTGACAAGACGCAAAATGGGAAGAAACAGAAGAAAATGTCCATTAATAATTGGAATATGGAATGTACAAAGTATGAATCTAGGAAAATTGGAAGTTTTCAAAAATGAAATGGAAAGCATAAAGATTGATATCTGAGGGATTAGTGAGCTGAAATAGACTGTTTTTGGCCATTTTGAATCAGACAACCACATGATCTATTACACCAGGCATAACAAATTAAAGTGGAATGGCATAGGATTCATCATCCCAAAGAATATTTCAAGATCTATGCTGAGGTATAATGCTGTCAGTGATAGGATAATAACTATGCCTACAAGGATGACCAATTAATAGTACTACTATTCAAATTTATGTACCAATGCTCAAAGCCAAAGACAAGGAAGTTGAAGATTTTTACCAACTTCTGCAGTCTGAAATTGACCAAACATGCAATCAAGATATATTGATTATTACTGGTGATTGGAATGCAAAAGTTAGAAACAAAAAGGAATCACTAGTACTTGGAAAATATGACTTTGGTGATAGAAATGAAGCAAGAGATCACATTATAGAATTTTCCAAAGCCAACAAATTATTCATTGCAAATACCTTTTTTCAACAACATAAATGGCAGCTATACACATGGACTTCACCAGATACAATACACAGAACCAGATTGACTACATCTGTGGAAAGATGTGATGGAGATACTCAATATCTTCAGCCAAAAAAGGCCAGGAGCTGATTGTGGAACCATAAACTGCTCAAATACAAGTTCAAGTTAAAGCTGAAGACAATTAAAACAAGTCCATGAGAGCCAAAATATAACTTTGATTATATCTCACCTGAATTTAGAGACCATCTGAAGAATAGATTTTACATATGGAACACCAATGACTGAAAATCAGACAAGATGTTGGATTACATCAAGAATGACATACATGAAAAATGCAAAAGGTTATAAAAAGACAGCAAAGAAAGAAAATACAAAAATGAATGTCAGAAGAGACTCTGAAACTTGCTCTTGATTGGAGAGTACCTGAAGAAAATGGAATAAATGACAAGATAAAAGAGCTGAACAGAAGATTTCAAACAGCAGCTTAAGAAGACAAAGTTGATTATTATCACCAGTGATAATCAGTACATATTGATTGCATGTTTGCTCAATTTCAGATTGCAGAAGTTGGTACAAATATTTAATTTCCCCATCTTTGCCTTTGGTGATTGGTATGTAAATTTGAATGATAGTAGTATTAACTGGTCTTCCTTGTAGGCATGTGGATGTCCTATCGCTGACAGAATGATACTTCAAGATAGGTCTTAAAACGTTCTTTTCGACGAGAAGGCTACACGATTGCTCTTCAATTTATCATTCCTGGCATAGTAGATCATATGGTTGTCTGATTCAAAATGTCCAAAACCAGTCCATTTCAGCTCACAAATGCCTAACATATTGCATGTTTATGCATTCCATTTCATTTTGACAACTTCCAATTTTCCTAGATTCATACTTTGTACATTCCATGTTCTGATTATTAATTGATGTTTGCGGCTCACTCTTCTCATTTTAAGTCATGCCACATCAGCAAATGGATGTCCTGAAAGCTTTCCTGTATCCACATCATTAAGGTTGGCACTACTCTTAGGAGGTAGCTCTTCCCCAGCCATATTTTGAGTACTTTCTGACCTGAGGGGAGCTCTGGTGGTGTACTGCCTAAGACATTTGACTAATAACCAGAAGGCTGGCGGTTCAAACTCCCCAGCTACTCCTCAGAAGAAAGTTTGAGCAATCAACTTCTGTAGTGATACTGCCTCAGAAACCCAAGGAGGGGTCGCTATGAGTTGGATCCAACTTGATGGCAGTGAGTTTGGTTTTGGTTCTGTTCATCTTGCATCTATTCATAAAGTTTTTCAGTGTTTCACTGAAGTTTTTCAGTTTTTCAGTGTTACAGTGTTTCACTACAATTTTTAAGGTTTTCACTGGCCAATTCTTGGAAAAGTGGGTGGCTTCTTCCTTCTTCCAAGTCTGTCTTAGTCTGGAAACTCCGCTGAAACCTGTTCACCATGAGTGACCCTGCTGGTATTTGAAATTCTGGTGGCATAGCCTCCAGCCTCACAGTAACACGCAAGCCACCATAGTACAACAAACTGACAGAGAAGTGGTGGATTCATAGGTTAGAGGCATTAAAATTTCACACTTTGTGTGTGTGTGTGTGTGTGTGATTTGGGTGAAAGTTTACAGAAGAAATTCACTTTCCATACAGCAGTTCACATACACTCTGTCTCATGACATTGACTACAATTTACCACAATGTAACAGCTCCCCTCCCACTTCTTCCCTATAGTAACCTCTTCCCTGTGTCCTTCCCTCCATGCACTCCTGCCCCTGAGCTATGTCACTGTGCAAACACAGCCCTTCTATTCTCTCATGCTTGTTCTTTCTGAGGAGTGTATCTACCTAACTAAATCTTCACCTCATATGCCTGTCTTTTTGTTTGGCTGGAAGCCACAGGTATGGAGTTCAATTCCAGAACTGAAAGGCAGTTAGAGGTCATAGTCTCAGTGGTTCCACCAAGCTCTATCAGACCAGCAAACCTGGTCTTTCATTTTTTGTTTTTCCCAAATGATTTTGAGTTTTGTTCCACATTGTTCTCCCACTCTATCCAGGATCTCCTACATAGATACCCCTCTGAGTGGTTGACAACGGTAGCTGGGCACCATCTAGTTCTTCTGGTCTCAGAGTCATATAGGCTGAGGATTGCATGGTGTACCAGTCGCTTGAAATAATTGTTTCCATGAATATTTGGTTTTCTTCATTCTTCCTTGCTCTGGACAAGGAGAGACCCATTGTTGCATCTAGATGGCTGCTTGCAAACTTTTCAGATACTAGTAGCTACTCACCAAAATAGGAGGTGGAACAATGTTTTGTGTAGTGAAAAGCTTATACTTTTCTTGAGTTGGTGCAAATATTAGGTAATGATCAATAGGTTATGTATTTCATTTCAATGTTTAAGACCTGATTTTAACTTGATAACTAAACAGCAAGCTTGTCTAGGTCTAAAGTCATTCAATAAGCATATCATAAAATTATTTTGAAAGAAGTTCTTACATAAACCAAAGATTTATGAATGGATAACTCAATCACCAAAGCACTAGAATTCTGTGATGGTCATTGTAGAGGTGGGCTTAGGAAGGGGAAATGCTGTGTGTGTCTGTTACATAGATTAAACCTCAAAAGACATGCTGGACCATACTTGAAGATCTTCGTTAGGTAAAACTTCCACTGTTTCCAGTGGGACCATCAGGCACTATCATTTTGTACTCAGAGACAAATTTTTCCAATAAGGAACAAAATAGCTTAAGTAAATTGAACAATATCAAATATCAGTTTAATAAACGTAAAGTTTTACCAAATAAGGTGTGAAGTAACAACTATTCCAGAGAGAACTTTGAAAAAACACAATAACCAAGCCCTTTATAATGCCAACTTTATGGCAATTTGTTAGACTAAATTCCACTACAAAGCCCCTGACTACAGAGTCTTATTACAGGGATTATTGTCTACAGAGGTTTTTGTTTTGTTTTGTTTTGTTTTTTCTGTCTATTAGTGAACTCTTTGAGAAAATATACTATATTTTATGTGTTCTAATGATTTCCATTTGTGGCACCTTGTTTTCTATAGACAGATAAATACTATCCGCTGAATGCCATATAGCACTATCTTCTGAAATACTTCCAAGTGACAGTGAAGTTACTTTGAATTATTTTGAGATTTTTGCTTTTTCCTGTACTTTCAGTTATTTTTGGTGCTCATTCCTTCTAGACAGGTATCATTTTAAGACATTCTAACTATTCCATGAACTTCCTGGAGACTTTCTTGCATAAATCAATATTATGCAAATCTACTATATTTTAGAATTACAACAGGAAAATTATATATATATATATGTGTATACGTAATTTATCAGAAATATTTGGCTTTTTCACTTAAATATAACCCACTCTTACAACCAAAACCAAGTCAAGATTCAACACACCTGGCTTAATACTAATAATAATGACAAGAACTATATGGACTACTCTTTGTTGAGGTAGATTCTTTGGTAAACACTTTGTACATTTTATTTCAAGTCTTTACCACAACCCTGTGAGATATACATGATTCTCTCAATTCTATAAAGAGGAAACTGTTTCAGAGAGGTTATGTAATTTGCCCAAAGCCCCATAGTTCCTAAATTTCAGAGCAGTGATAATTGGATTTCATAGTCTATGTCCTTTACACAATACAACACACTAAAAAATTTTGAACAATTCTATCCTGAGAGGTGAACAAGGTCTCCTTCAGAAAATACAACACACACACACACTCACACACACAAAGAAAAAACAGAAACAACAAGCATAGCTGGTGTGTCCTATGTTGAAATCAAATAGCTCTTCATTTTTTCCTCTACACCTTAGTACTTTCTGCATACTCACCCCCTGTGTTGATGCAACCTATGCCTATCAAACACACTTGTGTGAATGTGTGTGCATGGTATGTACAGATTTCAAATGTCTTACATCTTGGGTGATGCAAACAGTTAACATGCTTGGCTGCTAACTGGAGGACTGGAAGTTTAAGTCCATCTTGGAACAAAGGCTTGACTACTGAAAAATCAGCTATTGAAAACCCAGTGGAGCACAATTCTACTCATATACACAGGGTCACTTTGAGTCAGAGTAAACTCAACAGCAACTGGCTTTGGTATCCTCTAGGGAAACAAGTAATATTTCATTTTCAAGAGAAACCATTAAGCAATGTTAAATTTAATTCAATTAAACTGTGCTTTATACCTGCTGAGTGGGAAAGTGTTTCCTATTTTTCTGGAGATTTAAGTAGGTGACAGTGTCCATTTAACTTTGCTCTCCCTACCACACCTGGTTTTGCCAAAACCCACTCCATACCCACTGCCATTGAGTAGATTCTTAATCATAGCAACTCCCATGGGTTTCCAAGGCTGTAAATCTTTATGGAAGTAGATTGCCTCATCTTCCTCCTATGGAGCAGCTGGTCAGTTTGAACCACCAACCTTCTGGTTACCAACCGAACACCTTACACACTACTCCACCAGATCTCCTTCCTGGTTTTACCAGGTCCTCCATTTCTACTCTGCTTTCAGGGCAAAGACAGCCATGTTTGTACATGCTGACACTATACTACTGCACACTTAGATAGTAAAGCACAGACATGACACAAACACACAAAAACTGAAAGAGTAAAACAGGATCCAGAGATGAAGGTCACTGAGGATTGAAGGCAGCAGGAATCAGCAGAGAAGATCCATCCAGTGTCCAGTTGAAATCATTAACCTTACTCCCAGACAGTGGGACAGTCCCTGAGGTTTGGATTTCTTTTCTTAAAATGCTAGTTAGCTGGCAACTAACCTAGTCTCTGCATCAATCTAAAGGAGAGAAAAAAATATTACATGGGAATCATGTAGATATTGATTTGATTGCCTACTAACACTAGACTTAAGAAACTGTCTGACACAATTTTGGTCTAGTTAGAATTCAGTGCCTGAAATTTCACTTTTGTTTGAACTATGACTCACCTTCCTGTCCTGCAAGCTATAAAAGTTGACCTGAGACTTGACGTGATGAGTCCTGCTAAGAGTGCTGTGGAGATATATAAAATGTTGACTCATACAAATTAGGAGTAAGTGAAATGTTACATGTCATTATTCAAATTACAAATGTATGGATGACAATAGGAGGAAACTGGGTTTGGAAATGATGGGAATCCTGGTAGGCCTTTGACTGAAGGGGCTGAAGAGTATAGATCTTGAACATGAGGCCTGGCTTACATCAGCAAGAATAAAAGGCCAAGGGAAGGTGCATAACTGGAAATTACAGCAAAGCAAAAACAGATGGAACCTTAAATGACATACTTGCCAAAATCAGGAGGTATGTCTTCTGTAAGATAGGCCTTATTTGGGTTCTTCAAAAATAAGCAAATAGGAAGATATTTCAGAATATCAAGAGACCTAGAAACCATTCAGCAAGTATTAATTTTCCTGCTTTATTCTGTATAAAAATACAAAAATCACACCATTTATCATCACATGGACTCTGAGCCATGATATTTCATGTGTGTCCATAGGGTTTTCAAGGCTATAATCTCTTAGAGGAAATTACCAGACCATTCCTCTGAAACACTTCTGAGTAGATTTGAACTTTCAATTTTTTGGTTAATAATTTGGCCTTTAACTATGTGTACCACTAAGGACACTTTATTCTCTATATTAAGCAACATTTCACAGAATTCAAATATTATTGTTGTTAAGTATTATCAAGCCAATTCTGAGTCATAGTGAATCATAGTACAATAGAATGAAACACTATTCAGTCCAGCACCGTCCTCACAATCTTTGCTATGTTGGTGACCACTGTTGCAGCCACTGTCTCAGTCCATCCAATTGAGGGTCTTTCTTTCACTGACCCACTACATTACCAAGCATGATGTTCTTCTCATGGACTAGTCCTTCCTGATAACATGTGAAAAGAATATGAGACAAAGTCTCACCATCCTCACTTCTAAAGAGCATTCTGGCTGTACTTCTTTCAAGGTAAAGTTGATTATTCTTCTGACAGTCCATGGTGTATTCAATATTCTTCCCCAACACCAGAAATAAAAGGCATCAATTCCTCTCTGGTCTTCCTTATTCTTCCATACATCTTTCAAAGGTCAGGTAATCTTTGTCAAGTTTTGCATGCATATGAAATGATTGACAATGCCATGACTTATATCAGGTGTGCCTTAGTCCTCAAAGTGACATCATTGCATTTTACACTTGAAAGAGGGCTTTTGTAGCAGATTAACTCAATGCAATGAATCACTTGATTTATTGCCCGCTGTTTCCATGGACATTGATTGTGGATCCAAGTAAAATGGAATACTTGACTACTTCAATCTTTTCTTCATTTATCATGATATTGCTTACTGATTCAGTTGTGAAGATTTTTGTTTTCTTTATGTTGAAGTATCATCCATATTGAAGGCTGGTGGCATAGTGCCGAAGGCATTTGACTGCTAACCAGAATGCTGGTGGTTCAAACCCACCAGCCACTCCTTGGAAGGAAGATTGGGCAATCTACTTCCATAGTGGTATCACCTCAGAAACCCAAGGAAGGGTCACTGTGGGTCGAATCCAACTCTACGGCAGTGAGTTTGTTTTTGGGTTTTTTGAAGGCTATAATATTTGATCTTCATCATTAAGTCTTCTTCACTTTCAGTAAGCAAAGTTGTGCCATCTGCATATCCAGGTTGTTTATGAGTCTTCCTCCAATCCTGATGATGTGTTTGTCTTCATAATCCAGCTTATCAAATTATTTGCCCACCATACAGATTGAATAAGTATAGGGAAAGAATACAATCTTGACACACACTCTTCCTGATTTTAAACCATGCAATATCCCCATGTTCTATTTAAATGACTGTCTCTTGGTCTATGTACAGGTTTCATATGAACACAATTAAATGTTCTGGAATTCCCATTTTTTGCACTATTTTACATAATTTGTTATGATCAACATGGTCAAGTGCCTTCACGTATTCAATAAAACACAAATAAACATATTTCAAAGGTACATTTGATACCACCATTGATATCCCGCATTCTGCATTCTCTTCTTAATCTGCCTTGAATTTCTGGTGGTATTTGGTCAATGTACCATTTCAACCATTTTTAAATTATTTTCAGCAAAATTTTATTTATGTATGATGATAATGATATTGTTCAATAATTTTCACGTTCTGTTGGATCACCTTTCTTTGGGATGGCACAATTGTGTACTTCTTTCATTCATTTGACCTAGTAGCAGTCTTCAGGGAAAGCAGGAGAAAGGGGATAAAAGCCAGGAACCCAGACAGAGGAGCAGTCAGCCCCAGGGACAACTCAGGGATGCCCAAAGCAGCAGGCCAG
>NW_006922023.1:1955513-1983500 GCF_000298275.1 Orycteropus afer afer | reverse complement strand
GGGGCTGGCGCGGGATCGGGCAGTGTTTCGTTCTGCTGTGCATGGGGTTGCTATGAGTCGGAAATGACTCAATGGCACTTAACAACAACAACAACAACAGTAACAGTCTTCAAAACTTCTTCATAAAGATGAGAGCACTTCCAGCATTGCATCAATTTACTGAAATATCTCAATCGATAGTTTGTCAATTCCTGGAGCCTTGTTTCTTGCCAATGCTTTCAGGGTAGCTTGGACTTCTTCCTTCCGTGCCATTGTTTCTTGATAATATGTTACCTCCTAAAATGGTTGAACATAGACCAATTATTTTTGGCATAGTACTATGCTGTATTTCTTCCATCTTCCCTTGATGCTTCCTGTTATTCAATATTTTGTCCATAAAATACTTCAGTATTGTCACTCAAGGCTTGAATTTTTTCTTCAGTTTTTTCAAGTTGAGAAATACTGAGCATATTCTTTTCTTTGGTTTTCTAACTCCAGGTCTTTGCACATTTCATTATAATACTTTATTTTTTCTTTTCAACTGCCCTTTGAAATCTTCTCTACAGCTCTTTTACTTCATCATTATTTTCATTCACTTTAGCTATTCTACATTCAAGAGCATGTTTCAGATTGCCCTCTGTCATCCATTTTGGTCTTTTCTTTCTCTCCTATCTTTTAAATGATATTTTGCTTTCTTCATGTATGATTTAATTAATATCTTCCTATGATATCAAAGAGCATGATATCATGCTCTTTGTTCATAATTATTGTATCATATCTATTCTTGAATTGGTCTTTAAATTCAAATGAAATATACTCAAGGTTGTATCTTGGCTCTCGTGGGCTTGTTTTAATTTCCCTAAGCTTCAACTTGAACTTTCAAATGAGCAATTGATGGTCCTTTCCATCATTTGCCCCTAGCCTTGTTCTAACTAATGATGTTGAGCTTCTCCATTGTCTGTTTGCACAGATATAGTTAATGCAATTCCTATGTGTTCTGTCTGGTGAGGTCCATTTGTATAGTCACATACTTTATGTTGTTGGAAAAAGTCTTTGTAATGATTAAGTTGTAAGTCTTGCAAGATTCTATCACATGACCTCTGGTGGTGTTTCTATCACCAAGGCCATATTTTCCAACTAACATTCCTTCTTTCTTGTTTCTAAATTTCACATTCCAATCATCAGCAATTATCAATGCATCTTGATTTCATGTTTGATCAATTTCAAACTGCAGAAGTTGGTGAAAAATCTTCAATCCCTTCATCTTTGGCATTAGTGGCTGGTGAGTAAATTTGAACAATAGTCATATTAACTGTTGTTGTTATGTGCCGTCAAGTCGGCCCCAACTCATAGCGACCCCTCCTCGGGTTTCCGAGGCAGTATCACTACGGGAGTAGGATTGCCCAACCTTCCTTCCAAGGAGTGGCTGGTGGGTTTGAACCACTAGCCTTCTGGTTAGCAGTCAAGTGCTTTAGCCACTATGCTACCAGAGCTTCTCTTTCTTATAGGCTTATGGGTGTATCTTATCACTGACAATGTTGTACTTCACGATATATCTTGAAATGTTCTTTTTGATGTTGAATGTGATGCTATTCTTCTTCAATTTTTTATTCTCTGCGTAGTAAACCATGTTTGTCCAATTCAAAGTGGCCCATACCAGTCCATTTCTGTCTACTAATGCCTAGGATATTGATCCTCAAGCATTTCATTTCCTTGTTGACATCTTCCAATTTTCCTAGATTCATATTAATGCATTCCACTTTCCACTTATTAATGTATGCTTACAGCTGTTTCTTCTCCTTTTGAGTCATGCCACATCAGCAAATGCAGGTCCAGAAAATTTTACTCCATCCATTTCATTAAATTCTACTCTTCTCTGAGGAGGCAGCTTTTCTTCAATATACTGGGAGTACCTTTCAACCTGAGGGGCCCATCTTTTAACACTATATCAGATAGTGTTTTGTTGTCAATCATAAGGTTTTCTCTGGCCAATTTTTTCAAAAGTAGATCACCACATCCTCCTTCATGATCTGTCTTAGTCTGGACACTCCACTGAAACCTGTCCACCATGCCTGCTAGTATTTGAAATACCAATGGCATAGCTTCCAGAACCACAGCAACACTCAAGCCACTACAATATGCAAACTGACATATAAGGGGTGGATTCAAATATTACCACCCTGGATTTAGCCCTCTATACACAGATCCTTTCTCATGTATAGTAAAACTGTACATGAAAGAGCCAGAACTTAATGGGACTGCCATGTTTTTCTTGTTCTCACAAATTCTCCACCTTTGACAGGATGAAGTCTTACCACTTTCCTATCACTTGTTTTAGCAGAAAATATTTGAGTTCTTCTTATCTGATAGGTTTGTGCCTTACAGAGATTCCAGCTTTCACAGATTTTACCATATTTGCTATTGAAACCTCTTTCCACTTGTGTTGGAAAGAAATAAAGAGTCTTGACTGTTAAGAAGTCTGCCTCAAAGCCAGAGAGATGGGGTGAAGAATATCTGTAGATCCTTTCTTATTATTGGCAGTGGTAAGATTCAACAGTAAATCTTTGGGGCCATCCAACAGATACTACCTTTTCCTTAAGTAGCAGCATTACACAGCAAACTGGCATGATGTTAGAACAGGGATTTTCCACAAGAACACAGCAAACATTACATATTTCATTTGTTGCAATAATGCAAAATATGTCTTTTTGAGAAAGAAACACTCAGATCTTGGTGGGATTTACTTCAGAACAATAGTCAACAGAAACTTTCTTTTCAACTGTTTTCCAACACAAAGGAAAAAATAATTCAATATGTGGTGAGATTCAAAGGGCTTTATGCCTATGAAAAGGAATTTGAAGGTCTGCTGGAACATCATTTAAACAATCAAATGTAATAATAATGACATGAAGCAAAAAGTGGGAAGAAGGAAGTTTTAACAATCTATTTAAAAATTGATTATGTACTACTTATAAAGAAACTTGTCAGGTAATCATATCAAGTGCCCAGTCTATTTGTGAGAATCAGAAAATAACCTAATTGACTACAACATAAAAACAAAATAAAATGATTGCCTAAAGAATAGTGTAGAAGGGGGCAGTCTAAGCTCAGCCTGCTGCCTTTCCCTATGACCCACAAATGAACCTTGTGCTTAGGACAAGATGTGTTGGCCTGGCTTCTTGTATGGGATGAGAGTGTGGACTGACTCCCTTTTACAGGAGCTTTTTGACCTAAAACACATCCTGCATCAGCTGGTGAACTATTAGCACATCACTCCCCTCTTTCCCTGAGTGCATGTCAATATTTCCAAGAATTGCATTTTACAGAACCTTGCTAACTCCACTTTTATATCTATTCCTGGTAGGGAGGGAATGGGGGAATGGGACTCTCATCTGTAGTACGAGAGGGCTGCATGCAGACCATCTTCCTGTATTCACTGCTGCAGGGAGTGACTCTCTGGTCATGAGGGACTGACACCTACAATTGACTCTGGCCTTATTCTGTCTCTTCTCTATGTTCCAATGCCTGTGTGTAAGTCTTATCTTCCTTGGGTGACCCTGGCATCTGTAACTATAGAGTGGGTTATTATCCTCCATAATCCCTCCTTCACAGGTGATAGCAGTGTCACTTGCTGAACAAATAAAATGAAGTATTATAAATGGTCAAAAAACATCCTCCCTAAAATCATTTTACTGAGATCAAAAGGATGACCTCAATTACCATTTTCTTTCAGTGACTTCCTATGAGAAGCAAGAGACTCCAGCATACAAGCCATTTTAAATGTTGTTTAGTAATATTTTTTATTCCAAAATGATTATAAACTCATGCTAGTGCCAAATGCAAATTATGTTTATTACTTTCTGAAAACCATGGCAGGAATTGAAATGTCATTGATAAGTGTGTACATTATTTTGAAGAGTTACTCATATATGTACTCAAAACACATATGTACACTTTGTGTAGGGAGGTCCAAGTGTTCTTGTTCTGGGCTTTCATTAATTTATTTCACTTTCAGATCAAGCCTTACATTGGACTTTAAGCAGTATTGATTTATTAAAGTGCTGCTGCTTGCCAAATAGAATGCTGTCCAATGTTTTTCAGCTTTCTCTTTTACACTGCAGTTAGGAGGAAAATGCTCTCACTTTCACACTGCATTACGAATGACTTTCTGATTCCCACCTTAAGTAATATAGCTGAAGTTGCTACTTAATCTCCAGTACCCACCTACCTATTGCAAATGGCATGCAAGCAATTTTTAGTATCAAGGTATGTTGCACAAGTTGCTCCCATGGAAAGGACTATTTTTTTTTTTCCCTAGTAAAGCTACTGAACAAAACACATTTTCATTTCTTCTACAGAACAATGGCTGTGAAAGAAACAGTCATCTTTATGTGCAGTATGTCTTTCTGGCATAAGGCTGAACTAAATAGAGAGTATATGTTTGGATTTAAGGCTTTTATGAAAAAGGCAGTCCCCCTACTCATTGTCTGCTTCAGGAATCTGGCTTTTACATAATTCAAATGCCAGCAGTAAACTCTATGGAATTCCTGTTACTGATACTCTCACCAGGCTATTTTGATGTCCCATTGGAATTAGGCCTCTTTTGGAAACATACACATAACACCCACTGACACTGATCCAAGTTTTGCATTGCAGAATGAAGAAAGAGAATGTGTGAGTAAGAATAGGAGTTGTTTATCTCAGCATAAGGTGTTTGCCAGTTGGATGCACATCAAACTTTAGAAAAATCTCTAAGTTAATAAAACCAAATTCAATCTTATGTAGACCTGCATTCCATTTTAGGGAAAGACAATGAAGGAACAAATGTTACTGCCAGAGTTTAGAAGCAAAAATATGAAATTCTAGATAAACTCTTAAGTAATGTGGCTGAAATGCCAAGTGACATCATTTATAAACATACTAAAATAATTCAAATATTTGCTAGAACTAGACCTGTTAGCTTTATAGGTAGCTTATCTTCTTCATTACCATCATAACATGATATTTGTTAATTATTTATACACTAGAACAGTTAATATTGACACATATGAAAAACTTAGAAGTTTTTGTGGGCTCTGTGAAGCTGACCTAGGTGGAGCAGGGTGTGGCCATCCAAACCTATTCCAGTAACACAAGGGGTAGAATTTTCAGCTGGAAAAAAAAAAAAAAAAAGACCATATTGAAAAAGTAGTGGAAACAAAAATCTGTGCATCAGACCCTACCAATGTCTGGAGGGTAAGATTTTTAAAATAGAAATGGTAAAAGAATGAAGTAAATTATGGGAAGGAGAGCTATGCTTTCATTTTTTTGATGTATGAACAATTCGAATGATGTGATCATAATCTGTAATAACCAACCTGGTATCCTAATTCAGATGATATAACCAAGGGTTCTTAGAATTTTAGGATTATGCCCTCCACAAAGTTATCAGCCTTAGTATCACATAAAACTATTCAAAACTCAGGGTGATGGCCAATCTGTGGAGGATGTGAGAGTGCAGACATGTCCACCCGCACGTTCTCTGCAGCTTATACTGTGCTGTACAAGGAATGAAAGTAATAACATCACATTACCCTCATAGTAGGCCTTCTGAGAAAGCATTGTAACTACTGTGGGAAGCTAGTCTAGTTTAGGTTAGCAGCTTATACTGTGCTGTACAAGGAATGAAAGTAATAACATCACATTACCCTCATAGTAGGCCTTCTAAGAAAGCATTGTAACTACTGTGGGAAGCTAGTCTAGTTTAGGTTAGTGGATTAAACCTCCATGCAATCAGCCCATTTTACTGATAGCAAGTGGCTTCTTGAAGGAATACTGAGTTTACATTGCCTTTATATATACACACACATTTACATACTCTACTACATATATTTTGTACATTCTATTGTTGTTTTTGTTTGTTACTGATGAATCAGCCCCTGGGGCACGGCAACCCCATGCACAAAAAGATTGTACCATTGTGATCCATAGCATTTTCACTGACTGATTTTTTGGAAGTTGATCTCCAGGTCTTTCTTCCTACTCTTAGTCTGGAAGCTCCACTGAAACCTGTTCAGCATCATAGCAACAAGCAAGCTCCAGTGTCAAATGGACTGTGGCTGCCCTTGAGACTCATCTGTACCCCCACATGGAAGGCAATAATTCTACCACTTAACTGCCACTGTCCATCACACATACTATTACACACACACACACTCACTGCCATCGAGTCAGATCCGACTCATAGCTACCTCTCCTTGGGTTTCCGAGGTGGTATCACTATGGAATTAGATTGCCCAATCTTCCTTCTGAGGAGCAGCTGGTGGGTTTGAACTGCCAGCCTTCTGGTTAGCAGTCAAATGCCTTAGGCACTACACCACCAGAGCTCCTATAATATATAATAATATATATAATAATGGGAGCTCTGGTAGCATAGTGCTTAAGGCATTTGACTGCTAACCAGAAGAATGATGGAAGGAGGAGGGAGAAATTTCTTACACTTCAATAAGCCCCACATTCTTTTAGGTCCTCTTAACTTTGTTAAAGAAGTTGTTTTAAGATCCTGAATGTGGGTACCTCTCTAGGTTAAAGGATAAGCAGAAATCCAAACAAATGAATGGATATGCATCAGAAGCACACTCCAATATGTCAGTTACATACAGTATTGCAGTTGAAGGAGGGAATAGATTTGATAAGATGACAACCCAGTTTGTGGCATATTTTGTAAAGTACATCTCTAACCCCATTGCTTCTGTGTTGATTCCATTTCATAATAACCCAATAAGATAGAGTAGAATTGCCTTATATGGTTTCCAAAGATATAATCTGTATGGAAGCAGATGGTCACATCTTTTTCCCATGGATTGGTCACATCTTTTTCCCAATTTGGTGGGTTCAATTTGCTCTCTTTCTGTTAGCAGCCAAGCACTTTAACCACTGTGCCACCAGGACTCCTTAGTACAATTCTACCCACCATGATTTCTTCTGACTGAAATAAGGAGAACATCATTCCCAGAAGTTTGCCCTTTGACAGGCAGCGGAATGCTTCACCCAGTTCTTCAAGATTTGTTAAGAGAACCTTGGTCCCTGACTCAAATGGGCAACTCATATGGAGACTGACAGAGTTGGACAGACTTATGAGGCAGTCATTCCTTTGCAGATCATCTGCCCTTTTTTGTCCCTCATCATAGAAGGCAGAACACATTTAATTGGGTGTCTTATGTGGAATACATCAAACAAGCCTGGCCCTCTGTAAATGGTCAACAACCTTGCATGATAGCACAAGAACAAGAAATCTCTCCCACTTAGTATATGTATGTAGAGTTATACACATGTAGCAAGGTGTATAACTTTAGGAAATGTATTCATGGAACAAATGTAGGGGCAAAAAAAAAAGACAACTCTATTTGAAATTTCAAACCTAAAAGCCAGTTCCACATTATCAAAAAGAAGTTACACTGCTTTGCTAAAACATAGCCAGGGAATGGTTGTGAGGAGACAGGGTTTTCAGGGAATGCTTGTGTCAGAGAATGCTTGTGAGGAGACAGGGCTTTTTTTTTTTTTTTTTTTCATACCTACTGTCAGAAAACAAAAACCAGTTGCTCTTAAGTTGATTCCAATTTATAGCAACTCCATGTGGAGAGTATAACTGCACTCCATCATGTTTTCAAGGCTTTGACCTTTAGGAAGTCAATTGCAAGGCCTGTTTCCTGAGGTACCTTTGGATGGGTTCAAATTGCCAACATTTTAGTTAATAGTCAAGTGCCTAACCTTTGATAAATGTCCATGCTTCCACACTGAGTGGTGGCCATTTCTAAGCTTTCCAATGACCAAGAAAAATAGTCCATTCATTACCCTCATCCTTTCTGAATTAGACCCAGAAATTCTGCAAAAGGCTAGGATGGGCTCTATTCAGAAGAATCACTGTTTTTCTTTTATTCACTCATGTACATACGGGAGGCTGCTGGGAAACACACACTGGATGAGCTGCCTGCCTGTAAGTTCTCATCAATCACAAAGTTCCAGATGCCTTACACAATGGCCAGGATCTCTAAAAGTCTGGACATCATTGACAATATTCATTTGCCTTCTGTGACATCTGCAGACAGTGAAAAAAATCCAGGGAAATGAGAAACATTTTCAGCATATGAGCCTGTAGATGGTGTCATTGCCAGGGATGCTAAACTAACGTACTAACAGACACCAGGGTCCAACCAGGTTGCCTGCATTTTCCAGATGGAAAAACTTAGTCACTTTTTTTAACAAAGTCCAGATAACTTGGTACAGTTGCATTAACTCTGATATACAATCGTAAAAAACATTTAGAACTAGAGGATTTAAGTTATGGGTGTGAAAGATGTCATTGTTTATTTCATTTTATTCTTTACTTTTACTTTGGTGGAAAAATTGAGAACATCAATTTTATTTACTGAGATGTTAGATCCTAATATTCAAACTTAGTGAAGAACAAATTTCAAGGAAAACAGTCCTACTGTAATGTATTTCATCTGAAAGATAGCTTCTTGTTGTTATGTGCTGTCGAGTCGGACCCTAGTCATAGAGATTGTTCCCTGGGTTTCTGAGGAGGTATCATTATGAAAGTAGATTGTCCAACCTTCCTTCTGAGGAATGGCTGGTGGGTTTGAACCCCAGCCTTTTGGTTAGCAGTCAAGTGCCTTAGGCACTACACTACCAGAGCTTAGTGTTAGAGATAAATAATGAGCTCAGGCATAATTGATCTATGAAGACATTTATTGAAATAATATTCAGAAGAAGATAAAAGGTCTTGACAGAGAAAAATCAGGGATGCTTATAATAACTCTATCACCAAGAATTTTTGAAACAATCGTAGTATAAAATTTTTTGTTCTATCTTCTCCAAAAAAAATTTAGTAAGCTTCCTTGCTTCTATATACTGTCAATGTATCTTGTTGATTCTGCCTCCTTTATCAGAACTTCTCAGGGGTTGATGAAGATCAGAATGACATGAACAGTTTTCCGACTTTGGAATCATATGCAGTTAAGATGAACTCCAGACATTTGTATTTGAAAGCTCCACAAGTTTCCATTGGAAAATAAATGTAAGAACTCCACATACATTTGAAAAGAAGATAGAGGTCTGTATTATTCGAGTATCAGGAGCTCTGGGGAGTAGTAGATAAAGTATTTGGCTGCTAACAGAAAGTCAGCAGTTCAATCTCACCAGGATTTCCACAGAAGGAAGATGGGGTGATCTACTTCCATAAAGATTTACAGCTTCCCAAACCCAATAGGGGTTGCTATGAGTCAGAATTGACTCAATGGGAGTAAGTTTTTTTTTTTGGTTTTTGGTATCAGGGTAAGGTGTTTGATATATAAATATTCTACATTATTTATTACATTGTTTAAATGTTTTATGTAATTATTTAATTTTGACAATTTGACTTGCTTTGAAATAAGGGCAACTGGTAAATTAGTCTCCTGTTACTGTTTTCTATCTAAATCCTTGCACCTTCTTGTGGTTTGTGTTTTATGTGAGTGTTTGTTGTGTTATTTCATGCACTGGTACTCATGTAACCGTTTTATCTTCACTGTGGAATGTAGCTTTAAACATTATACGTGCTAGTTTTTTAATCTCGTTTAATGTTTTTTGGCTTTAATATTTTTGCTGTCAGAATTACAACTACTGCTTTCTTAGGGTTTCTTTTGCCTGGTATATTTTTGCCATACCTTTTAAATTTTTATTTTTCAGACTTTTTGAGGCACAGGCTTCAAGTGGTTCTCAGTGACATTAGCATAACTATTTATTTTCATTACATACACAACATTCTCAGACAATCAATATCAAAACTACCACTAACTATGTGATGATTTTATAACCAGAGTAGAATTATACAAGAAAACAAACTGCTAGGTTTTGAACTCACTTGGATAGTTCCTTACTGGGTGGTTTCATAATCTGGATACACAAGTTCATTTGTTTCATTTTCCTTTCACTTTTAAGATTTTTTTTTAATTAAATTTTTTAAATTGCACAAACTATTTATAAGTCTCCAAATCACAGCTGCCAATAAGGTTTATTCAAAAAGTCTAGATTCTCTTTTTGCTCTCCTAATCACATCTTTTCCTCCCTCACATGTAATATTTTTCTATCTTATTACCTTATAGTTTGTATTTCCATTGTTCTTTTTTAATAAAAATATATGTGTATCTACATTTGTGTGTGTGTGTGTGTGTAAAACATATGTATGTATAGTTAAGAAGTCAAACTATTCCTGTTTGCTGATAATATGACCTTCTATCTAGTTTTTTTTAACCTTTTTTTATTATTTTATTTTTTTTATTGTGATTTGGGTGAAAAATTACAGAGCAAATTCACTTTCCATATAGCAGTTCACATACACTTTGTCTCATGACATTGACCACAATTTACCACAATGCAAAAGCTCCCCTTCGACTTCCTATAGTTACCTCTTCCCTGTGTCCATCCCTCCATGCACTTCTGCCCTCTGAGCTGTCTCCCTGTGCATAAGCAGCCCTTCTTTCTCCCATGATTGTTCTCTCCAAGGAGTGTATCTACCTCAGGGCAATGTTCAACTCATATACCTGTCTATTGTTGGCTGGAAGCCACAGGCATATTTTCAATTCCAGAACTGAAGGGCAGCTAGGGGCCATAGTCTCAGTGGTTCCACCAGGCTCTATTGGACCAGCAAACCTGCCCCTCATTTTTTTTTTTTTTTTTTTCCAAATGAGTTTTAGTTTTGTTCCACATTGTTCTCCCTATCTATCCAGGATCTCCTTCATAGATCACTTTCCAAGTGGTTGGCATTGGTAGCTGGGCACCATCTAGTTCTTCTGGTCTCATAGTTGTATAGGCTGCTGATCAGATGGTGTACCAGTCGCTAAGACTAATTGTTTCCATGATTTTTTGGTTTTCTTCATTGTTCTTTGCTCTGGACAAGGAGAAACCCATCATTGCATCTAGATGGCAGCTTGCAAGCTTTTACAACCCCAGTCGCTACTCACCAAAATAGGAGGTGGAACAATGTTTTGTGTACTATGTTATGCCAATTGAGCTTGATGTCCCCTGCGACTATGGTCCCGAGCCCACAGGTTCAACTACTTGGTCCCTCTTGGTACCTGGCTATGACCAAGCAGTGACTACAACCTTGCCCCTTGTCAGCTTTACTATACACCTGGGAATTCAGATCATACACATAAACTTATAGGACCATTGTCTGCCAACCTTATACATGTTCTTGATGACCCTCCATCTAGAAAACCCAAGAGACTCAGTCAAAAATCTACTGGAACTAATTGAGAGATTTAGCATCATGGCAAGATACAAGATCAACATACAAAAATCAGTTGGATTCTTCTACACCAGAAAAGAGATTGCTGAAAAAGAAATAAAGAAATCAATACCGTTTATAACACCTACCAAAAAAATGAAATACTTGGGAATAAATCTTACCAGGGACACAAAATATCTGTACAAAGAAAACTAGAAAACACTACTTCAAGAAACTATAAGAGATCTACATAAATGGGAGAACATACCATGTTCATGGATAGGAAGATTGAGCATTGTGAAAATGTTAATTCTACCCAAAGCAATTTATACATTCAGTGCAATCCCAATGCAGATCCCATCAATATTCTTTAAGGATATGGAAAAAGCGATCACTAACTTTCTATGGACAGGAAAGAGACCTCGCATAAACAAAGCACTATTGAAGAAGAACAAAGTAGGAGGTCTCACACTGCTGGATCTCAAAACCTACTATACAGCCACACTAGTCAAAACTGCCTGGTATTGGTTCAATGACAGATACATAGACCAATGGAATAGAATTGAGAACCCAGAAATAGATCCATTGATCTATAGTCAGCTGATCTCTGCCAAAGGGCCACCATCCATTAAATGGTGAAGAGAACGTCTGTTTTATAAATGGTGCTGGCAAAACTAGGTATCTATATGCAGAAAAATGAAAGAAGATCTGTATCTCACACCATACACAAAAATTAACTCCAGATGGATCAAAGACTTAAATGTGAAATCTAAAACTATAAAGTTCCTCAAGGGAAAATGGGGCAAATTTAGGAGCCCTAATATATGGCATAATTAGACTATCAAGCATAATTCAAAATGCACAAACAGCAGAAGAGAAACTAGATGAATGGGACCTTCTAAAAATTAAAATTTTATGTGCTTCCAAAGACTTCTGCAAAAGAGTCAAAAGAGAATCTATAGATTGGAAAAAAAAAAAAAAATTGACAATGACATATCTGACAAGGGACTTATCTCTAGAATTTATGGAAAATTCCAACATCTTAACAACAAAAAGACAAATAATCCAATTAAAAATGAGCAGAAGACATGAACAGACACTTCACCAAAGAGGATATCCAGGCGGTCAACAAACACATGAGGAATCACTTATGATCGTTAGCAATTAGAGAGATGTAAATCAAAACAACGAGATAACATCTGGCCCCAGCACTAGTAGTCAAGTTCAACAAGACAAAAAATAACAAATGCTTGCAAGGATGAATAGAGATTGGACTCTCCTACACTTCTGGTGGGACTGTCAAATGATACAACCACTGTGGAAAGCAGTATGGCAATTCCTTAAAAGTTTGGAATTAGAAATACCATTTGACCCAGCCATCCCATTACTAGGTATATATCCTAAAGAAGTGAGAGCCAAGACAAGAACAGATATATGCACACCCATGTTCATCACAGCACTATTTACAATAGCCAAAACATGGAAGCAACCTAGGTGCCCATCAACAGAAGAATGGATAACCACTATGGTAAATACACACAATGGAATACTATGCAACCCTAAAGAATAACGTAGAATCTGCAAAATACCCCATAACGTGGATGAACTTGGAGGACATTATGCTGAGTGAAATAAGTCAATCACCGAAGGACAAATATTGTATTAGTCTGTTATTGTAAAAAGTCAAGGAAAAGTTTTATATGGAAGGAAATTTTCTTTGTTAGTTATCATGGGTTGAAGGGGAAGGGAGGGAACACTGTAGGCAGAAACAAGTATTGATTTGGGTGAAGAGAAGGGCAATGTACTAAGTGTGAGTGATCAACACAGTGACATTGATGAAGAGGAAGACACAGAGAGGTACATGGGAGGTCCAAACAACAAAGATGCATATATAGTACTGCGTTCAGTGAAGGCAAACATGGATGTATGGGTGGATAGATGGGTGGACAGGCTTAATTATTAGGTGTGTCTATGCAGTGGGGAATTTTCCAAAGACCACGTCTAGGGTTGGCAGACAATGTTTCTACAAGTGTATTGGTATGTTCTGTAAGAATTCCCAGGTATATAGTAGAGCTGACCAGGGACAAGGTTTTAGTCACTACTTGGGCACAGCCAGCTACTCAGAGGGACCAAGTAGTTGGACCTGTGGGCTCAGAACCATAGTCACAGGGGACATCAAGATTGATTGGTATAACATACTATGCAAAAGCATTGTTGCACATCCTATTTTGGCAAGTAGTGACTGGGATCTTAAAAGCTTGCAAGCAGCCATCTACATGCAACAATGGGTCTCTCTTCAACCAGACCAAAGAAGAATGAAGAAAAGCAAAGATTCACAGAAACAATTAGTCCAAGTGACTGAGACACCATGTGTTCCTCAGCCTATATGACTATGAGACCAGAAGACCTCGATAGTGCCTAGCTACCACTGTCAACCACCCCCAGAGGGAGATCTATGTAGGAAATCCTGGATGGAGTGGAAGAACAATGTGGAATAAAATTCAAAATCATTAAAAAAAAGGGGGGGACAGGTTTGCTGGTCTGATAGAGCCTGGTGGAACTACTGAGACTATGACCCTTAGTTGCGCTTCAGGTGTGGAATTGAACCCACTCCTGTGGCTTCCAGCCAAACAAAAGACAGGTATATGAGCTGAACATTTACATTAGGTAGATACACTCCTTGGAGAGATCAATCATGGGAGAATAGATGGGCTATGGATGTACAGGGAGACAGCTCAGGGGCAGGAGTGCATGTAGGGAAGGACACAGGGAAGAGGTAAAAATAAGGAGGAAGTGGAAAGAGAGCTGTTGCATTGTGGGATATTGTAGTCAATGTCTTGAGACAAAGCATGTATGAGCTGCTGTATGGAAAGTGAATTTGCTCTGTAAACTTTCACCCAAATCACAATATAAATAAATAAATAAAAACACTTGTATGTGCATTTAGTTGTCATTGAATTGGATGCTGACTCATGGACCTGCCTCATGGAGACCCCATTTCAGCAGAAGGAAACACTGCCCAATCTTGCACCATTCCCATGTTGGGTATGGATTAGAATGCTGTGATCCAAAGGGGTTTCACTGGCTGAATTTTGAAAACAGATCCCCAGGCTTTTCTTCCTAATCCATCTGAGTCTGGAAGCTCCACTGAAACCTGTTCAGCATCATAGCAACATGCAAACTTTCACTGACAGATGGATAGTAGGTAACTGCTCATGAGGTTCACTGTCCAGGAGTCAAACCCAGGTCTCCCATATGGAAGACAAGAATTCTACCATTGAACTACCAATGTTCTCATACATATGTATATATTTATATGGCATTCCTTTCCTTAAATAAATGGCAGCATGCTATATGTTTTTCTCTATTTTATTATTATTATTATTAATTACATAATGTCTCCTGGAAATCATTCCATAATAGCATATAGAAATATTTCTCACTCATTTATACAATAAGCTCTTTTAAGGAACTTATTCAATACCATCCCTCTTCAAATATGTTGGGAATGATACTTGCAATTCCATTATCTATTACACACCTATCTGGACCCTCAGTTTTCTTAGCCAGTCCTCACAGTTAGATCAAATTCCCTAACTGTCCCTAGAGTCAGGTTAACTTTCATGGTACTCAGGAGACCCCTTATAACCCCTGGTATTATAGGGTAGTGTTCATCATTTCCTTTTTCTGTATTCACCTATTATATCTAAGTGTCATCAACAGCCCCAAAATCTGTCCACATCTCTCTTCAATTCTCTCCATAAGACAACAAAGACCTATTCAGATAGTGTCCTATCCTGTGCATTATATAGACCCCCAAAGTATCTATGAAGACAAATCTGAAAAATGAACTCTGATTAGATTAAAAAATAATAAGCCAAAGTTTTCCTTTTTTTTTTTTTTTTTATTAACAGTATTTTGTATTCTTGGTTGCCTGGCAAGTCTAAGAGTTCCTGGAAATATTTAGAAAAGGGATATTTGTTGGTGTAATTGCTGCAGAGTTTGCAGTTAAGGATTCTGTATTTGGAAACCACAAAGTAGCACAGAGAAAACATGAGATACAAATCTAAAGAAATCCAAAGGTTGTTTCTCCCTTGAGCTTAGTAAGCCACCTTACTTCCATAGAAGAACACTTCCAGCACACCTTGATCCCAGCTGAAAGGTCCACTAGTCAAAAGCTAGAGAGGATTTTGCTTCAGTCAATCCCAAGAGATTGCTTTCTCTGAGTCTCTAAAGCATTTTTTAACTGCACCACTAAAAAGGGTACTAACTCAAAAAATTTCTGGCATCTCATCCATTTCACTTGTGTACGTTCTTTTTCCTTAGTGTAAGTGTTTCCTATTTTACAGTTCTTTTCTTTTCAGAGTTCTTAGCACCATTTTTAATATATTATGTGTACTCTATAAACACTTGTTGAACTACATTGAATTTAATAATACCCTTTCAAGACCACACCATTAGAAAGAAGAAACAATTTTCTCTTCCCAAAAAAAATTTTTTTGAGAAACTGGATGAAATTTATTGTTTACATTTTATCCTATCTTACCTAAGTATTTTGGCATTGGTTTTCTGCTCTCCTTACTCCAAATTGATACTTGAAGGTATTTCCTCCTGCTGATCATTTGAATTAACAAGTGTGTTATCTATATTTTTATAATAAAAAGCCTATATTCTTAAACAGTTAATACTTTCTACTGAATATCATGATTACATAGTCTTTTCTCCTACATTTTAGTGGCATTGATTACATATTTTGAGTTGTGCAACCATTCTCACCCTCCTTTTTATGAATTGTTCATCCCTCATTAACATAAAATCACTGTATCCTCAGGTCCCTATATAAACTTTTGAGCTGCTGTTGTCAATTCCATCTCATTTTCGATTGTCTTATACACATGTGAAAGCTGGACAATGAATAAGGAAGACAGAAGAAGAGTTCATGCTTTTGGGTTGTGGTGTTGGTGAAGAATACTGAAAGTACCATGGACTGCCAAGAGAATGAACAAATCTGTCCTGGAGGAAGTGCAGCTGGAATGCTCCCTGGAAGCAAGAATGGCCAGATTTCATCTCCCATACTTTAGTCATGTTTTTAAAAGGGACCAGTCCCTGGAGAAGAACATCACACTAGGTAAAGTAATGTTATTGTTGTGTTGTTATGTGCTGTCAAGTTGGACTTGACTAATAGCAACCCCTCCTTGGGTTTCCGAGGCAGTATCACTATGGAAGTAGATTGCTTCATCTTCCTTCTGAGGAGTGGCTGGTGGGTTTGAACCATCAGCCTTCTTATTAGCAGTCAAGTGCCTTAGGCACTATGCTACCAGAGCTCCTGGTAAAGTAATAGCTTAGTGAATAAAAAAGAAGACCTTCAACAATATATGTTGACACAGTAGCTGTGACAATGGGCTCAAGCATGGCAATGATTCTGAGGATAGTGCAGGACCAGGCAGTGTTTCATTCTGTTATGCATTGGGTCGTTATGAGTCAAAATTGACTCAGTGACATCTAACAACAATAAGAGGCTGCACACATTTATTTGTTCATGGGCACCATCCATCTTCAAAATAAACAATGACCAGCTGAATCTTTCTTATGGCCCAGCACTCTGACACTGACTCTTCATGTAAACATTTATAGATTCATTCTTTTTTATTTCAATTTTTATTGTGATTTGGGTGAAAGTTTACAAAGCAAATGCATTTTCCCTACAGCAGTTCACATACACTTTGTCTCATGTCATTGACTGCAATTTCCCACAATGCAACAGCTCTCTTCCCACTTCCTCCCCATAGTTAACTCTTCCCTGTGTCCTTCCCTCCCATGCACTCCTGCCCCCTGAACTGTCTCCCTGTCCATACATAGCTCTTCTATTCTCCCATGATTGATCTCTCCACGGAGTGTATCTACCTAATGTAAATGTTCAGCTCGTATGCTTCTCTTTTGTTTGACTGGAAGCCACAATAGTGGGTTCAATTTCAGACCTGAAGGGCTGCTAGGGGTCAAAGTTTCAGAGGTTCCACAAGGCTCTCTTAGACCAGCAAATACGGACTATTTTTTTTTTTTTTTAATGATTTTGAGTTTCATTCCACATTGTTCTCCCACTGTATCCAGGATCTACTGCATAGATCCCCCTCTGAGTGGTTAACAGTCATATAGACTAAGGATTGCATGGTGTACCAGTCCCATGGACTAACTGTTTACACATGTCTTTGGTTTTCTTCATCCTTCTTTGCTCTGGATGTGGAGAGACCTGTCATTGCATCTACATGGCTGCCTGCAAGCTTTTAAGATCCCAGTCACTACTCACCAAAGTAGGATGTGGAACAATGTTTTTGTGTAGTATGTTATGCCAATTGAACTTGATGTCCCCTGCAACCATGGTCCCAAGCCCATAGGTCCAACTGCTAGCTCCCTCTGGGTAGCTTGCTGTGGCCAAGAAGCAACTACAACCTTGTCCCTTGTCAGCTCTACTATATACCTGAAAATCCTTACAGAGCATACAAATACACTTGTAGAAACTTTATCTGCCAACCCATACATGATCATGGGCATGCTTCCCACTGCATAGACATACCTAATCGTTCAGCCTGTCCACCCCATCTACCCACCCGTAGATCAATGTTTGCCATCACTGACAATACAGTACTGTATCTGCAAAAGAGTTCATCTTTGTTGTCTGTACCTCCCATGAGCCTCTCTATGTCTTCCTCTTTCTCAATGCCACTGTGTTATAGAGCCATTCATTTACTTACCAGCTGATTTTACCTAAATAAGGACATACTGAAATGATCTGATTGCTGTTTAATATTCTCAAAGAAGAAGACTTAAATATTATTCCAAGGGAATTTTAATTTTACTATTTAGAAGTTCCTTCTTGAATATGACTTTAATTTCTCCTTATGGTTTATGTTACTTATTCTCTCCTCAGAGAAAATGGACAGCAGTTGGACTTATGACTATGAATAATCTCTTAGTTGTCTGACTGGTTATTGAAACTTTATACATTATTAAATTTCATGTGTTATCTTCAGCAATTTAGTTACTATAAAACCAAACCAAACTTACTGCTATCAAGTCAGAACCAACTCATAGCAAACCTTTTTAGGGTTTCTGAGGCAGTGTCACTACAGAAGTAGATTGCCCAATCTTCCTTCTGAGGAGTGGCTGGTGGGTTTGAACAGCCAGCCTTCTGTTTGGAAGTTAAACGCCTTAGGAGCTAGTTCTACAAAAATATAACAAAAAGTAATAAATAAATAAATTGACCAACACATCCAAATATTACTAGTTTGAGCTCAGATATATAGAGAATTAGAAACACTGTTTCTCCTTTATGAAGAAAAAATCTGAACAAATTGAAAAGTAACAATTTTTCTTGAGAAGAAGTGTCCAAGGATGAAAAGGGACCCAGACTCTGGAGAGAGACAGGCTTCCCCAGGGAGAGAGGGGGAAAAAAAAAAAACAAGCATTTGCTTATCTGGGCAAATGCCAGCAGATGTCATGTAAATTAAGAAAAGGATTCACCTAGAAACTTTCAACAAATTGCTAAAGGCTTGATTTGAGCTAACATGAGAGACTTGTCCTTTGTAAAGCCCACCAGACACTCACAGTGAAGACTGAGGAGAACAGTGAGAAGGATTTCCATCTTGTGCTTTCTTGGGGAGGAGAAGCAGCCATCGCTGAAACCCTGCCCAGATATAATTCTCCTACCTCCCCTATGGAACAAAAGATTTCATCTGCAGAGAAAAGAGCAACAAAACAGTGGGCACTAGTGGATACCCATGGCAATAGGAACAGAGCAACAGGGGAAACACATCTCTAACTGTGGATAAAGGGCAGGTATATGTGTTGGACCCAC
Organism: Orycteropus afer afer; assembly: GCF_000298275.1. Classification (NCBI taxonomy): domain Eukaryota; kingdom Metazoa; phylum Chordata; class Mammalia; order Tubulidentata; family Orycteropodidae; genus Orycteropus; species Orycteropus afer. The sequence continues at coordinate 1,964,421 of NW_006922023.1, read as the reverse complement.
TGCATCTCCAGAAAAGCTAGGAACTGTTGTGATAGGCCACACCCCCAGAATCAGGTTCCCAGTGCCTAAGACTGATGCTCAATCAGAACATCAGAGAACATACAATAACTGTACATAAACTATTAACATCTTTTTTTTCTATATTTTTCTATATTTTTGCCTATATTGTTGTTGTTATGTGTCGTGGAGTTGGCCCCAACTCATAGTAAACCCTCCTTGGGTTTCCGAGGCTGTATCACTATAGCAGTAGGATTGCCCAATCTTCCTTCTGAAGAGTGGCTGGTGGGTTTGAACTGCCAGACTTCTGGTTAGCAGTCAAGTGCCTTAGGCACTATGCTACCAGAGCTCCCTATATTGTGGCATATAACCTTTTTCATTGAAAAAAATGTTGTTGTTGTTGTTGTTATGTGCCGTCAAGTCGGACCCGACTCATAGCGACCCCTCCTTGGGTTGCCAAGGCAGTATCACTAAGGAAGTAGATAAATATTTTTATGTATTAAGATTGTATTTGTTAGGAGATGATAAGGATAAAAAATAGGAATTTATATAGATATTTGTTGTTGTAGTGAGGTGCCATCAAGTCAGCTCCAACTCATAACGTTCCTGTGTACAACAGAACAAAACACTGCCTTGTCCCATGCCAGCCTCACAATTCTTGCTATACCTGAGCCCATTGTTGCAATCACTGTGTCAATCCATCTGGTTGAAAGTCTTCCCCTTTTTCGCTGACCCTCCACTTTACCAAGCATGATATCCTTCTCCAGGGAATGGTCCCTTCTGATAACATGACCAAAGTAGGTGAGACGAAGTCTGGCCATTGTCGCTTCCGAGGAGTATTCTGTTTGCACTTCTTCGAGGACAGATTTGTTTGTTCTTCTGGCAGTCCATGGTAATTTCAGTATTCTTGGCCAACACCGTAACTGTAAAGCATCAACTCTTCTTCGGTCTTCCTTATTTGTTGTCCATCTTTCACATGCATAGTATATAAAGGAGTTCTGATGGCATAGTGCCTAAGCCATTTGACTGCTAACGAGGTTGGTGATTCAAATCTACCAGCCAAATCTACCACCCACTCCTTGGAAGGAAGATGGGGCAATCTTCTTTCATAAAGATTTACCACCTAAGAAACCCAGTGGGGATCACTATGAGTCAGAATCAATTTGATGGCAGAGAGGTTTTTTGTTTGTTTGTTTGTTTGTTTACACAAGTATATATGATATTGTGAAGCCAGGTAAAGAATTACTTTAAACTTAGTTTTTTTTTTCCTACCTTAAGTGGCAACCTAAAAGATGAATGATCTTCCTTGTATACATTTTGATAGATAATATATTCTTGCAACAAATAATTTTAAGTATTTGTAGCTCAAAATGACAGTAAAAACTCCACTGCTCTTCTTGGATCTATTTTGGTTTCTGTGTGTAATTTTGAAAAGAATTGGTCGTTATTTTTTTTTTCTCATGGCTTCTTTCCCTTTTTTTTTTTTTTTTTCCTGGAATTCTAATCACATACATATAAGATTGCTTGATGGACTTGAGCTTTTAATCTTTTATTATACCTGAAAGTACTTAAGGTATAAATTCAATTTATTAATTGGCCTTACCTGCAAAATTCAATTTGCAAATGTTTTGATATTTAAGAGTTGGGAAGAAACAAATAAGAGAACCACCAAAATTAAAGCAATGTAAGAACTTAAGTTTCTTTTTCTTTTTTTATTTTATTTCCTTAATGTATATTTAACATCTGCAAATAATTCCTAATTTTTTCATTCTCTTTGCTTATTATCTTGAGTAAATGTCATTCCACTGCTAGGAATGTTGCTGACTTCCCCTCTCCATTGCACTATCTACCTGTCCAATAATTTCTGCACTACCAATCCAAGAGAACAACTGGGTTGGGGAATTAGGACTTCAATGTTGATGCAAGAAAACACAGTTTAAATAGAGATTTAGTAGAAAAGGGGAAGAGAAAACCACAAAACAATACATGTGAGTTTGTATTCCAAAAGGTTTGGCCAAAATAGGAGAAGTTGGTTATTTAAGAGCAAATTCACTGCCATCAAGTTGTGTCTGACTCGCAGTGACCCCCATTGGGATTGTGAAGCTGTAAATCTTTACAGAAGTAGATTGGCCCATGTTCCTTCCACAGAGCACCTGGTGAGTTTGAACTTCTGTCTTTGTGGTTAGCACTCAAATTTCTTATTTACTACACCACCAAAGTTCTTTTAAGAGCAAAGTAAGAGTCTTTTTTAGATGAGAGAAGACATAAATAAATGGGTAAGTTGAAGACAGGGGTTATATACAAATAATATTGATTGATAGAGCATCATTTTGAAAGACAGAAAATGATGTAACCAAGATCACAAATAAAGATCTTGATCTTTGGCAAGAAGAGACACTATTTCACCAGGTTAAGAGAGAAGGGTTAGAGAATGGTAGTATTATTATTATTATTTTTTTTTTACATGTGTCAATTTTATCAGACATCTAGCATCTAGCTTAGAGCAGGCATCAGCAAATACTCTTCTTTTTCTCCCCATAAAAGTTTTTGGTTTATTAAGGGGTAAGATCATGTCCTACTCTTTTTGTGATCTTCCAATAAACAAAAATGATTAGTATCTAAGGCTAACAAAATTTTTATCTTAATGAGAAGATTTAGCCCTTTTGGAAAGTGCTTCTCTGTTTTTCCTCAATTTATTTCATATTACAGTTTTGGAAATAATTTAAGAGGAACAACTCCACTGCTTTTTTCCTGATAAGTGTTAAAAGTAAAAATTTGGTGGTCCAGATGTAGAAACTGCAATGAAATATACATATTCCAACATCTATGACAAGGCAAAGGTCAAGTTCAGAGTCCTTGGAGTCCATCGTTCATAGGAAAGTTCACTGTGTCAGCAGGGCACTGCTTAGTGCTGTCATTCCTAACATGCCTAATAGAGTCAAGGTGACATAGTGCCGAACTCCAAGTTTCAGGTCCACTAACAAAACAAAAAACAAAAGAAAGAAAGAGAAAGAAAAAGGAAAAAAGGCAAGGAAGGGAGAAGGAGTGAGAAGAGGAAGAGGAAATAAAATAAAATTTAAAAAATATATCCAAAAGAAAGTCATACAGAATTCTACAAAATCAGAATAACATGCTGACATCCATTGAGCTAATAGTACTTTGTCCACATGGATTCCTAACCTTTGAACATTGAAAAGGCCCAAGATAAATGTTCTTAATATTCCTTAGACATTTACTGCCAACTCCTTCTTGGCTCCCTCTTGTCCTTACTCCTACTCCAGCCTCCAGATATGTTTCTACAAAAACCTCCATGCCAGAAATAGTCAAACACCAACCATCTGCCAAGTTGCCTTCCTCCTCTCAAACATCTGAAAAAATATCTTAAATCCCACCCGATCAGGAAGCCTACCCAAATTTGTGGGCAGGATCCTAAGAGTCAGCTTCATAACTATAATAATGAGAATAGTTCATGGTCATTATAAAGTGTTTTCATTTTTAAATCTGAACAATAATGGAAGGTATTATTGGACCCATATTACAAAGTAGGAATTTAAAGCTTAGAAATGTTAGTGGCTTATCCTTGTGTCCTTAAAAAAGGAATCAGAACCCAAATATAAGTCTAATTCCTGCTGATAGAAAAAATTTTTAAAGGAAAAGAATATATATTACAAATTCTGTTCTAAGGAACATAACCAAGCCCCACTGCTGTTGAGCTGACTCCAACTCTTAGTGACTTTATAGGACAGAATAGAACTTGCCCACAGAGTTTTCAAAGCTATAAATCTTTAGGGAAGAGTGACACATCTTTCTCCTGAGGAGCAACTGGTGGGTCTGAATGGCCAACCTTTAACCACTGCACTACCATGACTCCTTGAGGAACATAAAACCAAAAATATAATTCACTGTCCTCAAATTGATCCCGACTCATAGCAACCCCTCCTTGGGTTTCCAGTGTAGCATCTCTACAGAAGCAGATTGCCTAGTCTTTCTTCTGAGGAATGGCTGGTGAGTTTGAACTGCCAGCCTTCTGGTTAGCAGTCAAATACCTTAGGCACTATTCCAAAACTTGTGCAAGTACCATATGAGCTCATAATAAATATTAAACCTATTCATTTGCAAAATTAATTGACTTCCTATAATAGTAAACCAGAAGCAGGAAACCACTTTCTAGAAGTGAAGGGCTTAGTCACTAACGTTTTCCAAATAACAGAGTACTATTTTGTATTTCAATTTGCAAAAATGTACTACAAAGCTAAGCTGAATTTGGGCAGGTTTATAAGTAAAAAATAATCATGTAAGATACATGAGAGGAGGTCTGGTTGCACAATGGTTAAGTGCCCAATTGCTAACCAAAATGTCAATGGTTCAAACTCACCAGCCACTCCACTGGGAAAAATGTGGTAATCTCCATCCGTAAAGATTTACAGCCTTGGAAACCTTATGGGGCTGTTCTGCTCTGTTCTATAAGGTTGCTATGAATTGGAACCGACTCTCAGCAATGTTTTTTTTTGTTGCTGTTGTTGTTGATAAGATACATGGGTTGCCCTTATGATGTCCTCAAATTGAGAATGATCACAAGGGGAATTCAACAATGAATGCCCATGAGAAAGAAGAAAATATTAAATAAATTTCAGTAGAGTCTTTCTCATCAACTTTTCATGCTTTCAACAGATATTCACACATGTCTAGCCATGTCAGGTAATGGATAAAATTCAAAAATTAACTGAATATGTTACAGTCTCTGTTCTCTAGGAACTCCTCTGTGCCTGCTCCCTCCAAATGTTCTATGCTTTCTGCTCTTATTTCTGCCTTGGTTGCTTTCCTGAGGACATCTCATTTCCATAGGCTCACTATTTAGTGATGCTCTAAGTGCATCTCAAAGGATGGTCCTGCATTCTTTGTGGAGTAGCTACCAAAGTTACCACAAGCCTGACATCATTTTGCAAAGCCTTTTTTGAAGTTCATATTCTCCTTCATCTCTATCACATCCCTATAATCAAGCTCATTGTCAAGACCTACCCTTGCTTACAGTTGCTTCATTGACACACATCACATGAACTAATCATGTAAAAGGAAAATTCTGACAGAAATGAGAGTTAATACTTCAGCAATCATATGGCTCCTGACTCTTATATTTCAATGATTCATTCACATGACATATTGTAGTTTCAAAGCCAAATTTATAGTGGGTCAGTTCTTATTTAACTCCAGCATATATTATAGAAATTACTGTCACAAGTGTAATATCACAGAGCAATAGAAAGTTGAGGAAAATGTGATAAAGGTAAGAAGAGGTAGAACACAGTCAGATACAAGATGATGTCCTGCTAACACACTCCAACTTATCCCTCTACAACAGAAACCCAGAAAAAATGAGTGAAACAGATACAAATAATGATCTTGGAATTCAAAGCAACAAATGAGAGGATAAAGAATTAGACTGAGCACTGATTGAAAAGGGAGGGAAAGTGAGATCAGTGACAAGGAAAAGAAAAGAATCTAGAACCTGCCAAAGCTAGTCATTTTAAGCATAGAAGAATCAGATGCAGATAAGGAGAAAAAAAAAAAACTTCATGAAATCCACACAGTAATAAAGACACCATGTACAAAGATTGGGAGGAATTCAAGGTGAGCAAAAGATGTGCAGGAGCTAGAAGAGGAATGTGCAAGAAAGTGGGTCAGACTTACAATAGCACAGGCAGCCACTGAGAGATAGGAGGGTGCCAGAGAAAAGGAATAAAATAACTCAGTACTAGTTATTTGGGTTAAAGACCTATATGAGGGGAAAAGCCTGTGTTAGGCATTTGAAGAAGCTAAGTTCCAGACAGCTTCTTGCCTGATTGAATCTGGGCAAGAGCTGAATAAACCACTACATGCACCCAAAAGGGTGTCAGGCCTATGCCAGTAAATGGTGACTGGAGATCTACACTCTCTGACCTAACAAACACACACCTTCCCTGTGCCTAGGGGTAAATACTTTTTCCACCCCCCACTAACCTGCAGGCTAGAAAAGTCCCACTCTTATCTGCCTGGATCTCTGGCCACCTCCACAACAGCCCACACACCCACAACAACTTGCTGCTAGAAGACAGAGTCAGAGGCTGAAGCTCACTTGCCTGGTGCGTGATGCACTGACAGATCTTTTTCACACTGAACACAATAGGCACATCTCTTCATCCTCCTCTCTCAGGGGTGCCCTTCATGCCAGGTACCTCCCACTTCTGTAAGGGGAAAGGCCTGTCTTGGGATAGTTGCAAAAGCTAGTCTCAGGGCAGCCTTTCACTAGAGGCTGGGCAGGAGCTGGATAAATGGCCACGCATGCCCAGAATGGTGCCAGACCCATGCCAGTGAATTGCAACTGGTGAGCTACATACTCTGCTCCAAAAAACACAGCTTCCCTGCAAATAGTGGAAAAACCTCTCTCCACTACCATCAACCTGGTGGCTACCAAAGTACCACCATAATATGCCAACCACCTCCTCTACAGCATAGCCACCCTCAGCAACCCACTCCAAACAGACCCAGGGCTGCAGCTCTCCCTTCCTGTGCTTGCATCACTGGCTTATCTTTCTCTCACTGAGCACAAGAAGCATGCATCTTCAGGCTCTTCTCTTGGAAGTGTTCATTCATGCCAGCTTCCTTTCACATCCACAGGCAGTAGCCCCAGGAGATCAGTGGTTTGTGCAACAACTGTCTGCTCCCAGGGCAGTCAACTGACCATAAATACTAAAGTCCTTCCTCCTTAGCTTCCTTATTTTCCCCTTTTCTTTTGCCCATTTTTCCTTCCCTTTTATTTGCTCAATTCTCCCTCTTCCTCTTCTTTCATTTTTACTAATCTTTATTCTCATCCATCCCTCCCTTTTCTTTTTCTTCTTTTACCTTTTTCTCTATATTTTACGTTTTGCTTTTATTCTATTTTTTTTTTTTTTATCTTTTTCTTCTCTTCTTCTCCTTGGATTTTTGTTTTGTTTTGTTTTGTTTCTGTCCCATCCAATGGTGGGAGGACATTAACTCTCCCCTAGTCAGTCATATCTACCACACCAACCACCTCATCCAGTGATGAGTCCCAACACTAGCTCCTGCATCACTGGATTAATGACAGATGGTGGACAACATTGCTTATCCCAATGGTAGCATCTTTTCATGACAAACAGATCCTTGTCCTTATTCCCACCAGTTATTCCACCAACCTAGAGAAATCTGGGAGTGTCCCAGAGCTAATAAACTAACAATCAAAGAACACCTGTGCCCACCCCCCCCTTCAAGGGAAAAAAAAAAAAAAAGTGAAACAAACCAGCACATAACCAACATATAAAAACAAAAACTTCTCCTTCTGGAGACTGCAGAAAATTTCAATTGAAACAAAGAAACAGGATTATATAGTGGAAGCAAGTGACCAAAATAAAAAAAACTAGTAAATCTTCCTGAGGAAGAATGGGTACAGAACCGTCTGATAATGAATTATATATATATATGTGTGTGTGTGTGTGTGTGTGTGTATGACCTTCCAAGAGCTCAAGGAAATCATAAAGGGAAAAAAAAAAAAAAAAGCAAGGAAAAGAGAAGAATTCAGGAGAATAATACAATAACAAAATAACTAAATGGATAGACAATTAGAAATAATACAGAAATAGCAATTTGAAATCCAGAAGATTAACACTTCAATTACAGAAATAAATAACGCATTGGAAGGACAAAACAGTAGAATCAAATTGGCTGAAGAAAGCATTAGCTAGCTTGAAAAGGAACCCCTTGACTTCAGCTCATCTGATGAAAAAATCAGGAAAAAAGATTGAAGAAAATATAAAAGTTATATGGGATGCTATAAAGAGAAGTAACTTATGTGTGATTGGAATTCAAGAACAAAAAGAGGCATGAAAAAAAAAAAAATCAAAGACCTGCTAACAGAAAATTTCTCCTATATTATGAAAGATGAAAAGATACCTATCCAAGAAGCTCAACAAACCTCAGAAAAGATAGATTTCAAGAGAAAGTCACCAAAAGAAATCAGAATCAAACTTTCCAAAATCAAAGACAAAGAGAATCTTGAGATCAGCTTGAAAAAATGAAATGTTACCTAAAAAGGACAACCAATAAAACTAAGCTCTGATTTCTCTGTAGAAACTATGCAGGTAAGAAGGCAATCAGATGATACATATAAAAAATTGAAAGAAAAAATTGCCAACCAAGAATTATATACCTAGCAAAAATATTCCTCAAATACCATGGTAAAATTAGGACATTGCCAGAAAATTAGAAATTAAGAGCATTTGTGAAAACCAGACCAACCTTAGAAGAAATGGCAAAGGGTATCCTTTGGACAGAAAACCAAAAGCAAAAGACAACAACCTAGGATTAAGACAAATGACAATCTTACCCAGAAACCAACCAAGAAAAAGAGTTCTCAAAACAAAAATAAGCTTACAATATGAAAAATAGTGAACAAGAGACATCACTCAGTAAATAACAAGAACTACAATGTAAAGAGAGAAAATAAATAGCATAATTACAGAACTTCCAAATGGAAAGAAGTTAGGAAAATATTAGTATAGAACAGACTGTTCTAAACTTAGGAAAATAAAAATTTACTCCAGTGTAACCACAAAGAAAATTAACAAGGTTTCAAAAAAAATGAGAAAGAAGAAAATCACAAGGACTTAGTAAACACAAAATCAGTGACAATGATATTCAGAACAAAGAAATAATCAATACTACAATTAAAAAAAAAAATGACAGAAGTAATTCACACCATGAATTACACTGAATGTGAATGGATTAAATTCACCAGTCAGGAGAAAGAGAGTAACAGAATGGATAAGAAAACAAGACCCATCAATATACTGCATACAAGGGACTCACCTTAGACACAAAGATAAAAATAAATTAAAAATTAAGGATTGGAAAAAAAAAA
>NW_006922023.1:1914296-1933906 GCF_000298275.1 Orycteropus afer afer | reverse complement strand
AGACCTCTCATATCACCCCCACCTGGGTCCCTGTGGCTGACTGTTCCTCTGTCTGTCTTCCTGGCTTTTAATCCCCTTTCTCCTGCTCTTCTGGCCTGCTGCTTTGGGCATCCCTGAGTTGTCTCTCCTCACCTGTATCCCTGGGGTGAGTTAGTAGAAATGGGCAAATTTCTAGGAACACAAGACCTACCTAAACTAGCACAGACAAGTAGAAAATTTGAACAGACCTGTAGCAAAGGAAGAAATTCAGCAGGTCATAAACCACCCTGTTCCTGGGGGGGTGGGGGGGGAGTCCTGACCCAGACATCTTCACTGGAGAATTCTATCAAATGTTCAGAGAAGAGGTGACACCTGTCCTACTCAAGTTGTTCCAGAACATAGAACACAATGGCATAATCCTAAATTCATTCTAAGAGGCAAGCATAACCCTGATAGCAACAGCAGGGAAAGACACCACTAAAAAAGGAAAACTACAGACCAAGCCAAAACTCTCTGCATGAGTTGATTCTGACTCAGAGCAATACTCATTGGGTTTCTGAGGTGGTTAATCTTTATGGAAGTAGCTTGCCCCATCTTCCATCTGTAGAGCGGCTATTGAATTTGAACCCCCAAACATTTAGTTAGCACTCAGATACGTTAGGCATTATGCCACCAGCTCCTAAATATTCAATATCCCCCTTATGAATGTTGTTGTTGTTGCTCGGTGCCATTGAGTCAGCTCCAACTCATAACAACCCTATGTACAACAGAATGGAACACTGCCTGGCTCTGTGCCAGCTTCACAATCCTTGCCACACCTGAGCCCATCATTGCAGCCACTGTGTCAATACATCTCATTGAGAGCCTTCCCCTTCTTTGCTGACCCTCCATTTTACAAAGCATGATATTCTTCTCCAGGGAATGGTCTCTTCTGACAACATGACCAAAGTAAGTGAGACGAAGTCTGGCCATTCTTGCTTCCAAGGAGCATTCTGGGTGCACATCTTCCAGGGTAGATGTGTTAGTTCTTTTGGCAGTCCATAGTACTTTGGGTTTTCTTTGCCAATATCACAAATGAAAAGCATCAACTCTTCTTTGGTCTTTTTTGTTCATTATCCAACTCTACCATGCATATGAGGTGATTGAAATTACCATGGCTTGGGTTAGGCACACCTTAGTCTTCAAGGAGACATCTTTGCTCTTCAGCACTTGAAAGATATCTTTTGCAGTAGATTTGCCCAGTACAATGTTGTCTGATGTATTGACTGCTGCTTTCACTGGTGTTGATTGTGGCACCAAGTATTATGAAATCTTGGGCAATTTCAATGTTTTCTGCATTTGGTGTGATATTGCTTATTGGTCCAGTTGTGAGAATTTTCCTTTTCTTTATGTTGAGATTTAATCTATATTGTAGACTGAAGTTGTTATCTTCATCATTAAGTACTTCAAGTCACCCTCACTTAAAGTTGTGTCATGTACATATCTCAGGTTATTAATGAACCTTCCTCCAATCCTTATGCCATACTCTTCTTCATGTAGTCCAGCTTCTCAGATTATTTGCTCAGCATACAGATTGAATATGTGTGATGAAAGGATACAACCCTGACACACTCCCATCCTGATTTTATACCATGCATTATCCCCTTTTTCTGTTCAAACAACAGACTCCTGGTCTGTGTACAGGTTTCTGATGAGCCTGACGAACAATCAAGTGTTCTGGAATTCCTATTCTTCTCATTGTTATCCATAATTTGCTATGATCCACACCATTGTCTGCTTTTGCTTAGTCAATAAAACACAAATAAACATCTTTCTGGTATTCTTTGCTTTCAGTCAAGAGCCCTCTGACATAAGCAATGATATCTCTCATTCCACATCCTCTTCTGAATCCAGCTTGCATTTCTGGAAGCTCTCTGTCAATATACTCCTGCAACTGTCTTTGAGTTATCTTCAGCAAGATTTTATTTGAATGTGATATTAATGATATTGTTTGATAATTTCCACATTCTGTGGGATCACCTTTCTTTGGAATTGGTATAAATATGGATCTTTTTACACTCTGTTGGCCAGATAGCTGTCTTCCAAATTTCTTCTCATAGACAAGTAAGTGCCTGTAGTACAGCATCCATTTGTTGAAACATCTCAGTGGGTATTCCATCAATCCCTGGTGCCTTGTTCTTTGCCAATTCCTTCAGTGTATCTTCAATTTCTTCCTTCAATACCATTGGTTCTTGATCATATGCCACCTCCTGAACTTGATGAACATCAACCAATTCTTCTTGGTACAGTGACTCTGTGCATTTCTTCCATCTTCTTTTGATGTTTTCTGCATCATTCTATATTTTGTCCATAGAATCATTCAATATTGCAACTTGAGGCTTGAATCTTTTTTCAGTTCTTTCAGCTTGAGAAATGTGGAGCATGTTCTTCCCTTTTGATTTCCTAACTCCAGGTCTTTGCACATTTCTTTATAATAATTGACTTTGTCTGCTTGAGCTGCTCTTTGAAATCTTCTGTTCAGTTTTTATCTTCTCATTTCTTCCATTTGCTTTAGCTACTTTCCACTCAAGGGCAAATTTCAAAGTGTCTTCTGACATCCACTTTGGTCTTTTCTTCCTTTCCTGTCTTTTTAATACCTCTTGCTTTCTTCCTGGGTGATGTTTTTGATGTCATCCCACAATTCTTCTGGTTTTCAGTCATTGCTGTTGAATGTATCAAATCTGTTCTTTGTTGTTGTTATATGCTATTGAGTCAGACCCGACTCATGGCAACCTCTTCTTGGGTTTCTGAGGCAGTATCACTATGGAAGTAGCTTGCCCCATCTTCCTTCCGAGGAGTGGCTGGTGGGTTTGAACTGCCAGCCTTCTGGTTAGCAGTCAAGTGCCTTAGGCACTATGCTACCAGAGCTCCTAATCTATTCTTTAGATGGTCTCTAAATTCAGGAGGGATATAATCATGGTCATATCTTGCCTCTCATGGACTAGTTTTAATTGTCTTCAGCTTCCATTTGAACTTGTATACGAGCAACTGATGGTCTGTTCCAAAGCAGCTACTGGCCTTTTTTGGCTTAAGATACTGAGGTTTTCCATCACCTCTTTCCACATATTTAGTCAATCTGATTCCTGTGTTCTCCATCTGGTGAAGTCCATGTGTGTAGATGTTGTTTGTGTTGATGAAAAAGGTATTTACAATGAATAAGTCATTGGTCTTGCAAAATTCTATCATGCAATCTCCAGTGTTATTTCTGCCACAAAGGCCATATTTTCCAACTACAGGTCATTCTTCTTTATTTCCAAATTTTGCATTCCAATCTCCAGTTATAATCAATACATTTTTATTGCATATTTGGTCAATTTCAGCCTGCAGAATTTGGTAAAAATATTCAATTTTCTTGTCTTTGGCTTTGGTGGTTGTTGTGTAGTTTTAATAATAGTAGTATTAACTGGTTTTCCTTGGCGGTGTATGGATATTCTCCTATCACTGACAGTGCTTTACTTCACGATAGATCTTGAAACATTCTTTGTGACAATAAATGGCACACCATTCCTCTTCAATTTGTCATTCCCAGCATAGTTGGTTGTCTGATTCAAAACAGCCAAAACCAGTATATTTTAGCTCACTAATGCCTAGGATATCTGTCTTTATGCACACCATCTCATTTTTGACAACTTCCAATTTTCTTAGATTCATACTTCATACATTACATGTTCTGATTATTAATGGGTATTTGAAGCTGTTTCTTCTCATCTTGAGTCTCATCACATCACCAGATGGAGGTCCTGAAAGCTTTACTCCATCCACATCATTAAGGTCAGCTCTACTTTGAGGAGGCAGCTCTTCTGCAGCTGTATTTTAAGTGCCTGAGGGGTTCATCTTCCTGCACTATATTTGACAATGTTCTAGGGCTATTCATAAAGTTTTCCAGTAACATATCAGACAATATTTCACTACTATTCTTAAGGTTTTCACTCACTAATTCTTTGAGAATCAGATGACCCCTTCCTTCTTCTGAGTCTGTCTTAGTCTGGAAGCTTCACTGAAACCTGTCCATCATGTGTGACCCTGATGGTATTTGAAATACCAGTGGCATAGCCTTCAGCCTCACAAAAACACACAGGCCACTATAGTATGGCTTACTGACAGACGAGGTATGGGCATTAGCCATTAGAGAGATGCAGGTCAAAACACCAATGAGCAATTTACCTAGCAATAATAACTAAGTTCAACAAGACAGAAAACAACAAATGTTGGTGAGGGGCTGGGCAGATTGGAACTCTCATACATTGCTGATGTGAGTGTAAAATGATACAACCACTAAAGAAATGGTATTGTGCGTCTTTAAAAAGTTGGAAACAAAAATACCCTTTTATCCAGCAATCACACTACTAGGACTATATCCTAAACAGGTGAGATCAAGGACATGAATGGATATATGCACACCCATATTCATCCTCAGACTATTTACAACTACAATGAGATGGAAACAACTTAAGTGCCCATCAACAGATGAATAGATAACACATGGAATATTATGCAATATTAAAGAATAACGAAGAATTCATGAATCATCTCATAACATTGATGAACTTGGAGCACATTATGCTGAGTGCCATCAGTCAATCATAAAAGGACAAATATTTTATGACTCATTATTATAAAAAAAGCAAGGAAAAGTTTACACAGGGAAGGAAATTTGCTTTGTTGGTTATCGGGGATTGAAGGGGAAGAAAAAGGAGGGAAAATAGATGGATAGTTAAAAGAACAGTTGTATATGAGTGAAAGAAAAAGTAACATAACTAAACCATGTGACAAACACAGTATCACTAAGGAAAAGGAAGACACCGAGAGGTGCATAAGAGATACAGACAATAAAGGCAAATACTGCTGCATACACAATACTGCATTATCAGAACAGCAAACACTAATCGACAGGTGGATACATAGATAGACAAGCAAGGTCAAGTTTGGATAGGCAAATGGGAATATACCCAGGAGCCTACATAAGTTTGGCAGACAATATTCCTACATATGTATTTGTATGTGCTGTAAAAATGTCCATATGCGGTTAAACCTAACAAGAGGCAAAGTTAGAATAACTTCTTTGCCACAACTAAGCACCTTGAGGGAGTGAGTTGATGGGCCTGTGGACTGGAAACCATGGTCATGGGGGACATCAAGCTAAATTGGCATAACATGGTATACAAAAATATTGTTCCACATCTTTGGTGAGTAGCAATTGGGGTCTTAAAGCTTGCGAATGGCTATCTATGATGCAATTATTGGTCTCTCCTCATCTGAAGCAAAGAAGAGTGGAGAGAATCCAAGAGAAGGCATGGAAACAGTTAGTCCAAAGGACTAATGGACCATGAGAACCTCAGCCTATATGACCCTGAGACCAGTGGCTACCAAAGTCAGCCACTTGGAAAGGGATCATTATAGGAGACCTTGATAGAGTGGGAGAAAAATTGTGGAAAACTCAAAATCATGAAAAAGACAAGGATCACTGGTGTTATAGATACTGGTGAAAGCCCCAAGACTAGTTACCCTTCAGGCCTGGAATTGAACTCACTCTCATGGGTTACTCTTAACCAGTGAGCTGAACATCTCTACACCAGTGAGATGCACTCCTAAGAACAATCTATCACAGGAGATCAGAAGGGCAGCATTTACACAGGGAGAAAGGTAAGGAGCAGGAATGCACAGGAAAGAAGGACGCAGGGAAAGGGTATACACAGGGAGGAAGTGGGAGGAGAGCTGTTACCCTGCAGGGAATGTAATCAGTGTCACAAAACAAAATGTGTATCAACCGTTGCATGTAAAAAAATCTGCTTTGTAAAATTTCACCCAAGTCACAATAAAAAGTTAAATGAATAAATAAACTTGAAAGTAAATTGAGAGAATAATGCAATTGCCTTATTCTTTAGGTCTTACTCATTCAGTAAATATTGCATATCAATAATCACAATAAACATTTATTTTATAAGACAATAATGGTGAGTTGCGAAAAAAAAAAAAAAAGATGTCACAAATACTAGCAGGGTTTACTTCACTAGTTTGTCCGTGCCAGTGGATCATCCCCTTGCCAAATATAACAGCATTTCATGATGTTACCAGTAGCTCCAGTTTTAAATGAAATTAGTTGGGCATATGTGGAAAAAAGTAGGAAGTGAGTTTAAAATTAAAATAAAATTGGAATTTGAAAAATCAGATCTGAGATGTGGAGAATTTTTATTTCAACTTTTTCCTTTGTGTTTCAGATTAATCTTAAAGATACTGTTGAAATCTGTAAAATATGTATTGGACATGACAACAGTGGAAGGGATCCCAGGTGGTATCTGGAAGAAATTAGACTTGAAAATACAGTCACATGTGAGCTGTTTTGTTTAACCATTGAGTCCTGGATAGCTGAGAATGAAAATGTTGGAGATATATGGAAAGAAGTACCCAATGTTAGAACTAATAAAACACTTTTGCCAGGTATATAATTTATTTTTCCTTTATGATATGTATTAAAGATTAAAATCATTGAGTTAATTTAGAACACGTGTTGGCAATTTTTTTTTTCCTTTTTTGTAAAGGGTCAGAAAGTAAATAACTTAGATTTTGTGGACCATAAAATCTCTTGAAACTGTTCAATTCTGCCAGCATAGTATAAAAGCAGACAAAATGTAAACAAATGGCATGGCTCTGTTCCAATAAAATTTTATTTGATGACACTGATATTTCTGTCTTATGCAATTTTCATGTGTTAAGAAATAGTATTCACCTTTGATTGCATTTTTTAATTTTTTTTTTAATTAAGAACAATTCTTATCTCCCAGGCTGTGCAAAAACAGGTGCTGATAGATTTGGTCCACAGGCTGTAGTTTGCCCACCTCTGATTCAGAACATTAGGCTTTAGGATGGACATTTGTATGGCTTCTCAAACATGAAAATGCCGTACAAGAGTGCATTTGTTTGCTATTCATCAGTCAGTAAACTGCTTTGCTGGCTGTCTTTGTTTCTTAGTACTGCTGTAACAGAAATACCACAAGTGAGTGGTTTCAAAGAACGGAAATTTGTTTTCTCACAATTCAGGAGGGAAGTCCAAAATCACTGGCACGAGCTCTAGGCACTGGCTCTACGCAAAGGTTTGGAGGGCTTTCTCTGTCAGCTCTGCGGGAAGTTATTTGTCTTGGCTTCTCCAAACCTGGCGGCATTCCTTGGTTTCCTGATGATCTCCATGTGGCATCTCTTTTCCCTATTTGTGCTTGCTTGCTTCTCTCTGTGTCTAATTTTGTCTTTTTGTATCTCAATAGTCATTAGATTTAAAACACACCCTACACTGATCTGGCTTCATTAATATTGCAAAGGAAATCCTATTCCTAAATGAGGTTACTTACATCTACAGGTATAGATATTAGAATTCCAGCACATATTTTGGGAGACACACTTTAAACTGTGGTGTGATGGATCAATCACTTTTATATGGATTTTCTAGCCATAGTCTTGTAATGTTCACCAAATGATTTGGCTGTTGTTGTTGTTGTTATGTGCCATTGAGTCAGCCCTGACTCATAGCCTCATAGCGACCCCTCCTTGGTAGGACTACGCAAATACGGTATTTGTGACCAGTCAAGGGGATAGGACAGCCTGCTATGAATGT
The DNA here is from genome assembly GCF_000298275.1 of Orycteropus afer afer. Classification (NCBI taxonomy): domain Eukaryota; kingdom Metazoa; phylum Chordata; class Mammalia; order Tubulidentata; family Orycteropodidae; genus Orycteropus; species Orycteropus afer. Next base: position 1,926,282 of record NW_006922023.1, on the reverse strand, counting down.
AAATAAGGTACATGGAAACCATGTGGGAGTGGGACCATTGCAAGTAAGTGTATGGAGTTCTAAAGAGGGGATTCGTCAGTCTTGCCATCCCATTAGGCTTAAAAAAGTGAACCAATCCCAGAGCGAGGGAGAGAGCACTACCACCAAGAGAAGAAATAAGAGCTAAGCATGTCCTTTGGACCCAGAGTTCCTGTGTTTAGAACCAACCAGAACCAGAAGACAGCTGTACAGAAGAGAGCTGTAACACCAGAGACAGTGAGAGATAGAGAGAAGCAGTGACAAAGGAGTAGCAGCAGTAGCAGAGACAGCAAAACCAGGAGACAGGCATGACACAGCACAGTTGGCTTCCTGATCCACAAAGCAAGAAAGCTGAGCACCTTCAGGCAGGAAGCTTGGTGGACTGAAATGGAGCTTTATTAGTAGAGCTAAAGAATTTTGCAAGAGCAGGGCAGAAGCCCCAGTGGCCCAAGAGGCTCAAGGGGCTGAGGACGAAGGAGATGCCTACAGGCATGGCTGAGAAGAGGCTGTCCTGACCAAAGAGCTCTATGCTGAATCTTTCCTAATCCTGAATTGTAAACTTTTACTTACCTAATAAACCCCATAATCATGAGTATTGCGAGTCCTGTGTGGCCATTGTAGAGGAGTAGAAAGTGCTATGGATGGATGGTTGGTGTCAGAATTGGTAAAAAGGTTGGAGAGAAGAGTGATGTCTGACCTCTGTCTCATAGGAATGAGCCTTGGGCTGATGCTGGTGGTAATTCTTTCTTCCTCCATTGAAGTTAGAGGAGGTCAGATGCCTCCACCAGGAGATTTTTACACAATCCGTAACTCTAGCTATTTAAATGTGGTTTTATTTTTTACCATACCTGTTAACAAATGTCATCAGAACTTTAGAGCATTTGAAATCTCTCACTGAACTTTTTTTTTCTTTTCACTTAAAAGTGAGCATATACATTGCCTTAACTTTCTGTCTGTTCCTTGTATCTCTGATAACCATTTTGTTTTTGCTTCCACCACTATAGTGAAAAATGCTCTCTCTCAATGGGTACTGATGACCCATTTGTTCTAAATTGAATGAATGTGTGTTTGTTCTTAGTATACCTTAAGTCCTCTCTTTTATATCTGCACTAATTATTTGGACTAGCAGAGATTCATAGAGATGTTGGTATCTGACACACTGGATTCTAGTCTTGGCTCAGCAACGTGTTTAGCTCTGTCACTCTGAGCAAGATACTTAGCTTCCATTACCCATGTTTCCTCATCTATGAGACAGGTATAAAAATAGTGTTTATGTCATAGGATTGCTTTGATTATGTTAGATAATGCACCTATAGTATTTAGGACAATGTATTACATACTTTAACCATTTCTGGCATGGAGTAATCACAATAAATACTAGATGTTATCATCATCCTGAGTAAAATTCTCTCCAAACTTGACCTCCATCACATGACATCAATCTAGTTCTTCAACTCTTCCATTCTTTTTTTTTTTTTTTTTTTTTTCTGTCTATTCATATTACTGGCCTGACTTGGTCCTCTTCCCTTGGAAATGTGGGTTTAAATGCTTATTCCTTCTCTGTCCTTTATAGTCTCTTCCTAACCATATTTTTAAAAAGTTTTCCTAACAAATTTTCATCTGCAGCCCTGTCCTCCTTCTTGAATAAAGTCCCAGTATTTCTTTAGGTGGTTTACCGTATCATCATCTTTAACACACACTTGTTTATCTATTCATTCAACCATTCCAAACAAATAAAGGTTAGCACCTATATACAAACAGCTATTAGATGTCTAGTGTGTACCAGGAGAAACTAGTAATAGAGGAAACAAAGAGATAGGCCTCTTGTTCTGTATCACTTGTTCATTTCTCATGGCTTCAGTGATCATCCTCAGTCTAATGACTCCTCTACCTATATTTGTGCTTCTGCTTTCTCTTCTACACCATAGTATCTTCTTTCAATTTTCCTGGAAGTTTTAGATCTCTGGTGCGCTTTTAATCCACCACATCTAAAACTAAATTCATCATCCCTGTTCTCCACCTTATACCAGCTTCTTCCAAACTCAGATGGAGAATCTTATCTTTTTCACATCTATTGTTTCATGCCAACTAGCCTTATCTCCTAGCAAGGGCTCCATTTAACTTATTTTCAAACTCCTTTAGAGTGAAGCATGGCACAGAACACATGTGCCATGTACCATCAAAATGTTTGGTTGATTCAGATATGGTAGGAAAGGTTTTAAAGACTAGCTTATCAAAAAGAAAAAAGTCTAATAAACTGATTTATTCTTTTTATAACTTTTTATTGTTTTTTGGGTGAACATTTATAGAGCAATTGGCTTTCCATTCAGTAATCTATACACATTTTTATTTGTAACTTTTACCGAAACCCCCACAATGTAACAGTGGTCTTCCCACTTCTTCCCTGTGTTTACTGTTTCCATTCACCCTTCTTTCCTATCCCCTTTTGCCTTCTGAGTGGTATTCTTGGGCAAATGCTGCCCTTTTGATCTCATGGTTGAGTGTTCTAAGCAGTGTGTTATTAATCACCCTATAGTTCTTCATTGTATTCTGTTGTTATCCTTTTCATTTCAGTTGGTTCTGTTGTGACATCACTTATTTCATTTCAAATGCAAGGAGGAGTCACTATGAGTTGGGTCCCACTCGATTAATAACACACTGCTTATAATGTTATTTGAATCTACTCTTTCTTTTTGTTTGTTAAATTTGCCAGAGGCTTGTCAATTTTATTAATCCTTTGCAAGAGCTTTTAGTCTTGTTGATCCTTTGTATTGTTTTTCTATTTCACTTATTTCTGCTTGAATCTTCATTATTTCTTTCTTCAGTTGACTTTAGGCAATTTTTGCTGTTTTTTTCCTAATTGTTGGAGATGTTAGATCATGGTATTGATTTGATTCTCTCTTCTACTTTGGTGTGTGCATTAATTGCTATAAATGTCCTCTGAGCACTATTTTTTTTGTGCCCCAAAGATTTTGGTATGTTGTTTTGATTCTCATTTAATTCAAGGAATTTTTCTATTTCATTTATTTAAAAAAAAACTTCATTGTGATCTGGGTGAAAGTTTACAAAGAAAATTCATTTTCTATACAACAGTTCATAGATATTTTGTTTCATGGTATTGACTTCAATCTTCACAATGCAACAGCCCTACTCCCACTTCCTCTCTGTGGCTACCTTTTCCCTGAGTCCTTCTTTCTCCTAGATTCCTGTCCTTTAAGCTATTTCCCTGTGAAAACACTGCCTTCTGATCTCTCATTGTTGATTGTTCTAAGGATTTTACCTACCTGGTGTAAATGTTCATTTTATAGGCCTGTCTACTGTTTGGCTGGAAGCCGTGAGAGTGAGTTCAATTCTAGGCCCGAAGTGTTACTAGGGGACATAGTCTTGGGGGTTTCACCAGATGCTATCAGATCAGCACTCACTGCCATTGAGTCACATCCAACTCATAGTGACCCCTCCATGGTCTGAAGCAGTATCACTATGGAAGTAGACTGCCCAATCTTCCTTTTGAGGAATGGCTGGTGGGTTTGAACTGCTAGACTTCTGGTTAGCAGTCAAGGATGCCCTTTATTATATAGAGGAATTTCCTTTCTATTTGTAATTTTCTGAGAGTTTTATCAGGAATCTGTGCTAGATTTTATCAAATGCCTTTTCTGCATCTCTTGATATGATCATGTAGTTCTTTCCCTTTATTTTACTTATGTGGTGGATTATGTTCATTTTTTTTTTTTTTTTGTAATGTTGAACTGTCCTTGCATACTTGTTTGAATCCCACTTGGTAAGTATGTATTATTTTTTGATATGTTATTGGAGTCTTTTGGCCAAGATTTGATGAAGATTTTTGCATCTATCTTCATGGCGGATACTGGTCTGTAGTTTTCCTTTTTAGTGATGTCTTTGACTAGTTTGGGGATCAGTGTTACGCTTGCTTCATAAAATGAATTTGGGAGGATTCCATCATTTTCTATGTTCTGGAATAATTTGGGTAGGATTGGTGTCAACTCTTCTCTGAATGTTTGATAGAATTCTCCAGTGAAATTGTGTGGGTCTGTACTTTTTTTGTTGGTAGTTTTTTTTAATGACCTGTTCAATTTCTTCTTTTGTTATGGGTGTGTTCCAATTTTCTACCTCAGTCTGTTCATTTAGGTTAGTAGTGTGCTTCTGGAAATCTGTCCATTTCCTCTAGATTTTCAAATTTGTTGGAGTTCAGGTTTTCATAGTATCCTGATATTATCCTTTTATTTTGGTTGCTTCTGTTGTGATATTGCCCATTTCATTTCTTATTCAAGTTACCTACATCTTCTCCTTCCTTTCCTTTGTTAAGTTTGCCAGTAGTTTGTCAATTTTATTAATCTTTTCTAAGAGACAACTTCTAGTCTTTTTTATTTTTTTCTGTTGTCTTACTATCTTTGTATTTTCAGTTTCATTTATTTCTGCTCGAATCTTTATTATTTCTTCTTTTTTGGTACTGTATGCTTTTTCTTATGGCTCTTTTGTTAATTGTTAGAGATATTGGGTTAAAGTGTTGATGTGGGCTTTTTCTTCTTTTTTGATGTGTGTATCTATTTCTACAAATTGCCCTCTGATCACTGCTTTTACTCTGTCCCAAAGATTTCAAATTTCTCATTTGATTCAAGGAAATTTTTAATTTCCTTTTTTATTTCTTCTATTACCCATTACTTTTTTATGAGGGTATTATTTAGTTTCCATGTATTTGCTCTTTTTCCATTGATCTTCCTATTATTGGTTTCTAACTTTACAGCATTGTGATCTGAGAAAATGCTTTGCAGTATTTCAATGTTTTTAAATTTATTGAGGCTTGCTTTGTGGCCTTACATATGGTCTATCCTGGAGAACGTTCCATGTGCACTGGAGAAGAATGTACATTGTGCTGTTGTTGGGTGAAGTGCTCTGTAGATGTCTATATGCTTAATCTGGTTGATTGTATTGTTTAGTTCTTCTGTGTCTTTTTTGAGTTTCTTTCTAGTCATGTCTTTTATAGAAAGTGGTGTACTAAAGTCTCCTACTATTACGGTGGAGACATCTTTGTCTTTTCAGTTCTGTTAAAATTTGATTTATGTATTTTGGGGGGCTCTTCAACTGTGTATGTAGGTGTGTCATATGGTTATGCCCTATTGTTCAATTGATCCTTTAATCAATATATGATGTCATTCCTTGTCTCTTATGCTGGTTTTTGTCTTAAAGTCTATTTATCAGAAATGAACATTATGACCCCTGCTCTCTTTGCTTGGCATTTACTTGATACATCTTTTTCCCAACCTTTGATTTGTAGTCTATTTTTAGTCTATTTTAGTCCAAGGTGAATCTCTTTTATATAGCCTATTGATGGGTCTTGTTTTCTTATCCAGTCTGCAACTTTCCATCTCTTGAGTGATGAATTTAATCCATTGGGAGCTCTGGTAGCATAGTGGCTAAGGCACTTGGCTGCTAACCAGAAGGCTGGCAGTTCAAACCCACCAGCCACTCCTCGGAAGGAAGATGGGGCAATCTACTTCCGTAGTGATACTGCCTTGGAAACCCAAGAAGGGGTCGCTATGAGTCGGGTCCGACTCGACGGCACATAACAACAACAACAACATAATTACCACAAGTATGAACTTATAGTTGTCATTTTGTTATTGTGTGTGTGTGTGTGTGGTGTTGCTGATTTTTTTGTTCCATAGTTTTCTGTGTTGAGCTCATTCTGTTTATGAATTGTGTTATCATTTTTTTGTTGCTATTATTTTAGCATTTGGTAAGTATTTGTGCCTCTCTTCTTTCTTATTTTGACATGAAGGTTTCTTAATTTTCTTTAAGGTTACTTGTGATTTATTACTTTCTTCCCAAATTTAGAACACTCTGTTCTATCTAACAGTTGTCTTCATTTCCTCTCCATTTGAAAGTTCTGCACCTACACTATTTATTCCCTCATTTTGGTTTGTAGTCATCCTTTTACTATTTGATGACTCTAGTTCTCTGTTTACAGTCTTTTAAGCTTATTTTACTCTGTAGACCTCTATAGCTGTTTTGGTTTCTGGAGTACTTTGTCATGTGTGTTAATCACTGTTTGTTGTCTTTTGTTGGTTCTCTGTTGGAAGAACTCCCTTTAGCATCTCTTGCATAATTAGTATGTTTTTAACAAATTCTCTTAATTTCTGTTTATCTTGAAATGTCTTAATTTCACCGTCATATTTGGGGGAGAATTTTGCTGGGTATATAATCCTTGGTCTTTTTTTTTTTTTTTTTTCAGGACTTTATATGTAATATCCCATTTGCCTTCTCATCTGCATAGTTTCTACTAAGAAATTAGAGCTTAGTCTTATTGATTGCCCTTTGCAAGTAACTTTTCATTTTTCTTGTGCTGTTTTCACAATTTTTTCTTTATCTTTGGTTTTGGTGATTTTGGTTAGGGTATGTATCAGTGATTTTCTTTTGTGGTATCTCTAATATGTCTCAGTGATTTTCTTTTGTGGTCTCTACTGTTTGTGATTCATTGAATTTCTTAAGTGGATGTCTTCTCATTTTTCACTATATTAGGGAACTTCTCTTCCAACAAACCTTTGACAATTTTCTCTGTACTTTGATTTGTCTCCACCTGTTCTGCAATTCTGATCACATGTAAGTTATTTCTGTCCACATGAATCTTAGGCTTTCCTCTTTTTGTTTCAGTACCTTTTCTGACTGATTCCTTAACAAAGTAGTTTTGAAGTGTTTGTCTTCAATATCACTAATTCTGTCTTCCATTGATTCAATTACACTCCTTTGCCCATTCAGTGTGTTATCTATTTCTAGTAATGATCTTCTGGATTTCTACTTGTTGTTTTGTATGGTTTCATATTTTTCCTTTAGTTTGTTCTTGCATTGTTCTAGAGTTTTTTTTTTTTTCCCTGTATTTTACTTAATTTCATCAGTTTTCCTTCATCTGTCTCCCAATCCATTGAAGGTACCTAAATATAATTCTTTTGAATTCCTTATCAGGTTGTTCCAATGCCTCTTCTTCCTTAGGGAGGGCTTTTGGGTCTGTATTCTGGTCCCTTGTTTATCTTGATTATTCGTGCAGATTGGGATGATCAGTTGTATCTGAGACATTGTAATATCAATATATTTATAGTTAATTGGTGATTGTATGTTGCTGTGATTCACCCAGGTTTCTTTTTTTTTCCTTCATTTTATTTTGATATGTCTAAGTAAGCAGGACTATTTTGCTATTCTATTCATTTATTGGCAACACTTAGGCATTCACCACCTTTCTCCTGGTAGGTGTGATAGAGGATGAGAATGTGTGCACAGATATCTATTAGCTGTTCATGAAGAGCAATTGTGGGTGTGTTGGCTGCTATTGGTCTCTCTGTCATTGGTCAGTTGGTGCAGAAGCAAATGGTGGCTCTCACCAAGTGTGTGGGGCTGCAAGAGGTACAGGTATGTTTGGGTCATGTGGGCATGGTTGCAGTCTCCCACCTAATTAGACAAAAAACAAACAATCAAAAAACACCAAAAAAAAATAAATAAATAAAAACAAGGAAACAGAAAACAAACAGCATAAAGAAACAGAAACAATCATAAGAAAAAAGAAAAGGCAATAAATATGAAATAATAATAAAAAAAAAAAATGACAAAGGGGGTGAAAAAAAAACCCACAATATCTGGGGAGGGAGGAAATAAGAGAAAAAGAACAATAAAGAGAAAAATGCAAAAAGAAAAAAGGGATGGGAAGAATCAAAAGATAAAAAGAAGAAAAGAAAGAAAAAAGAAGGGACCCAAGAAAGGGAAAAAAAAAAAAAAAAAAAAAAAAACTAGGGAAGGGTATGAAATAAAAAGAAAGGAAGAAAGGAGGAAGGAAAAAAGAATAATATAAACACACACACACACACACACATACACACACAACTGATGGTGAGCAAGACACCCAGACTCTGTCAGAATATCCAGGCTGGAATGGAATTCTTGACCTTCCAGAAGGTGGATGGTTCACCAAGAGGGTGTGAAGTCCAAGAATAGTAAGGCGAATTCACACCTTTCTAGTCATCAGCCTCCAGTGCAGTTGCCTGTGCTGTCCTTGGCAAGAGGATCCTATTCTTATGTTGCTGCCTGGAATAGAATGCCACTTACAAAAATTCAAAATGGCCACACCTTCAGAATAGTTGATAGTCCATGGATGTGCTTGTCTCCTTATTTGGTATTTTCCTTTCTAGTTCTCAACCACCAGTGCAGTTGCCATGCAGTCCTCAGCAAGAAGAGCCAATTTTTAGGTTGCTGCCAAGATCAGAATGCCACTTGTAAATATTCAAATGGGCCATGCTGTCAGGACAGCTGACAGTCCACAGCTCTGTTTGTCTACTTATTCACTGTTTTCATTCAGGTTATTCCACTAGTGCCTAAGATTATTTGACTGCTAACCACAAGGCTGGTGGTTCAAACCCACCAGCCACTCCTCAGAAGGAAGATTGGACAACCTACTTCTATAGTGATACTGCCTCAGTACCCCAAGGAGGGGTCATTATGAGTTGGATCTGACTTGAATGACAGTGAGTTTGGTTTGGTTATGGTTTTGGTATTTAATCCATTTCTTTCTCTTTCCTGTCAAAGGTCAGAGTTCCAGGTTTGATTTTACATCTGTTTCAATTGGTTTCTCATTTTTGTTGTTGTGTTGTTGTTGCAGAGGGTCTGTGTAGCTTATCTGCTTATTCTGCCATCTTGTCACAAGTCCTCTCATGTTTTGTTTTTTCTATTACACAATAGTTTTTAAACAGAATGTTATTAAATTTCTATACATTTCATTTTTTCCCTCTTGTTCTCCCTGTTGTTGGCTTTCAATCTTATAGTATTGTGATAAAAGAAGGTGCTTTATAGTATGTTTTTATATTTATTGAAGCTTTGTGGACTAGCATGTGGTCTATTGTGGAGAATATTCCATGTGCACTGGAAAAGAGTGTCCACTATGTTGTTGGATAGATTGTTCTGTAAATGTCTGTGAGGTCTATTAGTTTGATAGTGTTGTTTAGATTTTCTGTATCTTTTTTATTTTCTTTCTATTTGTTCTGTCTTTCATCAACAGTGGTGTATTAAAGTCTCTTACTACTATTGTGGGTTATCTATTACTTTTTTTAATTCTGTCAAAGTTTTAATTATGTGTTTTGGAGCTCTTAATTGGGTGAGTACATATTTATTATGATTATATCATGTTGACTTGACTGTTTAATCATTATATAACATCCTTCCATGTCTCATTTGCTGGTTTTGTCTTAAAGTTGGTTTTATCAGAAATTAATAATGCCACTCGTGCTCTGTTTTGTTTATGCTTGCTTGATATATATTTTTCCAACCTTTGATTTTTTGGGAGTTATGGTGGCATAATGCCTAAGTCATTTGACTGCTAACCAGAAGGCTGGCAGTTCAAACCTAGCAGCCTTCTTCTCAGAAGGAAGATTGGGCAATCTACTTCTATAGAGATGCCACCTTGGAAACCCAAGGAGGGGTCGCTATGAGTCAGAGCCAACTCAACAGCAGTGAGTTTGATGTTTTCTTTTATTTTTAGTTTACTTTTGTCTTTCTGTCTAAAGTGTGTCTCTTACCATGACCAAGTGGGATTCATACCAGATATCCAAGGATGGTTCAATATTAGAAAATCAATCAATGTAATCTACTGCTTAAGTAAAACAAAGGAAAAGAATCACATGATCTTTTCAGTCAATGTAGAAAAGACATCAATAAAATCCAATACTCATTCCTGATTTAAAAAAAAAAAAAAAATCTCAGCAAAATAGGAATAGTAGGGAAATTCCTCAACATAATGAAGTGCATTTATGCAAAACCAATAGCCAACAGTATTCTCAATGGAGGTTGAATGAAAGCATTCCTTTTGTGAACAGCAACTAAGCAATGATGTCCTCTATCACTACTTCCATTCAACATTTTATTGGAAGCCACAGCCATGGCACTAAAACAAGAAAGAGAAATAAAAGACACCCAAATTGGCAAAAAAAAGAAGTAAAAGTATCTCTATTTGCAGATGACATGATCCTACACATAGAACATCCAAGAGACCCAGCAAGAAAACTACTGAAACTAATTAAAAATTTCAGCAAAGTGGCGGGATACATGTATAAATCATTTGGATTCTTCTACACCAACAAAGAGATCTCTGAAGAGGAAATAAGGAAACAACATTCACAAAAGCTACCAAGAAGATAAAATACTTAGGAATACATCTTACCAGGGACACAAAAAACCTATACAAAGAAAACTACAAAACACTACTACAAGAAACTATAAGAGACCTACATAAATGGAAGAATATATCATGCTCATGCATAGGAAGACTGAACATTGTGAAAATATCAATATTACCCAAAGCAATCTATAGATTCAATGCAATCCCAATCCAAATTCCATCAGCATTCTTTAAGGACATGGAAAAACCAATCACTAATTTTATATGGAAAGGAAAGAGATCTCTGATAATCAAACCGTTACTGATAAAGAAGAACAAAGTAGGAGGTCTCTCACTCCTAGATCTCAAAATCTACTTTATAGCCACAGTAGTCAAACTAGCCTGATACTAGTACAATGATAGGCCAGTGGAACAGAATTGAGAGTCTAGAAATAGATCCACCCACTTATGGAAAGCTGATCTTTGACAAAGGGCCAAAACCTATTCAATGGGGAAGAGATAGTTTCTTTACCAAATGGTGTGGGCAAACTGGATAGCCATTGCAGGAAAATGAAACAAGATCCATCTCTTACACCATACACAGAAACAAACTCAAGATGTATCAAAGGTCTGAATGTAAAACCCCAAATTATAAAGTTCATCAAAAATGAAATAGGGGCAAACTTTAGGGGCCTTAATTTATGGTATAAATAGATTATCAAACATAACCCAAAATGCAAAAACAGCAGAAGATAAACTAGATGACTGCGGTCTTATAAAAATTAAATTCTTAAGTGAATCAAAAGACCTCTAAAAGTGTATAAAGGAAATCTGCAGATTGGCAAGATATATTTGGCAACAACATACCTGACAAGGGACTTACCTTGAAATAGAAAGCTTCAACACATCAACATCAAAACCACAAAAAATCCAGTTCAAAAGTGAGAAAAGGATATGAACAGACACTTCATTGAAGATATTCCAGCAGCCAACAAACACATGAAGACATGTTTGTGATCATTAGCCATTAGAGAGATGCAAATCAAAACAGCATTGAGATATCATCTCACCCCTGCAATAATAGCAAAGTTCAACAAGGCAGAAAATAATTCTGGTGAGAATGTGGAGAATGTGGAGAGATTAGAATTCTCATACACTGTTGGTAGGACTGTAAAATAGTACAAACATTGTGGAAAACAGTATGGCACATCCTTACAAAGTCACAATATAAATGCCATTTGATCCAGCAATCCCATTACTAGGAATATATCTAAAGAGGTGAGACCCAAGATGGTAGAGATATATGCACACACACATTCATCACAGCACAATTTACAATATCAAAGAGATGGAAGCAACCTAAGGTGCCCATCAACAGATAAATAGATAACCAAACTATGTTACACACATCAAAGGAATACTATGCAACATTAAGAATAATGAGGCATCATCCTTACACCTCATAACATGGATGAACTTGAAGGACATTATGCTGAGTGAAATAAGTAAATCACAAAAGAACAAATATTGTATTAGTTCATTATTGTAAAAAGTCAAGGAAAGGTTTACACAGGGAAGGAAATTTTCTTTGTTGGTTACCAGAGATGGAAGAGGAGGGGAAGGTAGGAAAAATAGTTGGATAATTAAGAGATAGGTTTGATACAGGTGAAGGGATTTAAACAATGTTAATAGTGTATAAAGGAAGAAAGAATATTAGCCATTAGTTGATAGGTTTTGAAGCCAGATTACAGGCACTTGGGGGTTCATTATAGTGGTCTTTGTTTCTGTTTGAAATATTTTGTAATACATTTTTAAAAT
>NW_006922023.1:1897233-1914051 GCF_000298275.1 Orycteropus afer afer | reverse complement strand
GATTTTCTTCTTTTTTACTTTGGTTTTATTAAACACATAAGAAGAGAAGGTTTATACATTTTCTATGAGGTTAACATTTCCACCAGTTTAAAACAGTCCATTCTATCTTTATATTGTTTTGACTTGTTCTCCATTTGGGTGTTCTGTAACTACACTCTTCCCTCTGTTTGCTTTGTAGTTCTCATAATTTAGAAATTGACATCTCTGGTTCTTTATTTCCAGTCTTATAGTTTCATATTATTTTTGATACTTCTATATCTGGGTTCCTTTCTGGTTGTTGTGTGTCTTAATCTTAGGTTGTTTTCTACCAATGTTGTCTGTCTGAAAGTCTCCTTTTAGCATTTCTTGTAAGGTTGGTGTGGTTTTTACACATTCCCTTAATTTCTGTTTATCTATAAGTGTCTAATTATTCATCACATTCAAGGACAATATTTATGGATATATATTTCTTGGTTGGCAATTTTTTGTTTAGGATTTTATATATGTCATGCCATTGGCTTCTTATCTGCATAGTTTCTGGCAAGAAATCAGAGCTTAGTCTTATTGATTCTTCTTTGTAGGTAATTTTATGTTTTTTCACAAGCTGCTTTCAGGATTCTTTCATTGTCTTCAATTATAGAAAATTAGTTATGATTAGGAGCTCTGGTAGCATAGTGCCTAAGGCACTTGACTGCTAACCAGAAGGCTGGTGGTTCAAACCCACCAGCCACTCCTCGGAAGGAAGGTTGGGCAATCCTACTTCCGTAGTGATACTGCCTCGGAAACCCAAGGAGGGGTCGCTATGAGTCGAGGCCGACTCGACGGCAAGTAACAACAACAACAACAAGTTATGATTAGTCTTGGCAATTTTCTTTTGGGGTCTATCATATTTGGTGTTTGTTGCTGTTCTTGAATTCTCATCTTTCATGATATTAGGGAAATTTTCTTTGAACAAATATTCAACAATTTCCCTGGTACTTTTTTTTTGTCTCTTCCTGTCCTGCCACAGTGATCATGTATAACTTATTCTACTTGATGATGTCCCACATAATTACTAAGCTTTCTTTTTTAAAATTTTTTTTTGCCCTGATTTTTCCTCCAACAGATTAGTATTGAGAGATTGGTCTTTGATTTTGATATTCTGTCTTGCATTGATCTAATTCTACTCCTTTGCCTTCTTAACGCATTATCTATTTCTGAAAATTTGCTCTTAATCTTCTGGATTTCTATTTGTTGTTTTTGTATAGTTTCTAATTTTCCACATACTTTGTCAATTTGTTCTTGTATTAGTTTTATAAATTACTGTAGAGTTTTGTCTGTTTCCTTGATTTTTTTTTTCTGTGTTTTCCTTGACCTTTCTCACAATCCACTGAAACTATTTAAAATTATTCTTTTGATCTCCTTATCATGTAGTTGCAATACCATTTCTTCCCCAGGAAGGTTTTCTGGCTCTGTATTTTGGTCACTTGTTTGAGTCCCCCTGCCTTGTTTCTTCTGTGAACTGAGGCTGTCTGTTGGCTCTCAGACATTATCTAATTTTTTGTATTTGTATTTAATTGATAAATATATGTTTGTGTATCTCATCCAAGTCTCTTTTCCTTTATTTTATTTTTATATATCTGGGCAACAGAGCAGGATTGCTACTCTAGTCACTAGTTTGATAATACTTGGGCACTCACCTGTCACTGAGCAGATTTGGTGTTGGGTGTGAGTGTGGTCATGACTCTCTGATCACTGGTCATGTAGAGGAACTGAAGGTGGTTGGGTGGGTGTTGGCCTCCCTCTGTCATTGATCCTGTGGAATGACTGGATGCCCTTACCAGTGGGTGGGGTGGTAGTTGTGGTGGGTAAAGCTGGATAGGGTCACTGGTTCCTGACTGCTGGAGAAAAAAAAAAGGAAGAAGAAAATTAAGGGGTGGGGAAGAGGGAAGACCTAAGAAGAAAGAGAAGAAGAAAAAAGAAATAAAAGAAAAGCAGCACAGTAATACTTCAAGTACTAGTTGCAAATATGGCTGTGGTAGGAATGTAGCTCTTACTCCAAGGGCACATGCACTGCCATCAGTGGAGGGGCAGAGGCAGGCAATTTTGAATGTGAGGGAGGAGGGAGTGATATACCCATTCTGCTGTATCAAAGAGAGAGAGAGAGAATAAAAGGATGGAAGCAAAATGGAAGAAAAAAAGAAGAGAAAACTTTAAACTATAAGATTAGGGGGAAGAGGAAGGCTAAGAAGAAAGAAAAACAACAAAAAATGTGAAAAAGAAAAGTGACAAAGTACTGACACAAGTATTTTTGGTGAAAAATAATAGCAGTAGGAATTCCGAGATCACTCTGCAGGAGTGCATAACTGAATCAGTGGAGGCAGGGATGAACATACCTGACACAGAGGTGGTGGGAAGCAGGCACATGTTTCTTAGACTTAAAAATAAAGAGGAAGAGAGACTAATAAGAAAAAAAAAGAAAGAAAAAGAGAATGAAGAAAAGGGAAAGCAGGAAGTACTAAGATGAAAGATAAAACAGAAAGAGGAAAAGAAAAAAAAAAAATGAAACAGTTGGAGAAACTGTTTCTGTGTGATGGGTGGGGTCCTGTGCCTTTGGTCACCAGGACAGTGTATAGAGTAAGTGTGGCGATGACACCTTTCTGGTCACCAATCATCTATGTGGGTGCTGGAACAGTTTTGGGCAAACAGCTCTGGTTATCTGGTTCTTGCCTTGATCAGAACACTGCTTGTAGTAATTCAGTATGACCACACTGTGCTAGCTGGCAATTCACTGATGTGTATTCCTCCTTGTTTGCTGTTTCCATTCAGCTTATTCCTCTAAATTGCATGTGGTACACTTCTTCATACTTTCCTTTGAAGCTCTAGTTTACAGGATGGTCATTTGTATCTGTTTAACTTGATTTCTCAAGTTTTTGTTGTAGAGGGTCTGGATGTATATCTACCTACTCTGCAATCTTAGATTGGAACTCCCTGATTTGTATATATATTTGTATATATTTTTGACAGTTTACAAAAGCATTTTCTCATATAACATCTGATATATGAAGCTCCAGATTACACAGTTCTAGTTACCTGCACTCTTGTGCCTGCCTGACAGTGATGTGCAGGATTAGAGATACTGAGGTAGAAAAGATAGAAGAGTCCTAAGGAATTTAGAATCCTGGTTCCATGTTTGATATCTTAAGACCTCTTTATATTATTCATTCAGTTGCTAACATCTGTCAAGAAACCACTCTGCTTTTTTAAAATGATGAATAGAAGAATTTTGAAATCCATGATACCAATAAAAATAAAAGAAGAAGAAATCTAATTGGCCTGTTATGTCATAATATTTTTAAGAGCTACATTATTTTTTAAATGAACTTTATTTAAACTCTGTTGATATGACTATTTTGTATTTCTTCCAATTGCCTCCTTTTGATGTATGTACCATTCATTACATGTCAAAAAATGTGGAAAGAAGTTGTATGAGTTTTATTTTAAAAAATTCAAGACACAAAGAAACTCCATTGCACTTTAAATGAAGTATTGATTTTAGGTTCATTTAAGTGAATCTTTACAGCTCAGCATGTGTCCCCTGCATCTTTCTGCACATCCTTTTCCAAAGCTAGCTAATGAAACTTTATCTATTAGTATTTCCCATTTAAAATGATAATTTCTTAGCTGAAACATACCAACCATTTCTTAAGGCTTTTTTCCCTACAAAATAATATAATGTCATACATGGCACCTAGAGGTAATCTGATTCATCCTTCTCATTTTTCTAGGGCCCAGCTGCTCTTTTGCCACATTGAGTGCTTATTTAAGGGGAAAACATTAAAATAAGAAAGTAAGATTAAAAAAAAAAAACAATGTTCAGAGATTACCTACTAGTAAGCAAAGAGTAAGCAGCTCTGATGGTGTAGTGGTTAAGGCATTTGGCTGTAAACCAAAAAGTCAGTGTTTTGAACCTACTAGCTGATCCATGAAAGAAAGATGAGGCATCTGATTCCATAAAAATTTACAGCCCTAGAAACCCAATGTGGGTCACTGTGAGTCAGAATTGACTTGATGGTAGTGAGGTTGGTTTTTAGAAGCAAAGAGCACGAGCCTTCCCAGTGCAGAGTTTAAGTGCTGAGCTGCTACCAAAAAAAAAAAAAAAAAAAAGTTTCCCAGTTCAAACACCCCAACTGCTCCACTAGAGAAAAATATAGTAGCTTGCTTTCATAAAGATTACAGCCAAATGTCTTATTCACTACGTCAACAGAACTCCTTTAGATATACTGTAGGTTTCTGTTTAACTCACAGGAATAACTCTATGGGGCAATTCTAATCTGTCCTATAAGATGGCTAAGACAAAATCCTCTTGACAGCAACACGTTTTCAAAACAAGGAGCAGGAATTCCTGGGTGGTGAAAATGGTTAAGTGCTTGGCTGCTAATCAAAAGTTTGTTGGTTTGAATCCACTCAGAGGCATTTTAGAGAAAGGCTTGGTGATTTATATTCAAACAATGATAACCATTGAAAACTATATGGAGCACAGTTCCACTCTGCAACACATGGGATCACCCTGAGTTGGGATGGACTCTACAGCAACTGATCATTGTGTTTGTTTTTTAAGTAAAGAGTAGTCTGTGCATGTTGAGAGCTGCCTTCTGGAAAGTCAATCCTTTTGCCACTGAGAGGCTCATTCATTATTCCCATGACTTAAAAAGAAACCTACAGTATATCTAAAGGAGTGCTGGTGATGTAGTGAGTAAGACTTTTATTTGCTTACCAGATGGTCTGTGGTTCTAATCCACCAGCTGCTCTGTGGGAGGAAGATGAGGCAATCTACTTTCATGAAGATTTACAGCCTTGGAAACCCAAAGGGGGTTGCTATGAGTCAGAATTGACTTGATGGTAGTGTTTTTTTTTTAAACAGTATATCTAAATTTTGGAAGGAAGATGGGGCAATCTACTTCCGTAGTGATATTGCCTCAGAAACCCAAGGAAGGGTCACTATGAGTCGGGTCTGACTCGACAGCACATAACAACAACAACAACATATCTAAATTACTGAATTGATTGTTTCTCTGGTGGTTTTGGTTTGAGAGGAGGCATAAGGAGGGGGTGACCTTCAAAGTTTTGAGATCATCTGTCCATACTGAACACAAGGAATGATATGGAAGACTGTATTATTATTATTATTATTATTATTATTATTATTATTATTAAGCTACAAATACCTATCTTAGGGTAGCCAGTCTGGCTAGAGTCCTCTAGGTACATTTGAGAGTAATTTTATTTGTTTGTTTATTTAACTGAGTAGCAGAAAATCAGTGATTTTCCATCCAGCTGGCACTTAAACTCTGAGCCAATTAATTTTGTGTTTGTTTCTTCTTTTTAAAAGATTACTGGAATATTTTCAAAAGAAAAAGGGTTCTGGGGTTATTAGGTTATAAATCATCATCATTTGGGGAGTGAGGTAGATTACTTGTGGGATCAGAGAGAGGTCCTTACCTGCAGACTCTGAGCTTGTGAACACAGATTTCAAGCCTTCTTATCTATCCATTGTCCACCATGGGGCTGACTCAATGGCAAATAACAACAACAACAACAACTATGTTGGTAGGAAGGGACCCCTGGGTTGTTGGTCTTAAGAGCCTATAGTTAATGGGCTTCCAGGGATGCCAAGAGGTGTTAAGGATGTCAACTCAGTCTTCTGGCCTCTTCAAAAGCTGTCTCTTCAGGCATTATTTCAGAGAGACAGATGATGGGGAGATGAAGTTTGGGGCCAAATCTATCTGTGTCCTCAGAAACGTTTGATGCCAGTCTTCAGCAAGGAGATATGCTTAGTGGTTTACTTCAAATTTAGTAAAAACATCTGAGAACATATGGAAGTACCATCATAATAGAAAAAGAAATGTCTGCTTTAGACCATTTGCATTTATCAGACTTTAAATATTTTTTCTGAAACATACAATAACAATCTATAGCAAGTTTTAGATAATAACATCTGAGTTAAGATTAAGTTTTTAAAAGCATGATTTCTTTAAGGTTTTAGCTTTTATCATTTTCTAGGGGGAAATGTGCGTTAAAGAGTGAGACAGACCTTTTCACAGGGGAGACAACTGAAGCTCAGATAAGCAGACTCCAGTTTCAAAACCTGGGTTCAATCTCTGTTGTTGTTGTTGTTGTTAGGTTCAATCTCTAGCTTTATTACTTGGGGAAAATTCTGTAGATTTTCTGGGTCTATTACTTTGTCTATGAAATGGCTCTCTATAGACTGATTAGTATATAATTTGCTATTTAAACTCCAACATTGTTGACAGAGAAGAAGAACTCTGTCAATAATTGTGCCAGGACAACAGGTATAAACTTGGACCATTCCAGGAAAACCAGAAATATGGTCACTCTTGGCTGCTAACCAGAAGGCTGGTGGTTCAAACACACCAGCCACTCTTTGAAAGGAAGACTGATAATCTACTTCCATGGAGATACTGCTTTGGAAACCTAAGGAGGAGTCACTATGAGTTAGGACCAACTCAATGGCAGTGAGTTTTTTGTGTGTGTGTGTGTGTGTGTGTGTGATTTTAGTCAGAATTACGGTCAGTGGTACAGATCAATTATTTGTAGGACACATTCAGTACTCACTAAATTTTTTCTTTTCTTCCCACATTTCTTTTTCCCTCACTTTTCCTGCATAGCATCTAGCTGGAAAGGCAAACACAAAAAGCACATTGGGATTAGTAAAGGCTTGGGAGCTCTGGTAGCATAGTGGCTAAGACACTTGCCTGCTAACCAGACGGCTGGCGGTTCAAACCCACCAGCCACTCCTCGGAAGAAAGGTTGGGCAATCCTACTTCCATAGTGATACTGCCTCGGAAACCCAAGGAGGGGTCGCTATGAGTCGGGGCTGACTTGACGGCACATAACAACAATAACAACAACAGTGCCTAAGGCACTTGAATGCTAACCAGAAGGCTGGTGGTTCAAACCCACCAGCCACTCCTCAGAAGGAAGGTTTGGCAATCTACTTCTGTAGTGATATTACCTCAGAAACCCTAAGAGGGGTTGCTATGAGTCGGGTCCAACTCAATGCCACATAACAACAACAATTCTTAGTAAAGAGTAAAGCTTTGGGACCTCTATTTGCTGATGTGGCAAGACTCAAAATGGGAAGAAATAGCCACAAACATCCATTAATAATTGGAAACCTGGATCTAGGAAAATTGGAAGTTGTCAAAAATTAAATGGAACACATAAAGATAGATATCCTAGGCATTAGTGAGCTAAAATGGACTTGTTTTGGCCATCTTGAATCAGACAATATGATTTATTATGCCAGTAATAACAAATTGAAGAGGAATGGCATGGCATTCATTGTCACAAAGAATGTTTCAAGATCTACCTCAAAATACAATTCTGTCAGTGATAGGATAATATCCATAAGCCTGCAAGGAAGACCAGTTAATACTATTGTTTTTCAAATTTATGAATTCAAATTTATGCACCAAACATCAAATACAAAGACTAGAAAATTGAAGATTTTTACCAACTTCTGCAGTCTGAAATTGACCAAACATGCAATCAAGATGTGGTGATTATCACTGGTGATTGGAATGCAAAAGTTAGAAACAAAGTAAAATCATTGGTAGTTTGAATATGACCTAGGTGATAGAAATAACACTGGGGATCTCATGATAAACTTTTGCAAGATCAATGACTTATTCATTTTCATTACCTTTTTTTCAACAACATAAACAGTGGTTATACATGTAGAGTTTGCCAGATGCAGTACACAGGAATTAGACCAAATACATCTGTGGAAAGAGGCAATGGAGTATCTCAATATCTTCAGCCAAAACAAAGCCAGGAGCTGACGGAGCAACAGACCATCAACTGCTCATATGCAACTTTGTGTTGAAGCTAAATACAAAACAAGTCCACAAGAGCCAAAATATGACTTTGATTATATCCCTCCTGGTTTTAGAGACTATCAAAGAAATAGATTTGATGCATTGAACACTAATGACTGAAAACCAGAGGAATTGTGGGATGACATCAAGAACATTGTATATGAAGAAAGTAAAAGGTCATTAAAAAGACAGGAAAGGACGAAAAGACCAAAATGGATGTCAGAAAAGACTCTGAAACTTTCCCTTGAATGGAGAATAGTGAAAGCAAATGGAATGACAAGACAAAAGAGTTGAACAGAAGATTTCAAAAAACAGCTTGAGAAGACAAAGTTAATTATTATGAAATGTGCAAAGACCTGGAATTAGAAAACCAAAGAGGAAGAACATGCTAAGTATTTCTCAAACTAAAAGAACTGAAGAAAAAAATCAAATCTTGAGTTGCCATATTGAAAGACTAAATGGACAAAATATTGACCGAGGCAGGAAACATCAAAAGAACAAGGAAAGAACACACAGAGTCACTACACCAAAAAGAATTGGTCAATGTTCATCCATTTCAGGATGTGGCATATGATCAGGAACCAACAATATTAAAGGAAGAAGTTGAAACTTCACTGAAGGAATTGGCAAAAAACAAGGCTCCAGGAATTGACAGAATACCCATTGAGATGTTTCAACAAATGGATGTAATGCTGGAGGTACTCACTTGTCTATGCCAAGAAACTTGGAAGATAGCTACCTGGCCAAATGACTGGAAGAGATCTATATTTTTACCCATTCCAAAGAAAGGTGATCCCACAGAATGTGGAAATTATCAAAAAATATCACACGCAAGTAAAATCTTGCTGAAGATAATCCAAAAAAAAAAAAAGTTGCAGCAGTGTATTGATGGAGAACTTCTAGAAATGAAAACTGGATTCAAAAGAGGATGTGGAATGAATGATATCATTGCTGATATCAGATGGATCTTGGCTGAAAGCAAAGAATACTAGAAATAGGTTGTCTTGTGTTTTAACGACTATGCAAAAGCATTGGATTTTGTGAATCATAACAAATTATGGATAACACTGAGAAGAATGGGAATTCCAGAACACTTATTTGCACTCATGAGGAATATCTACATACCAGGAGGTTATCATTTGAACAGGACAAAGGGACACTGCCTGGTTTAAAATTGGGAAGGGAGTGCATCAGGGCTGTATCCTTTCATCATACTTATTCAATCTGTATCCTGAGCAAATAATCAGAGATGCTGGACTATATGAAGAAGAACGTGGCATAAAGATTGGAAGAAGACTCATTAGCAACCTGAGATATGCAGACAACACAACTTTGAAAGTGAGGATGACTTGGAGAACTTACTGGTGAAAATTAAAGACTACAATCCTACAGTTTGGATTACATTTCAACATAAAGGAAAAAAAAAATCCTCACAACTGGACCAATAAGCAGCATTGTGATAAATGGAGAGAAGATTGAAGTTGTCAAAGATTTCATATTACTTGGTTCCACAATCAACACCAATGGAAGCAGCAATCAAAATATCAGATGACATATTTTGTTGTTGTTGTTAGGTACTGTCGAGTCATCTCCGACTCATAGTGACCCTACGCACAGCAGAACGAAACACTGCCCAGCCCGGGGCCTGCTCTGCTTTCCCTGCTATACTTGAGCCCATCATGGTAGCCACTGTGTCAATCCCTCTAATTGAGGGCCTTTCCCTCTTACGCCGACCCTCCACATTACCAAGAATGACATTTTTCTCCAGGGAATGGTCCCTTCTGATAACATGACCAAAGTAGATGAGACGAAGTCTGGCCATTCTCACTTCCAAGGAGCATTCTGGCTGCACTTCTTCCAGGACAGATTTGTCAGTTCTTTCAGCAGTCCATGGTACTTTCAGCATTCTTCACCAGCACCACAACTCAAAGGCATCAACTCTTCTTTGGTCTCCCTTATTCATTGGTCAGATGTCACACACATATGAGGTGATTAAAAAACATCATGGCTGTGTCAGGCGCACATGGTCCTCAAGGAGACATCTTTGCTCCATAGCACTTGAAAGAGGTCTTTTGCAGCCAACTTGCCCAGTGCTATATGTCATCAGATGTCCTGACTTCTCCTTTCATTGGCATTGATTGTAGAACCAAGCAATGTGAAGTCTTTGACAACTTCAATCTTTTCTCCATTTATCATGATGCTGCTTTTAGGTCCAGTTGTGAGGATTTTTGTTTTCTCTATATTGAGATGTAATCCACACTGCAGACTGTATTCTTCAATCTTCATCAGTAAGTGTTTCAAGTCATCCTCACTTTAAGCAAGCAAAGTTGTGTCATCAGCGTGTCACAGGTTGTTAATGATTCTTCCTCTAATCTTGATGCCACATTCTTCTTCATATAGTCCAGCTTCTTGGATTATTTGCTCAGCAAATAATAGGTTGAATAAGTATGGTGAAAGGATACAACACTGATGCATTCTCTTCTTGATTTTAAACCATGCAGTGTTCCCTTAGGAGCTCTGGTAGCATAGTGTCTAAGGCGCTTGACTGCTCACCGGAAGGCTGGTGGTTCAAACCCACCAGCCACTCCTCGGAAGGAAGGTTGGGCAATCCTACTTCCGTAGTGATACTGTCTGGGAAACCCAAGGAGGGGTCGCTACGAGTCGGGGCCGACTCAACGGCAAACAACAACAACAACAGTGTTCCCTTGTTCTGTTCTAATGACAGCCTCCTGGTCTAGGTATAGGTTCCTCACAAGTACAATTAAGTGCTCTGGAATTTCCATTCTTCTCAATGTTATCCACAATTTGCACTGGGAAAATCTGTTGCAAAGGATCTCTTTAAAGTCACTAAGAGTAAAAACCCAAATCACCACAATGACCTACAAGGCCCTACTCATCCCCCTGGCTTTCTGGCTTGGTCTCCTCTAGCCCCTATGCTCTGTGGCCCACCAGGCATGCTGCCCTCTCCTCCATCAGGCCTTGGCTATTCTGTCTTATGATCTGTTCCTCCATATCTCTTTGAGGCCGATTTCTTCACCTTTCATTTGGTCTTTGATTGAAGGGCCCCTTTTCAGTGGCCCTTACCTAGTCACCTTCTGTAATATAGCAAAGAATGTCAATCTTTTCCCCACTGTTCTGGTTACCTAGTGCCACTCGGACAAGAAAATACCACAAATGGTATGGCCTTAACAAACAGGAGTTTATTCTTACAATTTGGAGGCTTTAAGTACAAGTTCAAAGTGCCAGGCTCTAGAAGCTGGGTGAAAGCCCCTCAACCTTGCGGTCCATCTCTGCCTCCTGCTCCCGGCCCACTGGAGCTAGAGGCATTTCTTCACTCAGACAGCTTTTGGCTGCTGAGGCTGAGAAGCCCCAAGGTTGACAAGTAAAAAGGCACAGTCCCGATGTTACCAATACACATGGCAGGCCACTAACTTAAGTCCACTGTAAGTCCCAAGGTTGGCAGGGCATAGCAGGCTGCTGAGCAACGACACAGCTACATTCAGGGTCCAAGCATGCCAAAGGCTAGAGACCATTCCCAAGGCTTCTGCTTAAATACAGGAAGCAGACCACATTCCCTAAGGCAGCTACTCAGCTGCTCCCAGTAGATTCCACCCTGGAGTTGATTACCAATCTTATCATGGGGAATACTACATCCAGCTGCCCAGCCACTCAACCAGACCTAGCCAAGTTGACACACAAACAAAACCACCACACTCACCCAGAACTCCTTTCTCTGAAAGCTAAAAGTTACCTCTTTTAAGCTGTAGGAGAATTATTTCCAACAAGGAAGCACTTGCAGATTCAGACCCAAATCACCACTGTATACAGATCTACATGAAAGTTCAGGAGAACTGAAAGAGAACTGTTGGCATGTGTTCACCCTTGAATCTCATTCACCATCTGTTTCTGAGCTTTAATTTCTTTGGGCAGATCATAGCAACATGATCACAGCACAGTGAGTGCTGAGAAAGCTTAATTTGTGATGACCTGGGAGGAAGTACTAAAACAGTCCCTTAATTATATGAAATTAAAGAACCAGCAGAGGTGTTGTTTTCGCAGAGTCTGGTGGAGCACCCCAGATGCCAGTGCTGACCTTACCTTTCCTAGTGACACCCTGAGCCTGCAGCACCCACAGCACCCACAGCACTGGTGCTAGTGAGCAAGGGGCCTGCCACACATGTGGGGTAATCCCCAAGGATTGATTAAGCCATGCAAACAACATTATTAAGAATATGTACTAGATAAGTCCATCAAACACAAATGACTGCTTTTCTTCTTATTATTTTTTTGCTTTCTGACTTGGAAATTGTTTAGAAAAAATATCTACATTCACTACAGATATTATATTGTAACATGAATGGGGCATGAATGCAAAGTTCATATCCATTCTGCCCTCTCCTTAGACATTGTAATTATTTAAGGTCCCATGAAGTTCACTGTAATAAACTTTGGTGGCATTGTGGGTAAGCCATTTGGCTGCTAACCAGAAGGTTGGCAATTCAATCCCACCAGCTCTCTGAATAAAGAAGATGAGGCAATATATTTCTATAAAGATTTACATCTTTGGAAACCCAATGGGGGTCACTATGAGTCAGACTCAACTCTATGGCAATGAGTGGGAAGTTCACTGTAGTGTATGGTGTATGGTCCTAACTAACTTTAGGCATGGAGTTACATGTGTGTGTGTGTGTGTGTGTGTGTATGCTTACTGTATACCTGTGTGCATACACCTTTGCACAAGGACATATCTCTCTGGGGTAGTTCCTCCAGATCATTTCCTAGTGAAAATTTGAACTCTGTCTCTTGAGGAGGAGGATGGATGTCTGCAACACTAGGGCTTAAGCTGCAAAAATGGTAAACTTGATTATCTGATAAACAGTTAATTATTTTCTGAAACCACTGAGAAATTTGGGATGCTACAAATGAAAGAGAATTCCACAAGCTGCTACACTGCAGAGAAAAAGATTCTATGGTATTGTAAATGAGCACACTCTTGAGACACATGGATCATGGAGTCTGTTAGGCTCACCTACCCCTTCCCTTCTTCAACCGCTCCCAGGAATGGGTAGCCAAGCTCCCCAGACAGGGCCAGAGTCGGGTTAACCAGATTCTTCTGTCAGCTCCTATGGCACAGAGAGATCTAAGACCAGGAAACAACCAAAGGCCAGAAGGTGCTGAGCCCTGAAATAAAAAGGGGAACAAGAGCAAAATCAGGGATACAAAGAAAAGTCTTCTGCACCAGAAAGGACTAATTATGCCTTCTGGGTGGGATTTCAAAGTGCCTGGGGAGAAGGGTCAGTTTAAATGCACATGTACAGCTCCTTTAGGTGACGTATACTTAAGCGATTTTTTTTTTTTTTTTTTCAACCAGCTGAGAACAGTGCACAGCACTTAGTGGCAGACAGGTGAA
The DNA here is from genome assembly GCF_000298275.1 of Orycteropus afer afer. NCBI lineage: Eukaryota > Metazoa > Chordata > Mammalia > Tubulidentata > Orycteropodidae > Orycteropus > Orycteropus afer. The sequence goes on along the minus strand of NW_006922023.1, from coordinate 1,900,782 downwards.
GAAGCAGTCATTTATTCAGTGAATATTTATGTGTCAGGGGAAGGGATGAAAGCTGAGAATGACATGAGCCCCGCCCTTAGAGCAAATGGAGTCTAAAAAGGGAGGCCAGGAGTCTAGCACCAGCCTGATGCCTGTGTGGGCAACTCCTACTCATTTGACTGTAGATTGTCTGCTGAACATAGCCCCTGCTCCACACAACAACTGATGACTTCAGGAGGCTTCAGCAACAGACTGATCTGCCTCTCCTGCCTTATTTATAATTTGCCTAACTTGAGAAGATTGCATCCCTTTAGGACATTTCTCTTACAAGAACTGCTTAAATCTAGGAGGAAGATTGCCTGCTTCAACTAATTTACCTACATTCTAAAATATTGACAAGTAACCAACTGTAGGATAAGGCCCCTGATCACCCCTTTTCATGCTTACTTTGTTGTTGTTGTTGTTATGTGCCGTCGAGTCAGCCCCGACTCATAGCGACCCCTCCTTGGGTTTCCGAGGCAGTGTCACTACGGAAGTAGGATTGCCCAACCTTCCTTCCGAGGAGTGGCTGGTGGGTTTGAACCGCCAGCCGTCTGGTTAGCAGGCAAGTGTCTTAGCCACTATGCTACCAGAGCTCCCCTTACTTTAGGGGATGTTATTATTGGGTCCTTACCACTTCTTATTGTGATGATTTAGTCATAGAATTCCTATTTTTTTTTTTTTTTAATTGTGATTTGGGTGAGAGTGTACAGAGCAAATTCACTTTCCATATAGCAGTTCACATACACTTTGTCTCATGACATTGACTAAAATTTACCACAGTGCAACAGCTCCCCTCCAACTTCCTCCCCATAGTTACCTTCTCCCTGTGTCCATCCCTCCATGCACTTCTGCCCTCTGAGCTATTTCCCTGTGCCCTTCTTCCTCCCATGATTATTCTTTCCAAGGAGTATATCTACCTCAGGTAAATGTTCAACTATATGCCTGTCTTTTCTTTGGCTGGAACCATATGTGTGGATTCAATTCCAGACCTGAAGGGCAGCAAGAGGCCATAGTCACAGTGGTTCCAACAGGCTCTATCAGACCAGCAAACCTGGTCCCCCCCCCTTTTTTTTCCAAATGATTTTGAGTTTTATTCCATATTGTTCTCCCTCTCTATCCAGGATCTCCTACATAGATCCCCCTCTGACTGGTTGACAGTGGTAGCCAGGCACCATCTAGTTCTGGTCTCATAGTTGTATAGGCTTTGGATTGCATGGTGTACCAGTTGCTAGGGCTAATTGTTTCCATGAATGTTTGGTTTTCTTCATTCTTCTTTGCTCTGAACAAGGAGAGACCCCTTGTTGCATCTAGATGGCTGCTTGAAGCTTTTAAGATCCCAGTCACTATTCACCAAAGTAGGAGGTGGAAAAATGTTTTGTGAAGTATGTTATGCCAATTGAGCTTGATATCCTCTGCGACAATGGTCCCAAGCCCACAGGTTCAACTACTCACTGGATCTGGGTAGTTGACTGTGGCCAAGAAGTGACTACAACCTTGTCCCTTGTCAGCTCTATTATACATCTGGAAATTCTTACAGAGCATACAAATACACTTGTAAAACCATTGTCTGCAAAACCTATACATGGTCTTGGGTACACTCCCCACAGCATAGACATACCTAATAGTTCAGCCTGTCCACTTATCTATCCACCTGTGTACCCATATTTGCCTTTACTGACAACACAGTACTCTATGTGCAAAAGGGGTCATCTTTGTTCTCTGTACATCCCATGTACATCTCTATGTCTTCCTCTTCTTCAAAGCCATCATGTTGGTCACTAACATTTGGTACATTGCCGTTCTCTTCATCCAAATCAATACTTATCTCTACCTATCTTACAATGTTCCTTCCCCTCACCTCCCACATCCTGTAACCAACAAAGAAAATTTCCTTCCATATATAAACCTTTCCTTGACTTACAATAATGGACTAATACAATATGTGTCCTTCTGTGATTGACTTATTTCACTCAGCATAATGTCCTCCAAGTTCATCCACATTATGGGGTGCTTTGCAGATTCTATGTTATTCTTTAGGGTTGCATAGTATTCCATTGTATGTATGTACCATACTTTGATTATCTATTCCTCAGATGATGGGTACCTAGGTTGTTTCCATCTTTTGGCTATTGTAAATAGTTCTGTGATGAACATGGGTGTGCATATGTCTGTTCTTCTCATGGCTCTTACTCTTTAGGATATATCTCTAGTAATGGAATGGCTGGGTCAAATGGTCCTTCTAATTTCAGCTTTTTAAGGAGTCTCCATACTGCTTTCCACAGTGGTTGTACCATTTTACAGTCCCACGAGCAGTGTATGAGAGTCCCAATCTCTACATATCCTCACCAGCATTTCTTATTTTCTGTCTTGTGGAAGTTTGCTACTAGTGCTGGGGCCAGATGGTATCTCATTTTTATTTTGATTCACATCTTTCTAGTGGATAATGATCCTGAACATTTCTTCATATGTTTGTTGGCCTCCTGAATAACTGCCCATTTTTTAGTTGGATTATTTGTCTTTTTGTTGTTGAGGTGTTGGAGTTTTCTATAAATTGTAGAGATAAGTCAATTGTCAGATATGTCATTGCCAAACATTTTTTCCAATCTATAAGTTCTCTTTTGACTCTTTTGGAGAAGTCTTTGGAAGCACATAAAAATTAGATTTTTAGAAGGTCCCGTTCATTTAGTTTCTCTTCTGCTGTTTGTGGATTTTGGGTTATGCTTGATAATCTATTTATGCCATATATTAGGGCCCCTATATTTGCCCTAGTTTTTCCTTGAGGAAATTCATAGTTTTAGGTTTCACATTTCAGTCTTTGATCCATGTGGAGTTTGTTTTTGTGTATGGTGTGAGGTACAGATCTTGTTTCATTTTTCTGCAAATGGATATCCAGTTTTATCAGCTCCATTTATTAAACAAATATTCTCTTCTCCATTTAATGGATTTAGGCCCTTTGTCAAAGATCAGCTGACCATAGGTCGATGGATCTATTTCTTGGTTCTCAATTCTATTCCATTGGTCTAAGTGTCTGTCATTGTACCAATACCAGGCAGTTTTGACCACTGTGGCTGTATAGTAGGTTGAGATCCAGCAGTGTGAAACTTCCTACTTTGTTCTTCTTCCTCAATAGTGTTTTGCTTATCCAGGCTCTCTTTCCTGCCCATATAAAGTTAGTGATTGGTTTTTCCTTGTCCTTAAAAAATATTGATGGGATCTGGATTAGGATTGCATTGAATGTACAAATTGCTTTGGGTAGAACTGACATTTTCACAATGTTCAGTCTTTCTTTCCATGAGCATGGGGTGTTCTTCCATTTATGTAGATCTCTTATGGTTTCTTGAAGTAGTTTGTTGTAGTTTTCCTTGTACAGGTTTTTGAGTCCCTGGTAAGATTTTTTCCCAAGTATTTCGTTTTTTTTGGTAGCTATTGTAAATGGTATTGATTTCCTTATTTCTTTTTCAGCAATCTCTTTGCTGGTGTAGAGGAATCCAACTGATCTTTGGATGTTGATCTTATATCCTACCATGA
>NW_006922023.1:1881709-1896989 GCF_000298275.1 Orycteropus afer afer | reverse complement strand
AAGGGGAATGGTTTCAGTCTCTCTCCATTAAGAATATTGTTGGCTATTGGTTGTTTGGCAATCCTACTTCCGTAGTGATACTGCCTCGGAAACCCAAAGAGGGGTCGCTATGAGTCGGGGCCGACTCGACGGCATATAACAACAACAACAACAACAACATTGGTTTTGCATAGATGCCCTTTATTATGTTGAGGAATGTTCCTTCTATTCCTATTTTGCTCAGAGTTTTGATCAAGAATGGGTATTGGATTTTATCAAATGTCTTTTCTGCATCAATTGATATGATCATGTGGTTCTTCTTTGTTTTATTTATATGGTGGAGGACGTTGATTGTTTTTCTAATGTTGAAACATCCTTGCGTACCTGATATGAACCCTACTTTGTCATAAGAATGATTTGCTTGATATGTTGTTGGCTAGAATTATGTTGAAGATTTTTGCATCTATATTCATGAGGGATATTGGTCAGTAGTTTTCCTTTTGAGTGATGTCTTCACCAGGTTTTTGTATCAAGGTTATGCTTGCTTCATAAAATGGGTTAGGGAGGATTCCATCGTTTTGTATGTTTTGGAGTAGTTTGAGTAGGATTGGTGTCAGCTCTTCTCTGAATGTTTTGTAGAATTCTCCAGTGAAACCATCTGGGCCAGGGCTTTTTTTACTTGGTAATTTTTTGATGACCTGTTCAATTTCTTCTTTCACCTTTTCCACATCAGTCTGTTAGGTTAGGTAAATAATGTGTTTTTAGAAATCTGTCCATCTCTTCCAGATTTTCAAATTTGTTGGGGTACAGTTTTTCATAGTATGCTGTTATTATCCTTTTTGTTTCTGTTAGTTCTGTTGGGATGTCACCTATTTTGTTTCTTATTTGTGTTATTTGTACTCTCTCCTTCTTTCCCCATGTTAAATTTGCCAATGGTTTGTCAATTTTATTAACCTTTTCAAAAAATCAATTTCTGGCTTTGTTGATTTTTTCTACAGCCCTTCTATTTTCTGTTTCATTGATTTCTGCTCGAATCTTTATTATTTCATTTCTTCTGGTGATTGTAGGCTTTTCTTGCTGTTGTTTTTCTAATTGTTGGAGATGTTGATTTAAAGTGTGATTTTGACTTTTTCTTCTTTTTTGATGGGTACATTTATTGCTGTAAATTTGTCTCTGATCACTGCTTTTGCTGTGTCCCAGATATTTTGGTGTGTTGTGTTTTCATTCTCAATTGATTCAAAGAATTTTTGAATTTCAATTTTTATTTCTTCTCTTACCCAGTCTTTCTTAAAGAGGGTGTTGTTCAGTTTCCATATGTTTACTTTTTTTCCATTGATCTTCCTGTTGTTAATTTATAATTTTTTAGCACTGTGATGTGAAAAGATGCTTTACAGTATTTCAATGTTTTAAAATTTCTGAAGGCTTACTTTATGGCCTAACATATGGTCTATCATAGAAAGTGTTCTATGTGCACTGGAAAATAATGTATACTGTGCTGTTGTTGGGTGAAGTGCTCTGTAAATGTCTGTAAGGTCAAGTTGGTGGACTGCATTGTTTAGCTCTTCTGCATCTTTGTTGAATTTCTTTTCAGTTCTGCCTTTCATTAAAAGTGGTGTATTAATGTCTCCTATTGTGACTGTGGAGTCATCTATTTGCTTCAACTCTTTTAAAGTCTGATTTGTGTATTTTGGGGCTCTTTCATTGGGTCCATAAATATTTATTTTGGTTATATCTTCTTGTTTAATTGATCCTTTGATCATTATATAATGTCCTTCCTTTTCTCTTATGGTCATTTTTGTCTTAAAGTCAATTAGATCAGAAATTAATATTGCCACTTCTGCTCTTCTTTGATTGTCATTTGCTTGATATATCTTTTTCTAACCTTTGGTTTCTAGTCTATTTTTGTCTTTGTCTCTAAGGTATGTCTCTTGTAGACAATATATTGATGGATTTTGTTTTCTTATCCAATCTGCAACTCTCCATTTCTCGAGTAGTGCATTTAATCCATTAATATTCAGTGTAATTATCAACAAGTATGAATTGGTTGCTGTCATTTTGTTACATCTTTTTTTATGGTGTCCCTGGTTTCTTTGTTCCATATTATTTTCTGTGCTGAGATCATTATGTTTATGAATCATGTTATCATTTCATTTGTTGCTGTTGTTTTAGTATTTGCTGAATATTTGTGTTTGTCCTCTTTTTTATTGTGATATGAAGGTTTATCATTTTCTTTGAGGTTACTCAGTGGTTTATAATTTTATCCACTAGTTTGGAATAGTCCATTCTACCTTGCAACTCTCTTGACTTCCTCAGCATTTAGAAGTTCTGTAACTAACTACACATATTTTCCCACTTTTGGGTTTGTAGTTATCCTCATTTGCCAATTAATGTCTCTGGTTCCCTGTTTGCAATCTTGTAAGCTTATTTTACTTTGGATATATCCATAGCTGTGGTTTCTGGGTTATGTCATCTTGTGTATTAATGGTCGGTTGTTGTTTGCTATTTTTGGTTCTCTGTTCAAAGGACTCCCTCTATTATCTCTTGTAAAGTTGGTCTGGTTATAACAAATTCCCTTAGTTTCTGCTTATCATAAATCTCCTAATTTCAGCATCATATTTGAGGAACAGTTTTACTGGGTATATATTTCTTGGTTGAAAATTTTTCTCTTTCAGGGTTTTATATATACCATCCCATTGCCTTCTCACTTACATGTTTCTGCTGAGAAATCAGAACTTATTCTTACTGGTTGTCTTTTGTAAGTAACTTTTTGTTATCTCCATGGTGTTTTCAGGATTTTTTCTTTGTCTTTGGTTTTGATGAATTTGATGATGATATGTGTTGGTGATTTTCTTTTGGGGTCTATTCTGTTTGGGGTTAGTTGGACTTCCTGAATGGATATATTCTCATCTTTCATCATGTCAGGCAAGTTGTCTTCCAAGTAATCTTATAAAATTTTCTCAGTGGTTTTATTTTTCTCTTCCTATTCTGGAATTCCAATGGCATGTAGATTATTTCTTTTGATGGTATTCCCTATGAACCTTAGGTTTTCTTCATTTTGTTTTGACTTTTTTTCTGATTTATCCCTTTCCAAAGAAGTATTCAGGTATTTGTCTTCAATCTCATTAATTCTGCCTTCCATCACATCAATTCTACTCCTTTACACTTTCAATGTATTATCTATTTCTGACAATTTAGTATTAATCTTCTGGATTTCTATCTGTAGCTTTTGAATCATTTCTAATTTTTCATTTATTTTGTCATTTTGTTCTTATATTTTCTTCTGAAATTCTTGTAGGGTTTTGTCCATGTTTTCCATTGTCTGTCTCTCAATCCTTTGAAGATAGTTAAATATAATTCTTTTGAATTCCTTATCAGAGAGTTCCAATGCTGCTTCTTCTTCAGGGATGTTTTCTGGGTCTGTATCCTGCTCCTTTGTTTCTACTACTTTATCTTGCTTCATTGTGTGGACTGTGATGGTCTGTTGTCTCTGAGACATTGCGACATTGCTATATTTAGATTTCTGTTAACTATTTGTGAAGAGCAGCTAAGGATGAGTCAGGCTCTTCTCCGTGGTTATTTATTGTTGGCCTATTGGTGGAGAAGGAAGTGGTAGCTCTCAGTCAGTAAGTGAAGCTGCAGGAGGTGTGGGTGTGGTTATATCATATAGGGACTCACACTTAGTCAGACAAAAATAACAGCTGAATAACCATCAAAACTGTAAAACAAATGGACAAAAAACACACCACATAATTACACAGGAACAGTATCCAAAAAAAGGCATAAGGGGGAAAAAAAACCCACTATATCTGGGGGGAATGCAATAAGAGAAAGAAGGAGAATAATGAAGAAAAAAGTGGGAAAAATGCAAAAAGACAAACAAGCAATGGGGTTGACCATGAGAAAGAAAAAAAAAAAAAAGAAACCACAAACAAGGAAAAGAGAAAAGGTGAAAACTAGAAGCTGGGAAGGGAATAATAAAGAATAATAATAGAAAAGACAAAATTAATAATAATAGTAGTTTTATAACAGACAAAAACAAACAAACTAAAAAAAAGAAGAAGAAAAAATAATCAGGGCTGGGTGGGGCAGGGCCCCCAGGCTCTGTCCAAGCACAGAAACTGGGATGGGATTCCTGTCAGCCTAGAAAATGGGTGGGAGTGAGGGATGCAGCTCTGTTCACCAAGAGGGTATGGAATATGAGAGTAACAAGTCAAATGTCACATATTTCCAGTCATCCGTGTCTGAAATGTTCTTGTGGTTCCCAGCAAGTAGAGCCTGTTCTTACGTCCCTGATATCTGGGAGAATGCTGTTGCTTTAAATATTCAAAATGGCTGCACCCTCCAGATAGGCAAAAGTCCACAGCTCAGCCCGCCTTCCTCTTTGGTGCTTCCCCTTTTATTCACCACCCGCTAAAGCAGTCCTCTGTGCAGGGCTGATTTTTAGGTTAATTCTTAGATTTTGCCACCACTCAGCAATATCCAAACTGCCTGTGCTGTCAGGATTGCTGACAGACCCCAGCTCTGTATGTTTCCTTTTTTGGTGTTTTCATGCAATTCTTCTGCAAGTTGGAGTTTAGTCTATTTCTATATCCTTCCCTTCAGAGCTCAGGGGTCCAGGATTATCTTCTATGTCTGTGTTAATTGGTTCCCATTTTCTTTGTTGAGGAGGGTCTATGCAGTCTTTCTGCCTATTCTGTCATCTTACCAGAACTCCAGGATGTTAATTTTTTCTAATGGTAGAATTCTTGCCTTCCAGGTGTGAGATATGGATTTCATTCTGGCCAATGCATCTAATGTGCAGCCACCACCCATCTGTCAGTGGAGGCTTGTGTGTTGCTGAAATGCTGAACAGTTTCAATGAATCTTCCAGACCTAAATGGAATGGGAAAAAAGGTCTAGTCATCTGCTTCTGAAAATAAGCCAGTGAAGATTATATGAATCACAACTACGTGATCATGGGAATGGCTCAGGACTGGGCAGCATTTAGTTCTGTTGTGGATGGGTTCACCATGAGTTGGGAGCTGACTTGACAGCTTATGTTCAATGTTGACATTTCAGACAGATTAGCAGTGGCTCTTTTCTCTTAAAATTATGCTTGCCCTTCATCATAGTGTACATGTACTAACCAGTTGTCCATGGTGACCCAATATGGGTACAAATATGCATATAAATGTGATGGAAAGACTCAACTCTGTCCTACAAATAAACTTCTCATAATCCAATAGCTAAAATCCTCCATTCCAGCTGGCTTTGTGAAGAGACTGCCCTTATCACCACTTATCTGCAGCCTCTCTAAAGTGGATGATGAAGAAATGGGCTACTTCTTGGCAATATTATACAAGATTAGGAAGTGGCCCTAGAAGTGTAATTCAGATTAAAACACCAGTAATATACTAAATTTAACACACCATATGAACAGTGAACGCAATGTTTTTATACGTTCACTTAAAACAGACAGGAATCATGCACACAACAGTGTTTATAAAGGTATTCCAGGATGTCACTCCTATCTCATTGTTTCTGCCACCATGGACTAGAATTAAATCTAATCATCTCTTTTAGGGCTACAACAATATGACTTCCTTTTTTTCTTTATAGCTTACTAAAATCCATATACATCACAAGGGTACTTTTTGGAGTGAAGGAAATATTCTGCATCAACTTTGGTGGTAGCTGTATGACTACACACATTTGTCAACACTCATACAACTGTATACCTAAAGAGGGTGAATTTTATTGTGTGTAAATTATATTTCCACAAACTAGACTTAACATTTTTAAGACTGAATTAATTTCCTCTTTGATTTTTTAAACATGTATTTTCAATAATGGAAAGTATTTTGAATAAATTTTTTAAAAAAGACTTTTTTATATAATTAGTGGGACACATATGTCCCAAGGGGTTTTTTGTATGGGAGTTGGCATAATGAGGCCTGTTTCTTCAGATTCATGCAGTTATACAGGATCCCACCAGATGGCAGCATGCATTACAAGCATAGCAGTTTCCCACTAATCTCAGCATCAGAAAATGTGGGTAATTACTATATGTATCATGTATCATGAAAAGGTTTTAAATAACCCATTCCCATATTTCCATTGATGGTGGTAACTTAACTAATTTTAACTAAAATAAACCTAGTCACTTCTAGTACAGAGCTCTTAGGAGCTCTGGTGGCATAGTACCTAAGGCATTTGACTGCTAACCAGAAGGCTGGCAGTGCGACTTGATGGCAGTGCATTTTGTTTTTTTAGTATAAAGCTCAGGGTTTTTTTTTTTTTTTTTCCTGTCCAAAACTGGGCAATTCAGGAGTTTTCTCATTCAACCTCTTTTGTACTCCACCTGGTTATCTTAGCTCTTGCATGTGGTACTTGAGTGTCCTTGGGTATAACTTTTCTCTCCTTCTGCTGAAGTAAATATGTGGTCCAACATGCTTCTGGTTTTTGGGTCTATGATACCTTTGTCACCAAATATGTGTCCTTGCAACATCATCCTAATCTCAGTCATTGCCTTGCTTTTCTCAGTGACGAGGGGTGAGGTTGTGGGCACGCCTGGGGCCAAGATGCTCTGTTGCTTATCCATACTGTTCCTGGCTTGAGACCATAGGAAGCTACCTCAGAGCTTCCCCCAGCCATTGCTAGTCCATCACTCTGGCACTGGGCTCCACACTTAGCAGCTGGTGGGAGAATGAATCCATTTCAATCCATTATTTCTCTTCCTTGCTGATAAACTCTTGCTTCTACTGCTTCTGCTTCTTCTTGCCAAAGCCAGGCAACATGTACAGTTTTTCTTTTGATTCAATTTGTTTTTAATTTTATCATATTTTTCCCTTCATAATAAAAGTGTATGTGTGATTTCTGTCTCTCACTTCTCTCCCCTATCTCTCTTCCTCTTTTCTCTGTCATAATTCTGCCTTTGTTTCTCATTGTCTCCACACCTGTGATGGTCCAGATATTCTTAGAAGTAAAATCAGGGTAGCTCAGACTCCTGAATCCAGTGAGAAGTTGATGAAAGAGATAATTTTCTCACTCTCCCCTCCAAGTCCCCAAGGCTAGTATGTACCTTAGATCAAAAGGAGCTCCTCCTCCTCCTAATCACTTCTTCCTGGGAGCCCTCTTGATTTCTGAAGTTTTTGGTGGGTTAAGGGGAGATCATCTGTGGTTTTCCAGTCCTTGGATTGAGCTGCTTCTGACTCATCATTTTCCTCACCCCTTTGGAACTGATGGAGCTTGAGGATACAGCTCTAGGGACATATGTTGTCTGGTTTTAGACTCTTCTTCCATATGTATTACTGGACAGAGAATCCTACACTACTAGGAAAATATCAACTCACTAGGCAAAATAATTTAATACAATTGTTCCAAAAAGAAATGTCAGGAATTTTGATCATGAAAACAGAAGTATTGTAGCAGAGAAGCTAAAAGTTTAAAGTCATAAAATAAACATTCTAACAGGCATGAAAAGTGATGATAAGTTAGTTACCAGTACTGTGTGTCTAGAATAGCTTCATAATGACTGAAGTGAGAATTAGCAGGCATTAATGATGCTGAGCACAGGTTAACTGTTCTTAGGTGTGACAATGCTGCACCATATATGTCAGAATTGAACTATGCTCCATAGGGTTTTCAATGGCTGATTATTTTTTAAGATTGCCAAGCCTTTCTTCTCAGGTGTCTCTGGATGGACTTGAACATCCAAACTTTTGATTAGCAGAAGTGTGTTAACCTTTTCCACCGCCCAATAATGGAGATCTGGAAGGAGGTAAAATTCATTTGTGCAACATTATGTAAGCAGATAAACAGAAGTGTTTTGCTTTATTATTTATTTTTTACTGGTCCAGCAACTCTTCAGCTGAATAATTTATTCATTACACTGAAACTGAATAGGAAAAAATAAATAAATTGTTGTTCCTAGGCAACACATACGTTTGTACATCCTCTTCCTAAACTTCAAGTGAAAAATATTTGAGGAATTTGTTTCAGCCCCAGCATAATGATATTTGTAAGAATTCTTTATGACTAACTATATGTCCCCAAAAGAACAAGTAAGCTCTGGTTGCATAGTGCCTAAGACATTTGACTGCTAAATAGAAGGTCGGTGGTTCAAATCCCCCAGCTTCTCCAAGGAAGGAAGATTGGGCAACATACTTTCATAAAGATTTATAGTCTTGGAAACCCAATGAAGGTTGCTATCAGTCAGAATTGATTTGATGAGAGTGGGTTTGTTTTTTTTGTTAGTAGAACAAGTATTTATCTTGTCATTTACCTATCTTTGTTAGGTACTGTCAGGTAGGTTCTGACCCATAGGCACCTGATGCAAAACAGACCAAGATCTGATTCCTCCTCAAAATCATTGTTATGTTTTAGCCCATTGAAGAGGTAGCTCTTTCTCAGTTGTGTTGTGAATGGCTTCCAACTTGAGGGGTTGATCTTCTAGAATTATAATAATTTTCTGTGCTGTTCATAAGGTTTTCATTGGCCAATTCTTACAGAAATAGACCACCAAGTCTGTTTTGGTTACCTAATGCTACTCTGAAAAGGATAGACCACAAATGGGATGGTTTTAACAAATAAGAGTTTATTCTTTAAAGTTTGGAGGCTTTAAATTTGAGTTCAAAGTGCCAGTCTCTAGGGGCTGGGTGAAAGCCCCTCAGCCCTAGGCTTTAGCTCTGCCTCCTGCTCCTGGTCCACAGAGGCTGGAGGCTTTTCTTCACTCAAGCAGCTGCTGGCTGCTGAGGCTGACAAGCCAAAGGTTAACAAGTAAAAATGGCACAGTTCCAATGTAACCAAACAACATGGCAGGCCAGTAATTCAAGCCCAGGTGAAGTCCCAAGATTGGCAGGGCATGGCAGGCTGTTGAACAACGATTTGGCTACATGCAAGGTTCAAGTGTGCCAAAGGGCTAGAGATGTTTCCCAAGGCTTCTCCTTAAATATAGGAAGGAGACCATATCTCTAAGGCAGTTACTTCACTGCTTATAATAGATTCCATGATGGAGTTGATTACCAGTCTCATCATGGGGAATACTACATCCAACTGCCCAGCCACTCAAGCAGGTCCAGCCAAGTTGACACACAAAGTTAAGTACCTTCTTCCTAGTCTTAGTCTGGAAGTTCTGCTAAAACTTATCCATCATTGGTGACCTTGTTGATATTTGCATACTGGTGGCATAGCTTTCAGCATTACAGCAACATACAAACCATCACAGTATGACAAACTGACAGACCAGTGGTGGCTCTATTTATCACCTATCAATTTATCAGTCTATCTATCTATTTACTTGTGGTAGTTAAGTTATGTGTCAACTCGGCTGGGCCTGATTTTGAGTGGCTGGGAAGCTGGATATAGTATTGCCCATGATGAGGCTGGTGATCAACTCCATAGTGGAATCCACTTTGAGCGAATGAGTAGCTGCCTTAGGATGTGGTCTACTTCCAGTATATAAAGAAAAGATTTGAGAAAGTTCTTCTGAGATTTTTGGCAGGCATGCAGCCTGTGTTTAGCCAAGTCTTCATTCAGCAGCCTGCCATGTTGTCTCGTGGTCCTATGATTGTTCCTGGGTTTGAACTAGTAGCCTGCCTTGTTGCTTAATAATTTGGGGACTGTGCCTTTTATTCATCACCCTTGGTTTACCAGCCTCAGTAACCAGCAGCTGCTTGAGCTAAGAGAAACCTCTAGCTTCAACAAGCAAGGAGCAAGAAGCAGAGCTGAAGCCCAAGATCGAGGGGGCTTCACTCAGCCCAGCCCCTAGAGCTGGCACTTTGAACTCAGACTTCTAGCCTACAGAACTGTAAGAGAATAAATCACTGATTGATAAAGCCACCCATTTGTGGTATTTTCTGTTAGAGCAGCACTAGAGAACCAAAATGCTACGTATCATCTATATCTCTTTTAGTTATATGTTTACTGCAGTGAGGAAAGGCTGAAGCATTCATGATTTCCTCAAAGGAAATCAGGGATGCTATGATAGAAATACGAATGTTTGGAAGTGATTCTGTAAGTCATCATCAACAAATGCTTGGCAAAGATTCTGGGCTATGTGACATTTGGAAATAAATCTGCAGTTGAAGATTTTGGAAGATTTTAGTGTCCTTAATGAGATAATTTCAAATCTTGTTATAAAGGCCAGGGGTTTAGAAGCACAAATAATAAATAAGTTAAAGGAAGCAGACATCAAAAAATGCTAAACTTAGACCTAAGATTATTAGTGGTTGCAAGAAGTGAGCAAGAGGGAGGGAGGATGGAGAACTCATTGTTTAAAATACTGTAAGCTTTTGTTAAGGGTTATAGAAAAATTGGAAATGAATAATGGTGATAGTTGCACAACATGATGAACACAATGTTATACATTATGCATTTGAAAAAGTTGAAATGGTAAATGTTTTGTTACATATATATTTATCACAATTCAAAAAATATTGAGCTTAAATAATGACATAAGTGAGAACAAGAGTGTTCAGGATTGCTTGATGAATACAAGTGAAAAATAATGCCACAAAAATGTGGTGAAAACATGCATTATAGATGTATTCCATGCTTATGACAGACTTTATTATAGTAAAAAAAAAAAAAACTTTATAAAAAGTTAAAGGTACTGACTAATTAACTGTCAGAAAAATTTTATACCAATCATGGGAAAAGAACATTTAAATAAAAATGACAGTAATGCCTAAGACATATGGCTAACCTGAAGCAACAATTCAAATATTTCAGATACTTTTACCTAAAGCCCTGTAATAGATACATTAATAGCTACATCTTAAAATCTAATGTTTCAAGAATGGTTATTTATAGTCATGGAGTTCCTGTGTGATACAAATAGTTAACACACTATTAATGTATTACATGCTTAGTTGCTAACTGAAATGTTGGAGGTTTGAGTGCAGCCAGAAAAGTCTGGTGATCTGCTTTCCACAAAGATATATTCTACATCCTATTTTGGTGAGTAGCATCTGGAGTCTTAAAATTTGTGAGCAGCCACTTAAGGTACAACTATTGGTCTCTCCCTGTCTGGAGAAAAGAAGAGTGAAGAAAATCAAAGAATCAAAGTAATAATTAGTCCAAAGAACTAATGGAGCATGTGAACCCCACAACCCTGAGACCACAAGAACTACATGGTACCCAGCTTCCACTGCTGACCACTCTGAAAGGGATCACAATAGGAGGTCCCAGATAGAGTCGGGGTAAATGATTTGGTTACCTAGTCCCACCCTGACAGGAATATACCACAAATGGGATGCTTTAACAAACAGGAATTTATTCTCTTACAGTTTTGGAGGCTTTGAGTCTGAGTTCAAAGTGCCAGCCTCTAGGGGCTCAGTGAAAACCCCTCAACCTTGGGCTTCAGCTTTGCCTCCTGCTCCCAACCCACTGAAGCTGGACAGCTGCTGGCTGCTGAGGCTGACAAACCCAAGGTTGACAAGTAAAAAGGCAAAGTCCCAATGTTACCAAACAACATGTCAGACCACTAATTCAAGTCCATTGAAAGTCACAAGGTTGGCAGAGCATGGCAGGCTGCTGAACAATGACTCAGCTACATGCTGAGTTCAAACGTGCCAGCTAGAGGCCATTCCCAAAGCTGCTGCTTATATACCAGAAGTAGACCACATCCCTAAAGCAGCTACTCAGCTGCTGTGGCAGATCCCACCATGAAGTTGATTGCAAGGCTCATCATGGGGAATAACTACCACCAGCTGCCCAGCCACTCAACCAGGCCCAGTCAAGTTGACATACAACCTTAACTACCACAGGAAATGTGGAAGAAAAGTCAAATTCATTAAAAAAAAAAAGACTAGATTTACTGGTCTGATGAAGACTGATGGAACACAAGGCTATGGCCCTTTAATATCCTTCTGAGGAATTGAACTTAATCCCTGTAACTCAACTGGCAGCCAAATAATAGACAGACCTACAAAATGAATAGTAATATCAGGAGGGTATGCCCTAATTACAACAATCAAGCCTATGAGATCAAGAGGACTGTGTTTGCCCAAGGATAGAGCTAGGAAGGTGGGAGAGGATGAGAAGGAAGAAAGAAGGGAAGGGCTGGGCTTTGAAAAGGTATGGAAGAATGCTATTACAGTGTGGGGATTGCAGAAAATGCCACGAAACAAAATGTGTATGAATTGTTGAATGGAAAACCAATTTGCTCTGTAAACTTTTACTCAAATCATCATAAATAAATCTAAATAATAATTTAAAAAATCAGCCATTGAAAATCCCATGGAGTCGAGTTCTACTGTGACACACATGTTGGAGTCAATTGGATAGTATCTGAGAATTTTGGTTAGAATGATTGATTAACAATAACTGTTCTTGAATATGTTTAGGTCAAATGATACCTTCCATTCTGTATAATATAGACACTGAGAAACCCACCTTAGATATTTCAACTATTTTAGGAAATTTTCAGTTCTCTTATGCTTACATTTTAGACTCACCACCTAGAAATTTACCTCCTTAGAGTAAAAATAATTTGTTACCCTTACATATTTACAACAGAAAAATGTTTGATAGATCAGACATATGGCTCTACCTTTAAACCAGTAACACTGAGCTCTGAAATGTCATGTTAAATATTGGAATTCAACAAAGAATCCGCCACCATCTTTTCTTGTTAAAGACTCATTTAAAACATGTAGTGTTTAAGGAAGAGTCTAGACAGTGGACATATTAATTAAACATTCTTTAAATTCACCCTTTGTGTTAGTTAGATTATAAGAATTTTATACAGCTTTGAGGGTCATGAAAAAGTCTTGAGTTAAAATGCATTGTATGAAGTTAGTGTTTTTTAGAGAATATATGTGTTTGTGTTGCAGAACTATAGCAAATATCTTTTAAATTTGTGTTATCTAATATAACTAACATAGACTTAGTGTTAGAGAATCCAGAAAGATGTATGTTTGTAAGGGAGGGATTTTGTTTTCTTTCATCTTTTAATTTAAACTATGTAACTCTTTTTAATGTGGTTTGAGAATAAAATTTATCATTCATCTATATGAACTGCATTGTTATAAATTTCTGGCATTTACTTCTCTTTGAATTTTAGATGCCAAGTATGTTTGTTTGTGCATGTGTGCTAAACCTAATCCATTTATGTCAGCTTCTAGGAAAGGTACATGATTTGTGTGTAGAATGGCTGCACAAACTTTGAGTATTTTCTTTATGATAGAAATATGTAGTTTCTCTTCTAAATAATTTTAGATGCAATTTTTAAAACTTTAGCTATAAATTTAATATTTTATTTTATATGTGCCTTGATATTTGAAATTTCTTTTTTCTTTTTATTGTGATTTGGGTGAAAATTTACAGAGCAAATACACTTTCCCTACAGCAGTTCACATACACTTTGTCTCATGACATAGACCACAATTTACCACAATGCAACATCTCCCCTCCTACTTCCTCCCGATAGTTACCTCTTCCCTGTGTCCATCCCTGCAGGTACTCCTGCCCTCTGAGCTATCTCCCCATGCATAAACAGCTCTTCTTTCTCCCATGCTTTTTCTCTCTAAGGAGTGTATATACCTCAGGTAAATGTTCAACTCATATGCCTGTCTACTGTTCAGCTGGAAGCCACAGGCGTGGGTTCAATTCCAGACCTGAAGGACAGCTAGGGGCCATAGTCTCAGTGGTTCCACCAGGCTCTATCAAACTAGCAAACCTGGTTGGCCTCCCCACCCCCTTTTATTTCCGCAAATGATTGTGAGTTTTGTCCCACATTGTTCTCTCTATATATCGAGGTTCTCCACCTAGATCCCCCTCCAAGTGGTTGACAGTGGTAGGCGGGCACCATCTAGCTTTTCTGGTCTCATAGTCATATAGGCTGCAGATCACATGGTGTGCCAGTCACTAGGACTAATTATTTCCATGAATCTTTGGTTTTCTTCATTCTTTTTTTCTCTGAATGAGGAGAGATCCTTCATTGCATCTAGATGGCTGCTTGCAAGCTTAAAAGATTCCAGTCACTCCTTGCCAAAGTAGGAGGTGGAACAATGTTTTTTGCAGTATGTTATGCCAATTTAGCTTGATGTCCCCAGTGACGATGGTCCCGAGCCCACAGGTTCAACTATTCGGTCCCTCTGGGTAGCTGGGTGTGACCAAGAAGTGAGTACAAACTTGACCCTTGTCAGCTTTACTATACACCTGGGATTTCTTACAGATCATACAAATACACTTATAGGACTATTGTCTGCCAACCCTATACTTGGTCTTGGGTACATGCCCTGCTTCATAGACATACCTAATAATTCAGCCTGCCCACCCATCTATCCACCCGTACACTCATGTTTGCCTTCACTGACAACACAGTATTGTATGTACAAAAGGGTTCATCTTTGTTGTCTGTACCTCCCATAAACCTCTCTATGTCTTCCTCATCCTCAATGCCACCATCTTGATCACTCATATATGGTATATTGCCCTTCTCTTCACCCAAATCAATACTTATCTCTACCTATCTAATAGTGTTCCCTCCCCTCCCTTCCCACCCCTGGTAACCCACAAAGAAAATTTCCTTCCATATATAAACCTTTCCTTGACTTTTATAATAATGGACTAATACCGAATTTGTCCTTCTGTGATTGACTTATTTCACTCAGCATGATATCCTCCAAGTTCATCCATGTTATGTGATGTTTTGCAGATTCTGTTATTCTTTAGGGTTTCATAGTATTCATTGTGTGTATGTATCATAGTTTGGTTATCCATTCCTCAGCTGATGGACACCTAGGTTGTTTCCATCATTTGGCTATTGTAAATAGAGCTGCAATGAACATGAGTGTGCATATGTCTGTTCTTGTCATGGTTCTCACTTCTTTAGGATATGTACCTAGTAATGGAATGTCTTGGTCAAATGGCATTTCTAATTCTAACTTTTCAAGGAATTGCCGTACTGTTTTCCACAGTGGCTGTACCATTTTATAGTCCCACCAGCAGTGTAGGACAGTCTCAATCTCTCCTCATCCTTGCCGGCATTTGCTATTTTGTGTCTAGTTGAACTTTGCTATCAGTGCTGGAGCATGATGGTATCTCATTGTTGTTTTGATTTGTATCTCTCTAATGGTTAATGATTGTGAGCATTTCTTCATATGCTTGTTGGCCGCCTAAATATCCTCCTTGGTGAAGTGTCTATTCATGTCTTCTGCCCATTTTTCAATTGGATTATTTGTCTTTTTGTTATTGATGTACTGGAGTTTTCTATAAATTCTACAGATTTGTCCCTTGTCAGACGTGTCATTATCGAATATTTTTTTCCCAATCTGTAGGTTCTCTTTTGACTCTTTTGGAGAAGTCTTTGGAAGCA
>NW_006922023.1:1868985-1879826 GCF_000298275.1 Orycteropus afer afer | reverse complement strand
TAGCCTCTGATCACCGCTTTGGCTGTGTTCCAAAGATTTTGGTATGTTGTGTTTTCATTCTCATTTGATTCAAAGAATTTTTCAATTTCAATTTTTATTTCTTCTCTTACTCAGTCTTTCTCACGGATGTTGTTGTTCATTTTCCATGTGTCTACTCTTTTTCCATTGATCTTCCTATTGCTGATTTCTAATTTGTTAGCATTATAATCTGAAAAGATGCTTTGCAGTATTTCAATGTTTTTAATTTTATTAAAGCTTGCTTTATGGCCTAACATATGATCTATCATGGGAAATGTACCATGTACACTGGAAAAGAATAGATATTGTGCTGTTGTTGGGTGAAATGTTCTGTAGATGTCTATAAGGTCCATGTTGGTGGATTGCATTGTTTAGCTCTTCTGCATCTTTGTTGAGTTTCTTTCCAGTTGTTCTATCTTTCATTGAAAGTAGTGTATTAAAGTTATGACTGTGGAGTCATCTATTTGAATTTTCAACTCTTTTAAAGTCTGATTTACATATTTTGGTGGCTTTTTTCGTTGGTGTCCATAGATATTTATTATGGGTATATCTTCATGTTCAATTGATCCTTTAATCATTATATAATGTCCTTCCTTGTCTCGTATGGTGGTTTTTGTCTTAAAGTCAATTTAATAGAAATTAATATTTCCACTCCTGCTCTTTTACTGTTGCACTTTGCCTGATATATCTTTTTCTCACCTTTGATTTTTAGTCTATTTTTGTCTTTGTCTCTAAAGTGTGTCTCTTGTAGACAGCATATTGATGGGTTTTGCTTTCTTATCCAATCTGCAGCTCTCTGTCTCTTGAGTGGTGCATTTAATCCATTAACATTCTGTGTAATTATTGACAAGTATGAATTATTTGCTGTCATTTTGTTATTTGTTTTTTCATGGTGTCTCTGGTTTCTTTGTTCCATATTATTTTCTGTGCCGAGCTCATTATGTTTATGAATCATGTTACCCTTTCCTTTGTTGCTGTGTTTAAGTATTTGCTGAATATTTGGGCTTGTCCTCTTTTTTATTGTCATGAGAAGACTTATTATTTATCTTTGTGTTTACCCTGTGATTTACAATTTTCTCCCTAAGTTCAGAACAATTCATTCTATCTTGCAACTCTCTTGACTTCTTTACCATTTAGAAATTCTGTAACTACACAATATTTTCCCTCTTTTTGGTTTGTAATTGTCTTCACTTGCCAATTGTTGTATCTGGTTCCCTTTTTACAATCTTATAAGGTTATTTTATTTTGGATATGTCCATAGCTGTGGATTCTGGGTTACGTCATCTTGTATATTAATGGTCAGTTTTTGTTTGCTATTTTTGGTTCTATGTTCAAAGGACTCCCTTTAGTATCTCTTGTAAGGTTGGTCTGGTTTTAACAAAATCCCTTAGTTTCTGCTTATCAGTAAATCTCCTAATTTCACCATCATATTTGAGGGACAATTGTGCCAGGTAGATAATTCTTGGTTGAAACTTTTTTTAAGGGTTTTATATATACCATCCCATTATCTTTTCACTTGCATGATTTCTGCTGATAAAGCAGAGCTTATTTTTATTGATTGTCCTTTGTAAGTAACTTTTTGTTTTTCCTGTGCTGCTTTCAGGATTCTTTCTTTGTCTTTGGTTTTGAACAGTTTGATGATGATATATCTTGGTGATTTTCTTTTGAGGTTTGGGGTTCATTGAATTTCCTGAATGGATGTACTCTCATCTTTCTTCATTTCAGGGAAATTTTCATCCAACAAATCTTGGAAATTTTCTTTCATTTTATTTTTCTCTTCCTGTTCTGGAATTCCAGTGACACATAGATTATTCCTTTTGATGGTATCCCACATGAACTTTAGGCTTTCTTCATTTTGTTTTGATCTATTTTCTGATTGATCCCTTTCCAAAGAATTATTGAGGTGTCTGTCTTCAATCTAATTAATTCTGTCTTCCATTGCATCAGTTCTACTCCTATGTTATTTCAATGTTTTATCTATTTCTGACAATTTAGTATCAGTCTTATAGATTTTTGTCTGTAGATTTTGAATCATTTCTAATTTATCATTTGTTTTGTCATTTTTTTTCTTGAATTATTATTATTTTTTTTAACTCTTCCAGGGTTTTGTCTATGTTTTCCTTGATCTGTCTCTCACTCCTTTGGAGGTACCTAAAGAAAATTCTTTTGAATCCCTTATCACAGAGTTCCAATGCTGCTTCTTCCTCAGGGCTGTGTTCTGGGTCTGTATCCTGCTCCTTTGTTTCTACCATCATACCTTGCTTCTTTGTGTGGACTGTGATGGTCTGTTGTTTCCGAGACATCATGGAGTTGTTGTATTTAGATTTCTGTAAACTGTTTGTGAAGAGCAGCCATGGGTAATTCAGGCTTTTCTTGGTAGTTGTTTATCCTTGGCCGGTTGGTGGAGAAGGAAGTGGTGGCTCTAACTCAGTAAGTGAAGCTACAGTAGGTGTGGGTGTAATTTTGTAATATGGGGACTGTTGCTGTTTTCCACTCTGTTAGACAAAAATAACGATTGGATAATCATCTAAAAAGTGAAAGCAAATGGACAAAAAAATATACTGTGTAATCGAACAGGAAAAGTAACCCAAAAAGGAAAAAGGAAAGAAAAAAAAAAAAAGAGGAAAAAACCTACAATATATGTGGAGAGGTCAATAAGAGAAGAAATGTACAGAAGGAGAATAATGAAGAAAAAAATTGAGAAAAACACAAAAGGAAAACAAGGAATGGGGTTAACCATGAGAGAGAAAAAATAAAATAAAGTAAAATAAAAATGCAACCAGGAACGAGGAAAAGAAAAAAAGCTGATAGCTAGAACCTGGGAAGGTAAGAATAAAGAATAATAGTAAAAAGGACAAAATTAATAATAATAATAGCAGTTTTAAAACACACAAAAACAAACATACTAGAAAACAGAAAAAAGAAAAAAAAATTCTGGGCAGGGAGGGGGAGGGCACCCAGGCTCTGTCTAAACTTGCAGACTGGGATGGAATTCCTTCTGGCCCAGAAAGTGGGTGGGAGTGAGTGATGGCTGCACCTCCATTCACCAAGAGGGTGTGGGGTAGAAGAGTAACAAGGGGAATGTCACACCTTTCCAGTTGTCCAGGTCCAGAATGTCCTTGGGGTTCCTGGCAAGTGGAGTCTGTTAAGTCCCTGGAATCTGGGAGAATGGTGTCACTTTAAATATCCAAAATGGTCAATTCACCTGTAAACATTCAAAATGGCTTTGCCCTCCCGACAGACAAAAGTCCAGAGCTCAGCCTGTCTTCCTCTTCACTGTTTCCCCTTTTATTCCCCAACCACCAAAGCAGTCCTCCATGCTGTCCCTGGCTAGCAGGGCCGATGTTTTGGTTAATTCTTAGGTCCTACCACCCCTCAACAATATCCAACCTGTCTGTGCCGTCATGATCACTACCAGACTGCAGCTCCGTATGTCTCCTTTTTTGGTGTTTTCATGAAAATTCTTTGCTAGTTGGAGTTTAATCCACTTCTATATCCTTCCTTTCAAGGCTCAGGGATCCAGGATTATCTTCCGTATCTGTGTTAATTGGTTCCCCTTTTCTTTGTTGAAGAGGGTCTGTGCAGTCTTTCTGCCTATTCTGCCATCTTACCGGAACTCTCTGACTTGGATTTTTATGTCTCAGTTCTTTGGAAAATGTTAATGTGAATTTCTGTAAATCCAAGTTCGATTTCAAGGAGTATGATTTAAAAAGGTTTAAGGATCTTGGAATAAAAGGTGCTCAATGTATCCAAGATATTATCCTTATTAGTTACATCAGCAAGCGTAATCTCTTTTCTAATTACTGACTTCTATCAGTGTCTCAGAAATTGCCTTAGGTCTATGGTCAGACACAGTGAGATATAATTTGCTGGTACTTCATTGGGCTATTTTTTAAAAAATTATATTTAGATTTGCATTTTCTAGGATTTTGTATCTTTTCTCTTTCTTGTGGACTACTAAAAATCTCCATTATTGAAAAAGTAATCTCCATGAAGTAGCAGCATGAGTGACCAGCTGTGATAAGAACCATCAAACTTTAGGGATAAAATTACCATTTTCAGCTAATTAAGAGAGAGGAAAGAGAGTGTTTTTGTTTTTGTTTTAATATAGCTTTGCATAATAGCTGGAAAAGTGTAGTGGTCAATGGAAGTGCATAATTGCTAACAATAATTATTTTGAAATGGTAATTCTGGGAATAGCTGAGTGTTTGTATGAACAAGGTAAACATTACATAGCTGAGATTGTGCTTGAATGTGGCATACATTTAAAACAAAAATGAGAGTAGGGACTGAGTCCCACAGAGAAACCCATGACAACTAGATTAAACACTTATTGCCTTCAAGAATAAGTACATTCAAAGGATAAAATTAAAATGAGGATATTAATGTCAGCTTTCTGACATTTTAGTGGTGATTTATGAGATCCATGTGTACACTGACACAAAGATGGGTGCAGAGACAGAGTCTAATGTATTTATCAACCTCATTGTCACCAGAGGAGATTCAGGGAAACAAAGCCTTCATTGATCCCAAAACAATCAAGTCAAGTTTCAGCATGGACAGGTAAGGATAAGGAAACAATGCTCATCATTTTTACTCAACATCCTCCCCCAATATCTTTAACTAAAAAGAAACACAAAATTCCTGAGATGTCCATTTGATGCCTATTAGGAAGTACAGGGAGGTGTGTGAGGCCTATTCATGGTGTACATAGTATTGCACTGCTGCTAAGTATGTTGCTGTTGTTATGTGCCATTGAGTCGGACCCAACTCATAGCGACCCCTCCTTGGGTTTCCGAGGCAGTATCACTCAAGAAGTAGATTGCCCCATCTTCCTTCCGAGGAGTGGCTGGTGGGTTTGAACCACCAGCCTCTGGTTAGCAGTCAAGTACCTTAGGTACTACACTAACAACAGAACAGCTAAGTATGTCTGAGTTTCTTCTTCTGTTAACAAAACAAACAAAAAAGCACTGAGACTCTACTTCCAGCTAGAGCAGACTTGCTTGTAACACAATAACCATCCTGCTGAGAACAGCTAGAAAGATCTAATAACATACTTTTTAAATTTTGTTTGAAAGCTACTGAGATCACTAGGATTTGCTTGACGGTTCAAGATCCTGGACAGAAAAGTACAGCAGGAAAGCCAAATATTCAACACAGCTTTTTGCCATTTGTAAGCAAAATCCTAGAAGCAAGAAGCCAATCAGAAAGTGGCAGTGTAGAGTCAGGAATGCTATACAGAAACTTAGGAGGTCTCCTGTCACTGGCACGCCATATCCGGTAAAGGTGACCTGTTCCTGTCCAGTTGAGTCTGACTCATGGAGATCCAATAAGCAGAATTGTATTGAGGATAATGAGTGCCTGAGGCAATCTCTATGTTGTGCATCCAACCCAATTTCAAGGTGAATGGACATTAATAGCAGCAACGTAGCTGCAGTATTGCCTTTCCCACTCTGGTCCACCAGCTGCCTCAGTCAGGTGTGTTTCATATTTATGGCACCTCAGAATGCCAATCTGTGCCTTCTCTGGCATCCTCTTGGGTTTGCACTCAGGATCAATGTCCCCTACTGCCTACTCCCCATGCTTCTGGATGTCTACTGTCCTTGAGTAAAGATGTTGGGTGTATTGGTTTAATAGAAGCTGCTTAGGGGTTCCCCCTTCAAGTGGTGCCAAGGGTACATGCCATATCAGCCATACCTTAGATATATCTCTGCTTGCAAGACAGAGTAGAACTGCCCCATAGAGTTTCCAAGGCTGAAGTCTTTAGACTGTCACATCTTTCACTAAGCAGCTGATGATTTCAAAGGGTTGACCTTTCTGTTAGCAACCAAGCATCTGGCCACTGTGCCACCAAGTCTCTTTGCAGTAAAGATAGAGCTTTCTAAAAGCCCAGCTGAAAAGTCACAACCTGGATTCATTTCTCCTGAAACAGAGCTTTGGCAAAGTTCTGTAAATCATTAATATGAGGGGTGATCTCAAGAAATAGAAGTACAGGCCCTCAGAGAGTGAGACAAGGAAAGAGAAGAGCCAATATATATATTGTATTCTAGAGGCCACTGCTCCAGAACTTCAGCAGAAAGATTGGGAAGCAACAGCAGCAGCAGCAGCAGTAGCTGGAGCAGCCAAAGTGGGACTCCATGTTCTAGGGCCAGGTAAAGATAGCCTCCAGCCAGCCAGTATGATTTTCCATCCCTGATCCCATTGCACAGCACACACATGGGTGGCTGAGGAGGACCTTGGCATGGAAAATTATAAATATTATTGGAAGCATTTAAAATGATATAAATTAATAGTGGGCCATATGATGTGTCTGATGGGAAAATTAACTATTATAAAGTTACCACTTCTTTCCTAATTGATATGTATACCAATCAAAATCCCAGAAAAATGTTTTAATGTGAATTGGCAATCTAATTCTAAAATTTTATGGAAATGAAAAGAATCAAATACATCCAAGATACTCTTGAGAAAAAAAAAAAAAAGTGTGTCAGACTTACACCTCCAAATATCAAGACTTACTGTAAAGGCACAGTAATAAGACAACATTAATTTGTGTAACTGATACAAAACAAGACAAATAGAGCAAAGACACAAAATAGAGTCTACCAACAGTCCCACATGTACATGCACAGCATCAAGGAAAGGATAGTCTTTTCCATAGATTCTTATAATCAATTGGATAGACTTAAAAAAAGAAAGTGATACTCCTAATTTACACCAATCAAAAATGTCAGTTACAAGAAAATTTAGTTTAAATATAAAACAAAAACAATAAACTACTAGAACATAAAATAAGAGAAAATATTCATTACTTGGGGGTAGACAATAGTTTTTAAAATAGAACAGACTAAACACTAAGCATAAAGGGGAAAAAAGGATGCTATTTCTATACCAAAAACTTCTGTTTCTCAAAAGATACAATTAGGAGAGTGAAAAGATAAGTCACACAGTAGAAGATGTTGTAAAATATATGCCAATGGAGCACTTGTTTCCAAACTATATAAAGAATATCTACAAATCAAAAAGAAAAAGACAGATGACCCAATTTTTAAAATGAGCATGACACTTGAATAGGTACTTTACAAAAAAGAATATCCAAAAAGTCAATAAACATGAGAAAAGTACCAGACCTTCATTAAAATCATAATAAAGTATCACTGTGCACAAATGGCTAAAATTAAAAAGAATGACAATACCAACTGTTGGTTACCCTCTGAATGACCTGGACCTCTCACACACTGAGCATAGGGAGTGTGCATCAATGTGATCATTTTGGAAAGCTGAGACTATCTAACAAAGCTAAACATATGAGTGCTCTATAACCCAACAGTTCTTCTCATCAGAAACGTACACACATATACACAAAAAGGCATGCACAAGAATGTTCTTAGCACTACATGTTATTTGTAACACCCAAAACCTAGAAACAACTCTTTTCCATAAATGTTGTTGTTGTTAGGTGGCATTGAGTCATCTCCAATTCATAGTGACCTAACACACAACAGAAAGAAACACTGCCTGGTCCTGTGCCAGCCTCACAATCCTCGCTATACCTGAGCCCATCATTGCAGCCACTGTGTCAATCCATCTGTTCTGGTTACCTAGTGCCACTCTGATAGGTATATACTACAAATGGGATGGCCTTAACAAACAGGAGTTTATTCTTACAATTTGGAGGCTTTAAGTCCAAATTCAAAATGCCAGGCTCTAGGGGCTGGGTGAAAGCCCCACAACCTTGGGGTCCAGCTGTGCCTTCTGCTCCAGGCCCACTGGAACTAGAGGCTTTTCTTCACTCAGACAGCTCTAGGCTGCTGAGGCTGAGAAGCCCCAAGGTTGACAAGTAAAAAGGCACAGTCCCAATGTTACCAAACCACACGGCAGGCCATTAACTTAAGTCCATTGCATGTCTCAAGGTCAGCAGAGCATAGTAGGGTTCTGAGCAATGACACGGCTACATGCAGGGTCCAAGCATGCTGTAGGTTTTAGACCATTCTCATAGCTTCTCTTTATATACAGGAAGCAGACCACATCCCAAAGACAGCTACTCAGCTGCTTGTGGTAGATCCCACCATGGAGTTGATTGCCAGTCTCATCATGGGGAATACATACCACCAGCTGCCCAGCCACTCAACTGTTGTGATATTGTTGTTGTTGTGTGCCGTCAAGTCGGCCCCAACTCATAGCGAGCCCTCCTTGCGTTTCTGAGGCAGTATCACTACGGAAGTAGGATTGCCCAACCTTCCTTCCGAGAAGTGGCTGGTGGGTTTGAACCGCCAGCCTCCTGGTTAACAGTCAAGTGCTTTAGCCATTATGCTACCAGAGCTCCTAGCCACTCAACTAGGCCCAGCGAAGTTGACACACAAACATAACTACCATACCATCTCATTGAGGGCCTTCCCCTTTATCATCATCCTTCCCCTTTGCCAAGCATGATATCCTTCTCCAGGGAATGGTCACTTCTTACAACATGACCAAAGTAGGTGAGACGAAGTTTCACCACTCTGGCTTCCAAGGATCATTCCAGCTGCACTTCTACCAGGATGGATTTGTTAGTTATTTTAACAGTCCATGATACTTTCAGCATTCTTCTCCAGCACCACAACACAAAAACATTGACTCTTGTTCGGTCTTCCTTTGTCATTGTCCAGCTCTCACATGCATATGAGGTTATTGAAAATACCATGGCTAGCATCAAGCACACCTTACTCTTCAAGGAGACATCTTTGCTCTTCAACATTTGAAAGGTATCCTTTGCAGCAGATTTGCCCAATGCTATATGACTTCTGATATCTTGACTGCTGCTTCCATTGGTGTTGATTGTAGAACCAAGTAATATGAAGTCTGTGAAAACTTCAATCTTTTCTCCATTTATCATGATGCTGCTTATTGGTCCTATTGTGAAGATTTTTGGTTTCTTTATATTGAGGTGTAATCTATAAAGCAGACTGTAGTCTTCAATCTTTAGCAGCAAGTGTTTCAAGTCATCCTCACTTTCAGCAAGCAAAGTTGTGGTGTCTGCATAACCTAAGTTGTTAATGAGTCTTCCTCCAATTCTCATGCCATGTTCTTCTTCATATAGTCCAGCTTCTTGTACAGATTGAATAAGTATGGTGAAAGAATACAACCTTGGAGTTCTGGTAAGATGACGGATAGGTAGAAAGACTGCACAGACCCTCTTCAACAAAGAAAAGGGGAACCAATTAAGAAAGATACAGAAGATAATCCTGGACCCCTGAGATTTGAAGGGAAGGATATAGAAGTGAACTAAACTCCAACTAGCAGAAGAATTTGCACAAAAACACCAAAGAAGGAGCTGCGGTCTGGCATCGATCCTGATGGCACAGACAGCTCGGATATTGCTGAGTGATGTTAGGACCTAAGAATTAACCTAAAAATTGGCCCTGCTAGTCAGAGATTTCACAGAGGACTGTTCTGGTGGCTGGTGAATAAAAGGGGAAGCAGTAAAGAGGAAGTTGGGCTGAGCTGTGGACTTTTGCCTGTCCAGAGGGTGCAGCCATTTTGAATCTTTACAAGAGGTCTGACCATTTTGAATATATTAAAGTGACAGTGTTCTCTCAGATTCCAATGACTTACAAACAGGCTCCATTTCCTGGGAAACACAAGGACATGCCGGACACTGACGACTGTAAAGGTGCGACATTCCCCTTATTACTCTTATACCCCACAGCCACTTGGTGAATGGAGGGATGACCAACCCCCACTCCCACCCACCTTCTAAGCTGGCAGGAATCCCATCCCAGTCTGTGTGCTCAGAAGGAACCTGGGTGCCCTGCCATGCCCTGCTTTGATTTTTTTATTTTTTTTTTCAGTTAGTTTCTTTTTGTCTGTTTTATTATTATTTATTTATTGTTTATTATTATTATTTTTATTGTCCTTTTTATCATTATTCTTTATTATTCCCTTCCCAGGTTCTAGTTTTCAACTTTTTCTCTTTTCCCTATTCCTGGTCCAATTTATTTTTTTTCTCATGGTTAACCCCATTCCTTGTTTTTCTTTTTGCATTTTTCACATTGTTTTCTTCATTTTTCTCCTTCTCTACTTTTTTCTCTTATTGCCCTCTCCACAGATATTGCGGTGTTTCCCACCCCCCTTTTTTCTTTTTTTGATACTGTTCCTGTGTGATTACATGGTGTGTTTTTTGTCTATTTGCTTTTACTTTTTGGATGGTTATTTAATTTTTATTTTTGTCTAAGTGAGTGGGAGACAGCGACAGTCCCTTTATGACAAAACACACCAACACTTCCTGCAGCTTCACTTACTGAGTGAGAGCCACCACCTTCTTCTCCACCAACAGGCCAATGATAAATGACTACCAAGAAGAGCCTGACTCATTCTTAGCTGCTCTTCACAAACAATTAACAGATATCTAAATACAACAATGTCACAATGTCTTGGAGAAAACAGACCATCACAGTCCACACAAAGAAGTAAGATAAAGTGATAGAAACAAGGGAGCAGGATACAGACCCAGAACACATCACTGAGGAAGAAGCAGCATTGGAATTCTCTGATAAGGAATTCAAAAGAATTATATTTAGGTATCTCCAAAGGATTGAGAGACAGACCAAGGAAAACACAGACCCTAGAAGAATTTCAGAAGAAAAGATAAGAACAAAATGAAAAATTAGAAGTGATTCAAAAGCTACAGATAGAAATTGAGAAGATTAAGACTAAATTGTCAGAAATAGATAACATATTGAAAAACCAAAGGCATAGAAATGATGTGATGGAAGACAGAATTAATGAGATTGAAGACATATACATGAATATTTCTTTGGAAAGGGATAAATCAGAAAAAAGGT
>NW_006922023.1:1868255-1868885 GCF_000298275.1 Orycteropus afer afer | reverse complement strand
CTCTTTCCTTTCCATATAAAGTTAGTGATTGGTTTTTCCATATCTTTAAAAACTGTTGATGTGATCTGGATTGGGATTGCATTGAATTAACATTTTCAAAATGTTCAATCTTCCTATCCATGACCATGGTATGTTCTACTTATGTAAATCTTTTATGGTTTCTTGAAGTAGTTTTTTACAGTTTTCTTTTATAGGTTTTTTGTGTCACTGGTAAGATTTATTCCCAAATATTTAATTTTTTGCTAACTCTTGTAAATGGTATTAATTTCCTTATTTCATTTTCAGCAATCTCTTTGCTGGTTTAGAGGAATACAACTAATTTTTGAATGTTGATCTTGTACCCTACCATGATGCTAAATCTCTCAATTAGTTCCAGTAGATATTTGACTGAGTCTCTTGGATATTCTAGGTATAGGATCATATCATCAGCAAATAGGGATAGTTTGACTTCTTCCTTACCAATTTGGATGTCTTTGATTTCTCTTTCTTGCCTTATGGTCCTGACTAGGACTTCTAGTCAATGTTGAATAGAAGTGGTGATAGAGGACATCCTTGTCAGGTCCCTGTTTGCAAAAGGAATGGTATCAGTCTCTCTCCATTGAGAATAATGTTGGCTGTTGGTTTTGCATA
>NW_006922023.1:1861218-1863545 GCF_000298275.1 Orycteropus afer afer | reverse complement strand
CAAAAGGAATAACCTATGTGTCATTGGAATTCCAGAACAGGAAGAGAAAAATAAAACCACTGAGAAAATTGTCCAAGATTTATTGGAAGAGAACTTCCCTGATATGATGAAAGATGAGAATATAACTATTCAGGAAGTCCAACGAACCCCAAACAGAACAGACCCCAGAAGAAAATCACCAAAATATATCATCATCAAACTCATCAAAACCAAAGACAAAGAAAAAATCCTGAAAGCAGCATGGGAAAAACAAAAAGTTGTTTACAAAGGACAACCAGTAAGAATAAGCTCTGATTTCTCAGGAGAAACCATGCTAGTGAGAAGGCAATAGGATGGTATATATAAAACCCTGAAAGAGAAAAAATTTCAACCAAGAATTATATACCCGGCAAAATTGTCCCTCAAATATGATGGTGAACTTAGGAGATTTACTGATAAGCAGAAACTAAGAGAGTTTGTTAAAACCAGTGTTGGGCAATCTACGTCCATAGTGATACTGCCCCAGAAACCCAAGAAGGGGTCACTATAAGTTGGGTCTGACTTGACGGCAAATAACAACAACAACAACAACAACAAGACCAACCTTACAAGAGATACTAAAAGGAGTCCTTTAAACAGAGAACCAAAAATAGCAAACAACAACTGATCATTTATATACAAGATGATATAACCCAGAAACCACAGCTATGGACATATCCAAAGTAAAATAAGATTTTACTTTGTTTACAAGATTGTAAACAGGGAACCAGACATCAATTGGCATTTAAGGACAACTATGAACCAAAAAGAGGGAAAATACTGTGTAGACACAGAAATTCTAAGTGGTGAGGAAGTCAAGAGAGTTGCAAGATAGAATGGACTGTTCTATAAATCACAGAGTAACCTCAAAGAAAAATGGCAAATATTCACATCGTAATAAAGAGGAAAAGTCCAAATGTTTAGCAAATACTAAAACAACTGCAACAAAGGAAATGATAACATGAGTCATAATCATAATGAACTTAGCACAGAAAATAATATGGATCAAAGAAACCAGGAACACCATAAAAAAAAAGAGAAACACATAACAAAATGACAGCAACTAATTCATGCTTGTCGATAATTACACAGAATGTTAATGGATTAAATGCACCACTCAAGTGATGGAAATTTGCAGATTGGATGAGAAAACAAAACCCATCAATATGCTGTCTACAAGAGACATACGTTAAAGACAAACACAAAAACAGACTAAATATCAAAGGTTGGAAAAAGATATATCAAGCAAATGGCAAGTGTAAAAGACTAGGAGTGGCAATATTAATTTTTGATCAAATTGACTTTAAGAAAAAAAACACCATACAAGACAAGGAAGGACAATATATAATGATTAAAAGATTAATTGAACAAAAAGGTATAACCAAATAGATATCTATGGACCCAATGAAAGAGCCCAAAATACATAAATCAGACTCTAAAAGAGTTGAAAAAGCAAATAGATGACTCCACAGTCATAGTGGTTGTTGTTGTTGTTATGTACTGTTGAGTTGGCCCCGACTCATAGCAAGCCCTCCTTGGGTTTCCGAGGCGGTATCACTACAGAAGTAAATTGCCCAATCTTTCTTTCTGAGGAGTGGCTGGTGGGTTTGAACTGCCAGCCTTCTGGTTAACAGTCAAGTGCCTGAGGCACTACACTACCAGAGCTCTCACAGTCATAGTAGGAGACTTTAATACATGACTTTCAATGAAATATAACAATT
Source organism: Orycteropus afer afer (assembly GCF_000298275.1). Taxonomy (NCBI): domain Eukaryota; kingdom Metazoa; phylum Chordata; class Mammalia; order Tubulidentata; family Orycteropodidae; genus Orycteropus; species Orycteropus afer. The sequence continues at coordinate 1,861,806 of NW_006922023.1, read as the reverse complement.
GGAAAGAAACTCAACAAGGATGTAGAGGAGCTAAACAATACAATCCACCAACTTGAACTTATAGACATCTACAGATCACGTCTCCCAACAACAGCACACTATCCATTCTTTTCCAGTGCACCAGGAACATTTTCCATGATAGACCATATGGTAGACCATAAAGCAAGCCTTAGTAAATTTATAAACATCAAGATACTGCAAAGCATCTTCTCAGATCATGATGCTATCAAATTAGAAATCAACAATAGGAAGATCAACGTAAAAAGAGTAAACACATGGAAACTGAATGACACCTTCTTTGAGAAAGACTGGGTAAGAGAAGAAATAAAAATGAAATTCCAAAATTCCTTGAATCAAATGAGAATGAAAACACAACATACCAAAATCTTTAGGACACAGCAAAAGCAGTGATCAGAGGCCAATGTATAGCCTTAAATGCACACATCAAAAAACAAGAAAGAGCCAAAACCAACACTTTAAATCAACATCTCCAACAATTAGGAAAAGAACAGCAAGAAAAGCCTACAGTTATTTAAAGAAAGGACATAATGAAGATTAAAGCAGAATTCAATGAAACAGAAAATAGAA
>NW_006922023.1:1856463-1860640 GCF_000298275.1 Orycteropus afer afer | reverse complement strand
CAACATATCAAGAAAATCATTCATTATGACCAAGTGGGGTTCATATCAGGTATGCAGGGATGGTTCAACATTAGAAAAACAATCAACATCATCCACTACACAAATAAAACAAAGGAGAAGAAGCACAGGATCATATCAATTGATGCAGAAAAGGCATTTGATAAAATCCAATACCCATTCCTGATCAAAACTCTCAGCAAAATAGGAATAGAAGGGACATTCCCCAACATAATAAAGGGCATCTACACAAAACCAACAGCCAACATTATTCTCAGTGGAGAGAGACTGAAACCATTCCCCTTGTGAACAGGAACCAGATAAGGATGCCTGCTATCAACACTTCTATTCAACATTGTACTGGAAGTCCTAGCCAGGGCAATAAGGCAAGAAAAGGACATCAAAGACATCCAAATTGGTAAGGAAGAAGTCCAACTATCCCTATTTGTTGATGAGATGATCTTATACATAGAAAATCCAGGAGACTCTGTGAAAAATCTACTGGGACTAATTGAGAGATTTAGCATTGTGACAGGATACAAGATCAACATTAAAAAATCAGTTGGATGCTTCTACACCAGCAAAGAGATTGCTGAAAAAGAAAGAAGGAGAATAATAACACAATAGCTTGCAAAAAGATAAAATACTTGGGAATAAATCTTACCAGGCACACAAAAGACCTGTACGAAGAAAACTATAAAAATCTATTTCAAGAAAACATAAGAGATCTACGTAAATGGAAGAACATACCATGCTTGTGGATAGGAAGACTGAACATTGTGAATATGTCAACTGTACCCAAAGCAATCTATACATTCAATGCAATCCCAATCCAGATCACATCAACATTTTTAAGAATATGGAAAAACCAATCACTAACTTTATATGGAAAGGAAAGAGACCTCGGATAAGCAAAGCACTATTGAAGAAGAATATCAAAGTAGGAGGTCTCAACTGTTGGATCTCAAAACCTACTATACAGCCACAGTAGTCAAAATTGCCTGGTAATGGTACAATGACAGACACCTAGACCAATGGAATAAAATTGAGAACTCAGAAATAAATCAATCGACCTATGGTCAGCTAATCTTTCACAAAGGGCTGAAGTCCATTAAACGGGGAAGAGAATGTTTGTTTAATAAATGGTGCTGGCAAAAGTGGATATCCATATGCAAAAAAATTAAATGAGATCTGTACCTCCCACCATACACAAAAACTAACTCCAGATGGATGAAAGACTTAAATGTGAAACCTAAAACTATAAAATTCCTCAAGGAAAAACTAGGGGTAAATTTCTGCTTATCTGGAAATGTCCTAATTTCGCCATCATAGATGAGGGAGCTCTGGTAGCATAGTGCCTAAGGCACTTGACTGCTCACCAGAAGGCTGGCGGTTCAAACCCACCAGCCACTCCTTGGAAGGAAGGTTGGGCAATCCTACTTCCGTAGTGATACTGCCTCGGAAACCCAAGAAGGGGTCGCTATGAGTCGGGGCTGACTCAACGGCAAACAACAACAACAACAACAAGTATATGACATAAATAGACTATCAAGCACAATCCAAAATGCACAAATAGCAGAAGAGAAATTAGATGAATGGAACCATCTAAAAATTAAATTTTTATATGCTTCCAAAGACTTCTCCAAAAGAGTTAAAAGAGAACCTAGAAATTGGAAAAAATATTTGACAATGACATGTCTGACAAGGGACTTATCTCTACAATTTATAGAAACTCAAGCACCTCAATAACAAAAAGAAAATAACCCAATTAAAAAATGGGCAGAAGACATGAATAGATCCTTCTCTGAGGAGGATATTCAGGCAGCCAACAAACATAGGAAGACGGGCTCACAATCATTAGCCATTAGAAAGATGCAAATCAAAACAATAATGAGATACCATCTCTCCCCAGCACTAGTAACAAAGTTCAACAAGACAGAAAATAGCAAATCCTGGCGAGGATGAGGAGAGATTGGTCTGTCATACACTGCTGGTGGAATGTAAAATGGTACAGACACTGTGGAAAGCAAAATGATGATTCCTTATAAAGTTGGAATTAGAAATTCCATTTGACTCAGCCATTCCATTACTAGGTACATATCCTAAAGAAGTGAGAGCTATGACAAGAACAGACATATGCACACCTATGTTCATCATAGCACTGTTTACAATAGCAAAAAGTTGGAAACAACCTAGGTGTCCATCAACTCAGGAATGGATATCCAAACTATGGTACATATACACAATTGAATAAAGAATAATGTAGGCAAAACACCACATAACATGAATGAACTTGAAGGAGATTATGCTGAGTGAAATAAGTCAATCACAGAAGGACAAATATTGTATTAGTCCATTATTGTAAAAGTCAAGAAAAGGTTTATATATGGAAGGAAATTTTCTTTGTTGATTTCCAGGGATGGGAGGGAAGGGGAGGGAACACAGTTAGATTGGTAGAGATAAGTATTGATTTGGGTGAAGAGAGGGGCAATGTACCAAATGTAAGTGATCAACATGGTGACATTGAGGAAGAGGAAGACATAGAGAGGTACATGGGAAGTGCAGACAACAAAAATGAAGCCTTTTTCACATACAATACTGTGTTGTCAGTGAAGGCAAACATGGGTATATGGGGGGATAGATGGGTGGACAGGCTGAACTATTAGGTATGTCTATGCAGTGGGGAGTGTACTCAAGACCATGGATAGGGTGGGAAGACAATGGTTCTACAAGTGTATTTGTAACTTCTGTAAGAATTTCTAGGTGTATAGTAGAGCTGACAAGGGACAAGATTGTAGTCACTTCTTGGGCACAGGCAGCTACCCAGAGGGAGTGAGTAGTTGAACTTGTGGGCTTGGGACCATTGTCTCAGGGGACATCAAGATAAATTGGCATAACATACTACACAAAATATTGTTCCACCTCTTACTTCTGTAAGTAGTGATTGGGATCTTAAATGCTTGCAAGCAGCCATCTAGATTCAATGAGGGGTCTCTTCTCATCCAGAGCAAAGAAGAATGAAGAAAACCAAAGATTCATGGAAACAATTAGAGCAACGGACTGGTACACCATGCAATCCACAGCCTATATAACTATGAGACCAGAAGAACTAGGTGGTGCCCATCTACCATTGTCAACCACTTAGAAGGGGATCTATGTAGGAGATACTGGATAGAGAGGGAAAATAATGTGAAACAAAACTCAAAATCATGTGGAAAAAAAGCAAAGGGGAGGGGAAGTTTTGCTGGTCTGATAGAGCCTGTTGGAACCATTGAGACTATGGCCCCTAGCTGTCTGTCAGGTCTGGAATCAAACCCACACCTGTGGCTTCCAGCCAAACAAAAGGCAGTCATAGAAGTTGAACATTTACCTGAGGTAGATACACTTCTTGGAGAGAACAATCATGGGAGAAAGAAGGGCTATTTATGCACAGGGAGACAGCTCAGAGGGCTGGAATGCATGGAAGGATGGACACAGGGAAGAAGTAACTATGGGGAGGAAGTGGGAGGTGAGCTGTTACATTGTGGGTAAATTGTAGTCAATGTCATGAGACAAAGTGTATGTGAACTTCTGTATGGAAAGTGAATTTGCTCTGTAAACTTTCACCCAAATCATAATAAAAAAAAGAAAGAAAGGATACAACCCTGAGGCTCTCCCTTCTTGATTTTTAACCATGCAGTGTCTCTTTGTTCTGTTCGAATGACACCCTCCTGGTCTATGTACAAGTTCCTCATGAGCACAATTAAGTGTTCTGGAATTTCCATTCTTCTCAATGTTATCCATAATTTGTTATGATCCACACAATCAAATGCTTTTGCATAATCAATAAAACACAAGTAAACATCCTTCTAGTATTCTTTGCTTTGAGCCAAGATCCATCTGACATCAGCAATGATATCCCTCGATCCATGTCCTCCTCTGAATCCAGCTTGCATTTCTGGCAGTTCTCTGTCAATATACTGCTGCAACCATTTTTGAATTATCGTCAGTAAGATTTTACTTGTGTGTGATATTAATGATATTGTTTGATAATTTCCACATTCTGTGGGATCATGTTTGTTTGGAATTGGTACAGATATGGATCTCTTCCAGTCGGTTTGCCAGGTAGTTGTCTTCCAAATCTTCTGGCATAGTTGAGTGAGTGCCTGTAGTGAGGCATCTGTGTGTTGAAACATCTCAA
>NW_006922023.1:1853791-1855638 GCF_000298275.1 Orycteropus afer afer | reverse complement strand
GACTCATAGCAACCTCCTTGGGTTTCCAAGGCAGTATCACTATGGAAGTAGATTGCCCCATCTTCCTTCCGAGGAGTGTCTGGTGGGTTTGAACCGCCATCCTTCTGGTTAGCAGTCAAGTGCCTTAGGCAATACACTACCAGAGCTCCCACCACAGAGGTAGTCAATCTTATTCCTGTGTACTCTATCTGGTGAAGTCCAGGTGTATAGCCACCATTTGTGTTGTTGAAAAAGTTATTTGCAATGAATAAGTCATTGGTCTTGCAAAATTCTATCATGTGATCTCCAGCATTATTTCTATCTTCAAGGCCAAATTTTCCAACTACAGGGCATACTTCTTTGTTTCCAACTTTTGCATTCCAGTCAAGAGTCATAATCAGCACATCTTGATTTCATAGTTGATCAATTTCAGACTGCAGAAGTTGGTAAAATCAATTTCCTCATCTTTGCCCTTGGTGGTTGGTGCATAAATTTAAATAATAATAGTATTAACTGGCTTTCTTTGTAGGCTTATGGATAATATTCTATCACTGACAGCATTGTATTTCAGGATAGAGCTTGAAAAATTCTTTGTAACTATGAATGCCACACCATTCCTCTTCAATTTGTCATTTCTGAGATAGAAGATCATATGGTTATCTGATTCCAAATGGCCAAAACCAGTCCATTTCAGTTCACTAATGCATAGGATATCAATCTTTATGCTTTCCATTTCATTTTTGACATCTTCCAATTTTTCTAGATTCATACTTCGCACATTCCAATGTTCCAATTATCAACGGATATTTGCAGCTGTTTTTTTCTCATATTGGGTCGTACAACTTCAGCAAATGGAGGCCACAAAAGTTCTACTTTATCAATATTATTAAGGTAGGCTTTACTCCAATGAGGCAGTTCTTTCTCAGTCATATTTTGAGTGCCTTCCGACATGTGGGACTCATCTTCTGGCATTGTATCAGACATTGTTTCAGGGCTATTCATAAAATTTTCAAGTATTATTTCAGACAGTGTTTCACTACCATCCTAAGGTTTTCACTGGCCAATTCTTTAAGAAGTGGATGGTGTCTTCCTTCTTCCAAGTCTGTGTCAGCCTGGAAATCCCACCAAAACTGGTACACCGTGGGCACACTTGTTGGCACAGCCTCCAGCCTCACAGCAACACACAAGCCACCACAGTATGAGAAACTGACAGACAAGTTCATCTCTCTTAGATGTTCCTACCACTCCACTCACTTATTGGGCTTCCCCCTACCTGTTCCTGCTGGCTCTGTTGCTGCTGCTCCCTGCTGCCTTGGGGGCTGTCCCTTGCTCTTCTTACCTATTCCAGCTGCCGGCTCTGTCTGTTGCTGCCCAGTGGTGGGCCAAGAGATTGCAGAAATTATCAGACAATATTAATAATATAACACACAAGGAGAATTTTATTTTAAATCCAACCATGGTGTTTTGTATCACAGCATTTAGCTCATTTTCATTACCGAGTATTATTCCAAATTATTCTATTTATGGACTTTAATATAACTAAAATACACTTGCCACATAGAATATTTATATTTCTTATTGTTGTTGTTGTTATGTGCCGTCGAGTCAGACCTGACTCATAGCTACCCCTCTTTGGGTTGCCAAGGCAGTATCACTATGGAAATAGATTGCCCCATCTTCCTTCCAAGATATTTCTTTTCTTTTCTTTTTCTTTTTTTTATTGTGATTTGGGTGAAAATTTACAGAGCAAATACACTTTCCATACAGCAGATCACATACACTTTGTCTCATGACATTGACCACAATTTAGCACAATGCAACATCTCCTCTTCCACTTCCTCCTGATAGCCACCTCTTCCCTGTGTCCA
>NW_006922023.1:1852444-1853518 GCF_000298275.1 Orycteropus afer afer | reverse complement strand
CCCTGTCTATCCAGGATCTCCTACAAAGATCCTCTTCCAAGGGGTTGAAAGTAGTAGCCAAGCACTGTCTATTTCTTCTGGTCTCATAGTCATATAGGTTGCAGATCGGATAGTGTACCAGTCGCTAGGACTGACTGTTTCCATGAATTTTGGTTTTCTTCATTCTTCTTGGCTCTGGATGAGGAGAGACCAATCATTGCATCTAGATAGCAGCTTGCAAGCTTTTAAGATCTTAGTCATTACTAGCCACAGTAGAAGATGGAACAATGATTTGTGTAGCATGTTATGCCAATTGAGCTTGTTGTCCTCTGTGACTGTGGTCCCGAGCCCACAGGTTCAACTACTCGGTCCCTCAGGGTACCTGTCAGTGGCCAAGCAGTGACTAAAACTTTGCCCCTTGTCAGCCCCATTATACACCTGGGAATTCAGATCATACACATAAAGTTATTGGACCACTGTCTGCCAACCCTATACATGTTCTTGGGTGCACTCTCCACTTGACACAGATACCTAATATTTCAGCCTGTCTACACATCTATCCACCCATATACCTGTGTTTGCCTTCACTGACCATGCTATATTATATGTGCAAAAGGGTTCATCTTTGTTGTCTGTACTTCCCATGTACCTCTCTATGTCTTCCTCTTCCTCAATGCCACTATATTGATCACTCTCATTTGGTATATTGCCCTTTTCTTCACCCAAATCGAAACTTATCTCTATCTATCTAACAGTATTCCCTCCCCTCCCCTCCCCTCCCACACTTGGTAACCAACAAAGAAAATGACCTTCCATAGATCAGCATTTGCTTGACTATTACTATAACAGACTAATACAATATTTGTCCTTTTGTGATTGACCTATTTCACTCAGCATAATGTCCTCCAAGTTCATCCATGTTACACGGTATTTTGCAGATTCTAGATTATTCTTTAGGGTTACATAGTACTCCATTGTGTGTATGTACCATAGTTTGGATATCCATTCCTCAGTTGATGAACACCTAGGTTGTTTCCATCTTTTGGCTATTGTAAATAGTGCTGTGATGAACATGGGTGTGCATATGTCTGTTCT
>NW_006922023.1:1851885-1852344 GCF_000298275.1 Orycteropus afer afer | reverse complement strand
AACAGACATATGCACACCCATGTTCATCACAGCACTATTTACAGTAGCCAAAAGATGGAAACAACCTAGGTGTCCATCAACTGAGGAATGGATATCCAAACTATGGTACATACACACAATGCAGTACTATGTAACCCTAAAGAATAATGTAGAATCTGAGAAACACCACATAACGTGGATGAACTTGGAGGACATTATGCTGAGTGAAATAAGTCAATCACAAAAGGACAAATATTGTATTAGTCCGTTATAGTAATAGTCAAGCAAATGCTGATCTATGGAAGGTCATTTTCTTTGTTAGTTACCAGACGGGAGAGGGGAGGGGAGAGAATACTGTTAGATAGATAGAGATAAGTTTTGACTTGGGTGAAGAAAAAGGTAATGTACCAAATGAGAATGATCAATAGAGTGGCATTGAGGAAGAGAAAGACATAGAGAGGTATGTGGGAAGTACAGACA
>NW_006922023.1:1845161-1851785 GCF_000298275.1 Orycteropus afer afer | reverse complement strand
CCCACCAGTAGTGTATGAGAGTCCCAATCTCTCCACATCCTCATCAGCATTTGTTATTTTCTGTCTTGTTGAACTTTGCTACTAGTGCTGGAGCAAGATGTATCTCATTGTTGTCTTGATTTACCTCTCTCTAATAGCTAGTGATCATGAGCATTTCTTCATATGTTTGTGGGTCACTTGAATATCCTCCTTGGTGAAGTGTCTTTTCATGTTTTCTGCCCATTTTTTAATTGGATTGTTTGTCTTTTTGTTATTGAGATGTTGGAGTTTTCTATAAATTCTAGAGATAAGTCCTTTGTCAGAAATGTCATTACCAAATATTTTTTTCCTAATCTGTAGGTTCTCTTTTGACTCTTTTGGAGAAGTCTTTGGAAGCACACAAAAATTTAATCTTTAGAAGATCCCAATCATCTGGTTTCTCTTCTGCTGTTTGTGCCTTTTGATTTATGCTTCATAGTCTATTTATGCCATATATTAGGGCCCTTAAATTTGCCCCTGTTTTTCCTTGAGAAACTCTATAGTTTTGGGTTTCACATTTAAGTCTTTGATCCATCTGGAGTTCGTTTTTGTGAATGGTGTGAGAAACAAATCTGAAATCCATACTTTCCAGCAAGTTTTGGCTTATTTGAAATCTTAATCAAGTTTTTTGAAATTATAATAAAAGTTTTATATGAAAACAAAAGCTTTATCCTGTTTGTGTGTATGTGTTTGTATATATACACATTTTCTATACATAAATATATGTTAGATCTCCAGACTTATTAGGCCATCTTCAAAATCACCTCCTTTGTATTTCCCTGAAAATGGGTTTCTCCGTGTTCCCCACTGCACATTCCTTAGCAAACGAGCTATTTGGGGGATCATCCTAAATTGTTCCTTTCCCTCCCTGTGCCTACACTTTCCACAACTTGTTAATTCTGCTTTAACCAAGTCTTGTCAATTCTGCTTCATTAATATCTTCTAAGCTGTCTTCCTTAAAGCTATTAAATTCAAACTTAAGTTTATTTGACTCTGCAACCTGTATCCTTTACTTCTAAAGTGTAACTACATATTTTAATTCATATCATAATACCTAGACCATATATTATATTTATTTTTGTACCCCTTTTTTTATTTATGTGAGATTCTGAGTTTTTGAAGCACAGAATTATATATTATTCGTCCTTATTCCCTCAGTACTTAACATAGTACTTGATAATATAAAACAAAAACCAAACTCATTGCCATTGAATTGATTCCAACTCATAATGACCCTCATTGGGCTTCCAAGGCTATAAATCTTTACAGAACTAGATTGCCCCACTCTTTATGTGGAGCAGCTGATGAGTTTGAACCACCAACCTTCTGGTTTGATGCCAAATGCCTTATCTACTATGCCACCAGAGCTTCCTAATATTTTGTTGTAATTACTGACCATTATGGAATTAATAGGAACTCTGATAGCATAGTGGCTAAGACACTTGCCTGCTAACCAGACAGCTGGTGGTTTAAAGCCACCAGCCACTCCTCAGAAGGAAGGTTGGGCAATCCTACTTTGGTAGTGATACTGCCTCAGAAACCCAAGGAAGGGTCGCTAAGAGTTGGGTTTGACTCGACGGCACATAGCAACAACAACAACATGGAATTAATGGCTTTTAAATCAATGAAATTATTTTGAGTAAAGCTTTTTAAAAGGAACAAGGAGAGTTGAAAATTATCTTTGCAAGAAAGAACAACGTGGATACTTTTTGACATAAACCAAAGAGAAAGGAAGCAGAATAGGGTAGGTAGCCATGTATGGAAAGGAAATAGACATATAGTAAAATAAATTCAGGGCGAGAGAGAGAAAATTTTAGAAAGAGGTAGAAAGATGAATCTGAATAGAGGAAAGAAAGACATAATGTGTTGCCTTGTACACAAGATGTCCCCACAGAGGGGCATGAGTTGTGCACTATTTTCAAGAAGGAAAGCTACAAGTCTTCCTTGCAAACAGTAATGTGGATTTGCAGACAGGCTGGTTAGGGTCAGGACTGTAGGTTTGCCATGACCAGAACAGAGTGTTTAGTAGAAACCTCATGCTTAACCATGCCCCATTTCTTAAAAAAATATTTTGTGACTCCTTTGTGTGACAAGATATAGATATCATATCCTCCCCAGAAAATGTAAAATCACGATGGCCAGGATCAAGTATAAGGGTAAGCTTTGGGAGCATACTTGGGCATTTTGATGGCTTCTGTGGCTATCAGGATTAGGCTACTTGAACTCAGTTAAGAAAAGTTGAAAATAATGACTAAATCATAACTTTAGGTAAACTATCTTTTGATTGTGCCTAGTTAGTGTAGACAGTTAACACCCTCAGTTGCTAACCAAAAGGTTGGAGGTTCAGGTCCATTCAGAGGTACTTATGAAGAAAGGGCTCATGATGTATTTCTGAAAAATCAGCCTTTACAAACCCTGTGGAGAACAGTTATATTTTGATGCATATGAGTTCAACATGAGTTGGAACTGACTAGTATTATAACTATACTTCTTATTGTCTTCATAATATTTCATAATATTTTTGCTTAGGGAGCTCTGGTAGCATAGTGCCTAAGGCACTTGACTGCTAACCAGAAGGCTGGCAGTTCAAATCCACCAGCCACTCCTCGGAAGGAAGATGGGGCAATCTACTTCCATAGTGATACTGCCTCGGAAACCCAAGGAGGGGTCACTATGAGTTGGGTCTGACTTGACGGCACATAACAACAACAACAACATATATATAAGAGCTCTGGTAGCGTAGTGCCTAAGGCACTGGACTGCTAACCAGAAGGCTGGCAGTTCAAATCCACCAGCCACTCCTCAGAAGGAAGATGGAGCAATCTACTTCCGTAGTGATACTGCCTCAGAAAACCAAGGAGGGATCCTTATGAGTCGGGTCCGACTTGATGGCACATAACAGCAACAACAACATATCATATTAATTGGAGTATGCAGTTTTAAAATTTTTTCTTTCTTTCTTTTCTTCTTCAAAACTTGTATTATATAAAGTCTGACTCCACAACTTGAGTCTGGAACTTTTCCAATACCAAGAATACTGCCTGTGTTCTCCTTGTCTGTCTTTTACCACAAAATATCCGTTCTAAATGCGTTATCCCTAATTCCTTGATTTTTTTAAAAAACCTTTAAAAAAGTTTCACCTATTGTGTAGACATCCTTGAAAATACTCTACATTTGAAAGTTTTTGTCCTTTATAAACAATGTAGCATGATCTATGAAGTCTTTTGTGACTTGATTTCTTTTCAGTCAATATTGTTACTAAGATTCATCCACTTTCTTGTGTGGGATTGTAGATGATTTATTCTCTCTGTTGTTTAATATTATGTTGAGTGATTACACATAATTCATTTATCCATTCTCTTGTTAACAGATGAATAGCTTCATGTTTCCAGTTTGGCTGTCATAAACAAAATGGAAAGGAACATTCTTGTACATCGTCCTGGTGTTCTAGGGCAGAGATTCACAACTCGGTGTGATTTTGCCCCCAATGAACATTTTACAATGTCAAGAGATATCTTTACTTGTTACTTTTGGGAAGGGGGTGGAAAGAGTACCACCAGCATATAGTGATAGAGGGCAGAGATGCTTCTAAACACTCTACGATGAGATAAAGAGACCTTATAACATATAACTATCTAGACCACAATGTTAATAGTGCCAAGGTTGGGAAACACTGATCTAGGGTAAATCCATAGAAAATAACTAATTGCTAGTTCCAAGGATATGACAATATTCAGTTGATAAGATTAATCTCAAAAATGATTAAATTAATTCTTACACTTTCCTTCATTGTATAAGAATTTCCATTGTGCTACATTCTAATCCAGAACATTTAATTGAATTGATGAAAACCTGTATATAGAGCAGGAGGCTGTCATTTGAACAGAACAAAGGGATATTGCATGGTTTAAAATTAGGAAGGGAGTGTGTCAGGGTTGTATCATTTCACCATACTTATTCAATCTGTAAGGTGATAAAACAATCAGAGAAGGTGGATTATATAAAGAATAATGTGGCATCAGGATTGGAGGAAGAATCATTAACAACCTGCGATATGCAGACGACACAACTTTACTTGTTGAAAGTGAGGATGAGTTGAAGAATGTAGATTACAGTCTGCAGGAAGGATTACACTTCATTGTAAAGAAAACAAAAAGCCTCACAATTGTATTAATAAGCAGCATCACAATAAATGGAGATAAGATTGAAGGTGTCAGAGACTACATATTGCTTGATTCTACAATCAACACCAATGGAATCAGCAGTCAAGACATCAGATGATGATGAGTTCAAAATCGAGTCAAGCCAATGAGCAGCACACTTTATCCCTCTGGCATCTAAGGTCTTGGAAAACTAGCCACAACAGTTTAAATTAGGAATTTCATTGCTCTGAACAGCTCACAGATTCAGAGTATATCAAACACGGAAGAGCAGAATTAGAGGAAAGTCACAGGGAGATTATTTTGGAAAGAGCAACTGGAGGAGGACTGACAGGCACCCGAGAGAGGCTTTGGAAACTCATCTGGAGCAGTCACTGTGTGCCGGGCTAGGGCGCCGCCTGAGATCCCCAAGTCAAGAGGGAGAACCCCTTATAACAGCTCACCAGCGACCACTCTAATATTCTGGTGGGCAGTGGCAGAGACCTGCCTCCAGCAGCTCATCTTGATTTTTTTGAGGTAATTTGGGTCTCCTGGGGGCTGGCTGCAGGCATGGACACCTCCGCTGAGATTTGGAGGAAAACTTACTGTTGCGATAGGAAGGGTAGCTCCCTCCCCTCCCAGCAGGTCACATAGTAGACTGGGGTCAGACTGGGAGACATTGTGCTTTTCTTTGTCACAGAGATTGGAACCACAGGTCACTAGAAGGTACTCCCCTGACCCACAGCTCAAACAGCGCACATCTTTGGCACTGCAGCTGGGCAGTATCACAGACAAACTCCAGAGCCAGCCATTAACAATCTGGCAGGATTATGTCAGCACCATAAACAGAAGGAACAGGGAGAGGGAAGAAACTGCACTCCTGGGATTTTTGCCTTGGAGCCATTCTTTAGTGCTGTGGGGCTGCAGAGGCAGGATCTTTGAGTGTGCCTGAAATTGGTGGAAATTTGTGATGCTCTAATAAAAAGAATCTTTCCTGAAGTTGAACTGCAGTCTTGTAAATAAATACATCATCAAAAATAGCCTGCTCAAAGCTCTAGAAAGTGACCCTAGCAACACCAACCTTTCCTTCTTCTGCTCCTACCTTCTCTGCCAATATCTTCACTCACTCAATAGAAGAAAAAATATTCATCCAATTACCATAAAACCTCCTGCTTTGAACTCTAAACCCTCTTTACAACAAACAAAAACACATATCCACACTATACACAAGGATTCTACCACCACAAAGAAAACAGCAGAGTGACCCAACACACTTGAATCAATAAAAAGAAACAAAACAAACAAACAAACAAACAAAAACACCAGCTTCACCTTTTCAAATTATTAAACCATAAAACCAAGACAAAACAAATCAACACGTAACCAGCAGTTAGGAACGACCTAAAGAGACAGTGATCCACCAAATTACAGGGACTTAAGAAGAGGTTCTGCTTTCCAGTAACCCCAACAACTCTCCAGGAGTGCACTGCACGACTGAAGAGGTCCTAGTCTCCATTTTTTTTTTTTTTCTCTTCTTTCTCTCGTGATTAACCCCACCCCTTGTTGGTTTGTTTTGTTGTTTGTTTTGTTCTATTTTTGCTTTTATTTTCTTTTGCATTGTTGGTTTGTTTCTTTGTTTGTTTTCTTTATTCATTATTCTCCTTATCTACCTTTTTACTCTCAGGGACCTATCTCCAGATATTGCAGATTTATCAGTTTTCTTGTTCTTTGCCCCCCTTTTTCTTTTTTTGGGTTACTGGTCCTATGTGATTTCAGGGCATATTTTTTGTCCATGTGCTTATAGTTTTTTCAATAGTTATTCAATTGTAATTTTTCACTAACTGGGAGACAGCAACTGTCCTCATAAGATACAAGTACACCCACACCTCCTGCAACTTCACTTACTGAGCAAGAGCCAGGACCCCTCTTTCTCCACCAATGGGCCAATGATAAAAAACCACCAAGAAGAGCTTGAATCACCCTTGGCTGCTCTTCACAAACAATTAACAGAGATCTAATACAATACCACAATGCCTTGGAAACAACAGACCATAACAGTCCACATAAAGAAGCAAGATAAAGTGGTAGAAACAAGAGAACAGGATACTGACCCAGAACACATCTCTGAGGAAGAAGCAGCATTGGAACTGTCTGATAAGGAATACAAAAGAATTATATTTAGGTATCTTCAAAGGATTGAGAGATAGACCAAAGAAAACACAGAAAAAAACCTTAGAAGAATTCTGGAAGAAAATATAAGAAGAAAATGACAAAATAAATGAAAAATTAGAAATTATTCTAAATCTACAGATAGAAATCCAGAAGATTGATACTAAATTATTAGAAATAGATAACACATTTGAAGGGCAAAGGGGTAGAATTGATGCAATGGAAGACAGAATTAATGAGATTGAAGAAAAATACCTAAATACTTCTTTAGAAAAGAAACAAAATGAAGAAAGCCTAA
>NW_006922023.1:1831326-1839027 GCF_000298275.1 Orycteropus afer afer | reverse complement strand
GCTATCAGGAGGAAGTGGAAGAGGAGATGTTGCATTGTGCTAAATTGTGGTCAATGTCATGAGACAAAGTGTATGTGATCTGCTGTATGGAAAGTGTATTTGCTCTGTAAATTTTCACCCAAATCACAATTTAAAAAAAAAAAAAAGAAAGAACTATTCATCATTTTTTCCAGTAATATATCAGACAGTGTTTCACTGCTATTCATGAGGTTTTCATTGACCAATTCTTTGAGAAGTGGATTGCTGCTTCCTTCTTCATAGTCTGGCTTAGCCTGGAAGGTCCACTGAAACCTGTCTACCATAGGTGACCCTGCTGGTATTTGAAATACTAGTGACATAGTCTCCAGCCTCACAGCAACATGCAAGCCACCATAGTAGAACAAAATGACAGATGGATGGTGGATGGTAAAAGTGTTGTTGTTGTTGTTACGTGCCGTCGAGTCAAACCCCACTCATACCGACCCCTCGGGTTTCCGAGGCAGTATCACTACGGAAGTAGGATTACCCAACCTTCCCTCCAAGGAGTGACAAAAGTAGTGGTCCTCAAATAAAAAGTGCTCAAAGTTTTTAAAAAGATAGAAGTTCATTTCATACTGATAGGGCAGTCCTAGAATGGGCCTCATAGGTTGTTGTGGTATGTCTCCTCCAGTCAGTCATCAGAGATCCAGAGCCTTTCCATCTAATTGGTCCACTGACATGTATGTCTTACCCTTGTCTGCTTGGTCAGAATAGGTTATAACTCTCAGAAAAAAGAGGATGCCCATGGTAGGAACTCTTTTAAACAAGCGAGGTGCAAACATCACACATTACTTTTGTTCATATTTGGTCACTGAGAAATTAATCACATAATAATGTACAGCTGCAAGGACATGGGAAATGTAGTCTCCAGCCTGGCAACGATATGGAAGAAAGTGAGAATGGGCTTAGGAATACAACTAGCAGTTACTGTCATAATATCCTCCTCTCTAGTTTGTGGTATATTTTGATGAATAAATGTTCTTAATTTTAACATACATAGTTAAGTTTATCAATATTTTATTTTCCTTTATGATCACTTTTTTAAGTTCTGTTTAAGAACGCAGTGCCCAAGTCATTTGACTGCTAACCAGAAAACAGTTCAAATCCACCAGCCACTCCACAGAAGGAAGATGGAGCAATCTCGATGACAGTTTTTTTGGTTTGTTTATTTGCTTACTTGTTTGTTTGTTTTGTTTTCTCTAGCTCTAAAGCAATTATTTTATATATGCCAAAACTCAATGATATCTAGTTGATTCCAGTTCATAGCGACCCACATTGGGTTTTCAAGGATGTGAATCCTTATAGAAACAGACTGCCTCATCTTTCTTCCACAGAGCAGCTGGTGGCTTTGAACCACCAACCTTTTGGTTAGCAGCCAAATGCCTTACCACTGGATCACCAGAGCTCTTTATATTATATAAAAACATACACACACATACATAAAGCATTCCACTAATCCATTGCCATAGAATTGATTCTGACTTATAGTGACTATCAGACAGAGTAGAACTGCCTCATGAGTTTTCCAATACTGTAAATTTTTACAAGCACAGACTGCCTTATATTTCTCCCATGGAGTAGCTGGTGAGTTTGGACTACATACCTTTTGGTTAACAGTTGAAAGCTTTAACTGCTGCATCACCAGAGCTCCTTAATACATATATACACACACACACACACACACACACACAATTTATATACTCTTTCACATACAATTTTGTGTCTGTAAATATATAGGTATAAGTAGAAATATATGAATATATGGTTAAGCATTTGACTGCTAACTGAAAGGCTGGCAGTGCAAACCTACCAACTGTTCTGTGGTAGAAAGATCAGGCATCTGCTTCTGTTAGATTTACAGTTTTAGAAACCCTATGAGGAAGTTCTACTCTATTCTAAAGGATTTCTATGGGATTTTACTTGATGGCAGTTAGTTTGTGTTTTTGATTATGCACATACATGCACACATTTATATCAAATATAAATGGAATCAGAAGAAAAAGCTCACTGGGGGAATAATGATACTGTCACCATTTGATAGACTCTGGCTACATAGCAGAGGAACTTTTTGAAAGTGGAACTTATTGATATAAATGAAGAAACTGGTAGTAATGAAAGGGATGAAATGTCCCAGAGGAAGTAATGTTGGTACAAGTTCAAATTAAGTGAATTCTCAGATATATTTTATGACACTGAATGTGCAAAGGATAAAATGTTGGAAGTTGATCCAAACCTAAAAAGGAGTTTGAGAATTTGCTAAGGGATAGAAAGACTTGCTTTGCATTGCAATTTATATGACCAGAAAAAGAAGTCCAACACTGTTCAAACTACTCATAAATTTTGACAAAGAAATAAAACACTTTCTCAATGTTTCAAATGTTTTAAATGCAGGACAACAAGTAAATAGTAGATTTGCTATTTTTTCATTTTCTTATACATTTATAGCTAACAGTGAGAGAGCTTTTGGTTGAATAATGTGATAAAAATAACTGATGTCACTGAATTGTACATGTGAAAAAAGTTAAAATACCATGTTACATGAATATTTACCAAAATTAAAAAGGAAAAGAATGTTAAAGGTCAAGGAACAATCACAATTTTCCCACTGATTATTATGATTGCTTTGCACAGTTCCAGCTTGCATGATAGTCCTTTTTACAATGTTGCACTGCTGGGCAGCATCAAGTGTGTATAAATGTGTAGCTAAATCCTCACTCTAACTGTTGCTTTATCTATGCCAGCACCAATTTCATGCTGTCTTAATTAGTATAGATTTATAATAACCAAAAAGAAAAACCAAATTCACTGCCATCGTGTCAGATCTGACTCATAAAGACCCTTCCTCAGGTTTCCAAAATGTTATCACTATGGAAGTAGACTGCCCAGTCTTCTTTCTGATGAGTGGCTGGTGGATTTGAACTGCCAGCCTCCCAGTTAGTAGTCAAGTGCCTTAGGCACTACACCACCAGAGCTCCTAGATTTATAATAAACTTTGATAAATGATAAGGTCTCCTAACTTTATTCTAATTAAGGAGTGATTTTGATATTCTTGAGCCTTCACTCATACACCTAAATTCTATCATCAACTTGTCAATTTTCTTGTAAAATAGTAGGGTGAATTTAGTTACATTGAAGTTGTGAGTTAATTTGAGAGAAATTGACATGCCTACTATATCTTCCCATAATAGGTCTGCATTTATTTATGCCTTTTTTGCTATCATTCATCACATTTATATAAATTTTCTATAGCTTATATTATCCCTCTCGTGCTCTATTTTAAAATATGTATCTTCTTGTTGTTGTTGTTAGGTGCCACTAGTCCATTTGAACTCAGAGTGACCTCATGTGACACAATAGAACTGCCCTGTAGGGTTTCTTAGGCTGTAATCTTAACCAAAGCAGATATTTAGATTCTTACCCACCAGCCACTCCTCAGAAGAAAAGTTGGACAATCTACTTCCATAGTGATACCACCTCAGAAACCAAGGAGAGGTTGCTATGAGTCCGGGATGACTTGATGGCAAACAACAACAACAAATTTTGAATAGAAATTGAATATTGTAGCTTTTGTTAAATTATGTTTTTTGCTTGTTTGTTTGTTTGTTTTACTGTTCCTTTCTGATAAATAGAAATGCCCTGGATTTTTATCTATTTGTAATAGATCTAACAATTTGGGTCAACTATCTTAATTGCACTATAAAGAATTTCCTTTAGATTTTCAGTTTAGAAAGTAACACCATCCACAAATAATGACTATTCTGTTTCTTCCTTTCCAACACTTACTACTTTTCTTTCTCCTGACTTCCTTCCTTCTACTTTGGTACATGCATATTTACCACAATTAAAAAGGAAAAGAATGTTAAAGGTCCTGGAACAATTATACTTTTCCCACTGATTCTTAAGATTGTTTTACACAGTTCCATCTTGCATGATAGTCCTTTTTTACAATATTGTACTTTCTCTCTCCCTCTCTCCTTCCCTTAAGTTCTTCTTACCTCCCTCCATTCCTCCCTTTTCTTCTTTATGTAAGTGCATTGACATGTGCAATAATCAGTGATAAATTACTACTAAATTTTCACAATTAAGAATAATAATTGTGGTTCCAGAAAAATGGTAGAATAAGCAGACAGACTACACAGACCCTGTGCAACATAGAAACAAAAACCAATTGAAACAGATACAAAAGGTAATCCTGGAACCCTGAGCTTTGAAGGGAAGAATCAAGAAGTGGATTAAATGTCAACTAGTAGAAGAACCTGAATGAAAATAGTGAATAAGGAGACAAGTGGAGTTGTGAAATGTCAGGTATCCTGATGGCATGGTCAATTTGAATATTTACAAGTGACTTTCTGATCCAGGGACCAACCTAAGAATCACCTTTTCTTGCACAGGACTTCGTGGGCAACTGTGTTGATGGCTGAAGACTAGAAAGGAAATCAGAGAATAAGGAGACAAACAGAGCTGTGGATTGTTGGCTGTCCTGAGGGTGCTGTTATTTTAAATATTGGCAAGGGTCATGGTCATTTTGAATATTTGCAAGCAGTATTCTGATCCACACAGAAGCCTAAGAAAAGACTCCTTTTGCGAAGTACAGCATAGGGAAATACACTGGAGGCTGATGAGTAGAAAGTGAGAGATATCAACCATGCACACATGACCCAACCATACTCGCACCTTCTGCAGCCCCACCTACTGGGTGAGGGTCACTACTTGCTTCTGCACCAACTGACTAATGATAGATGGCAGCCAGTACCAGCTGAACTCATCCTCAACTGCTTTTCATGAACAGCTAACAGAGATCTGTGCCCACACTCTCATTCTCTATCACAACCACCACCAGAAAGGTGATGAGTGCCTAAGTGCTGCCAACTAGCAAACAGAGGAGCACAATAGCACTGCTACTAAGATATATCAAATAAATAAATAAAGGGAAAATAAAATCTTGGGTGGATCCCACCAACACAATCACCAATTAAATATAAATACTACAAGATCACAATGTCTCAGAGACAGCTTATCAGGCCAGTCCACACAAATAAGAAAGATGAAGCAGTACAAACAAGAGACTATGATACAGGCCCAGAAAGCCTCCCTGAGGAAAAAGTGGCATTGGAACTGCCTGATAAGGAATTCAAAAGAAATATATTTAGGTACCATCACTGGATTGAGAGATCAAGGAAAATACTGGCAAAATTAAGGAAAATACAGAAAAAAAAAAAAACTTCAGAAAAATTTAGGAAAACAATACAAGAGCAAAATGAAAAAAATAAATGAAAAATTAGAAACCACACAAAAACAACAAATAGAAATCCAGACGATTAATACTAAAATTTCAGAAATAGATAATACAATGAATGAGCAAAGGAGTAAAATCAAATCAATAGAAGACAGAATTAGTGAGATTGAAGACAAATACCACAATAGTACTTTGTTAAAGAATCAATCAGAAAAAAAGATCAAAACAAAGTGAAGAGAGCCTAAAGTTCATGTGGGATATCATCAAGAGGAATAAGTTATGTGTGATCAGAATTACAGAACAAGAAGAGACAAATAAAACCACAGAGAAAATTGTTAAAGACACATTGGAAGATGATTTCCCTAAGATGAGAACATATACATTCAAGGAGTTCAATGAACCCCAAATGTGGTTGTTCTGGTTACCTGGTGCCGTTCTGACAAGAATATACCACAAATGGGATGGCCTTAACAAACAGGAGTTTATTCTTACAATTTGGAGGCTTTAAGTCCAAGTTCAAAGTGCCTTAGCCTTGGCCTTGGACTTCAGCCCTGCCTCTTGACCACTGAATCTAGAGGCATCTCTTCACTCAGTAAGCTACTGGCTGCTGAGGCTAACAAGACCAAGGTTGACAAATAAAATGATATAGTCCCAATGTCATCAAACCACATGGAAGGTCATTAATTCAAGTCCATTGAAAATCCCAAGGTCAGCAGAACATGGCAGGCTGCTGAACGATGACATGGCTACATGCAGGGTTCGAGCATGCCATAAGCTAGAGACCATTCCCAAAGCTGTTTCTTATATACGGGAAGCAGAGCACACATTCAAAAGCAGCAACTCAGTTGCTCACAGTAGATTCCACCATGGAGTTGATTACCAGTCTCATCCAGCTGCCCAGCCACTCAACCAAATCTACCCAAACTGACACAAAAATGTAACCAACACAGTAGTAGATTCCAAAAGAAAATCACAGAAACATATCATAATCAAACTCACAAAAACCAAAGACAAAGAAAGAATCCTGAAAGCAGCATGAGAGAAAGGAAAGTTACCCACAAAGGGCAATCAGTAACACTGAGCTCTGATTTCTTGGCAGAAACTGTGAAATCAAGAAAGCAATGGGATGATATATATATATATCCTTCTTTCCAAGGAGTGGCTGGTGGGTTTGAACCACCAGCCTTCTGGTTAGCAGTCAAGTGCCTTAGCCACTACGCTACCAGAGCAGAAGAAATAAAAAGGAAATAAAAATTTCTTTGATTCAAATGAGAATGAAAACACAACATATCAAAATCTTTGGGATATGGCAAACACTGAAAGAAAAAAAAATACCTATTAAGAAATAGATACAAAGCAAAATTGTGTCTCAAATATAATGGTGAAATTAGGACATTTCCAGATAAATAGAAATTAAGAAAATTAAAACCAGACCAATCTTAGAAGAGATGCTAAAGGGAGTCCTTCAGACAGAGAACCAACAGCAGTCAACAACAACCCATGATTAACAAACATGATGGTATAAACCAGAAACCAACTCAGTTATAGATGTATCCAAAGTAAAATAAGCTCACAAGACTATGAAAAGGGAACTAAAGATGTCAATTAGTAAATGACGAAACTATAAACCAAAATGATGGACTAAGTAGTGCAGGTACAGAACTTCCAAATGGAGAGGAAATCAAAGCAATTCTGAGACAGAGCACTCTTATTCTAAACATGGGAAGAAAATTATAAATCGCAGGGTAACATCAAAGAAAAATAATAAACCTTCATATCAAAATAGAAAAGAGGAGAGGCACAAACATTTAGTAAATACTAAAACAGTGACAATGAAGAAAATGATAACTCAATTCATGAATAAAATGAGCTCAGCACAGAAAATTGTATAAAACAAAGAAATCAGCAACACCATGAAAAACTACATAACAAAGTGACAGCAACAAATTCATGTGTGTTGATATTACACTGAATGTAAATGTGTTAAATGCATCACTCAAGAGATGGAGAGTTGCAGACTGGATAAGAAAGCATGACCTATCAGCATGCCATCTAAAAGAGACACAACTTAGACACAAAGACAAAATCAAAGGTTGAAAACCAAAGGTTGAAGAAAGATATATTAGGGAAATGACAATCAAGAAAGAGCAAGTGTGGCAATATTGATTTCTGATAAAGTAGACTTTAAGGAAAAAACCACCATAAGAGACAAGGAATGGCATTACATAATGATTAAAGGATCAATTGAACAAGAGGACATAACCATAAAAAATAGGTATGCATCCAATGAAAGAGTCTGAAAATGCATAAATCAGACTATAGAATTGAAAAGATAGATGGATGACTCCAAAGTAACAGTTGTTGTTGTTGTTGTTATGTGCCGTCGAGTCAAACCCGACTCATAGCGACCCCTCCTTGGGTTTCCGAGGCAGTATCACTACGGAAGT
>NW_006922023.1:1830484-1831226 GCF_000298275.1 Orycteropus afer afer | reverse complement strand
TGGTGAAATTAGAAGATTTCGAGATAAGCAGAAACTAAGGGAATTTTTAAAAACCAGACCAACCGTACAAGACACACTAAAGGGAGTACTTTGAACAGAGAACCAAAAATAGCAAATAATAACTGACCATTAATACACAAGGAGACATATCCCAGACACCACAGCTATGGACATATCAAAAGCAAAATGAGCTTACAAGATTGTAAACAGGGAACCAGAAACATCAATTGGCAAGTGAGGACAAATACAAACAAAAAGAGTGAAAAGACTGTGTAGTTACAGAACATCTATGGTGAGGAAGTTAAGAGAGTTGCAAGACAGAATGGACTGCTCTATACTCAGGGGGGAAATTATAAATGATAGGGTAACCTCAAAGAAAAATGCTAAACCTTCATATCACAATAAAAAAGAGGACAAGCACAAATACTCAGCAAATACTAAATCAACACCAACAAAGGAAATGATAACAAGATTCATAAACATAATGAGCTCAGCACAGAAAATAATATGGAACAAAGAAACCAGGGATACCATGAAAAAACCACATACCAAAATGACAATAACCAAATCATATTTGTCAATAATCACACTGAATGTTAATGGATTAAATGCACCACTCAAGAATGTTAATGGATTAAATGCACAACTTGGAGAGTTGCAGATTGGATAAGAAAACAAAACCCATCAATATGCTGCCTACAAGAGACACACCTTAGAGATAAAGACAAAAATAGACTAAAAA
>NW_006922023.1:1821339-1829056 GCF_000298275.1 Orycteropus afer afer | reverse complement strand
TCCAAGGAGTGGCTGGTGGGTTTGAACCACCAGCCTTCTGGTTAGCAGTCAAGTGCCTTAGCCACTACGCTACCAGAGCAGAAGAAATAAAAAGGAAATAAAAATTTCTTTGATTCAAATGAGAATGAAAACACAACATATCAAAATCTTTGGGATATGGCAAAAGCAGTGATCAGAGGACAAATTAAAACAATAGCTGCACACATTAAAAAAGAAGAAAGAACAAAAATCAACACCTTAACTCAACATCTCCAACAATAAGGAAAAGATCAGTGGGGGAAAAAAGCCTATAGTCACCAGAAGAAAAGAAATAGTAAAGATTTGAGCAGAAATAAAAGAAACATAAAATAGAAAGACAATAGAAAAAATCAAGACTAGAAGTTGATTCTTTGAAAAGATTAATAAAATAAACAAACTACTGGCAAACCTAACAAAGGAAAAGAAGAAGAAGATACTAATAACATGAATAAGAAATTAAATGGATGAACCAAAAATCAAAATAAAAAGGATAATATCAGGATATGATGAAGAACTGCACTCCAACAAATTTAAAAGCCCACAAGAAATGGATATGTGGTAGTTGTGTTTTTGTGTCAACTTGGCTGGGCCTGGTTGAGTGGCTGGGCAGCTGGTGATAGTTGTCCCCCATGATGAGACTGGCAATCAACTCCATGGTGGGATCTGCCACAAGCAGATGAGTAGCTGCCTTTGGCATGTGGTCTGCTTCCTGTATTTAAGGAGAAACTTTGAGAATGGTCTCTTTCCTATGGCACTCTTGGACCCTGCATGTAGCTGTATTATTGCTCAGCAGCCTGCTATGCTCTGCTGACCTTGGGACTTACAATGGACCTAAGTAATGGCCTGTTGTGTGGTTTGGCAACATTGAGACTGTGCCTATTTACTTGTCAACCTTGGGGCTTCTCAGCCTCAGCAGCCAGCAGCTGTCTGAGTGAAGAAACACCTCTAGCTCCAGTGGACCAGGAGCAGGAGGCAGAATTGGACCCCAAGGTTGAGCAACATTCACCCAGCCCCTAGAGCCTGGCACTTTGAACTTGGACTTAAAGCATCCAAATTGTAAAAATAAACTCCTGTTTGTTAAGCCGTCCCATTTGTGGTATATTCTTGTCAGAGCGGGACTAGGTAACTGGAACAGATATATTTCTAGAAACACACCACTTACTTAAACTAACACAGACTGAAGCAGAAAATTTAAACACACTAATAACAAAAGAAATTTAATATGTCATAAAAAAAAAAAATTACCAACAAAATAAGTCCTGGCCCTGAGGGTTTCATGGGAGAATTCTACTAAACATTAAGAGAAGAGCTGACACCAATCCTATTCAAACTATTCCAGAATGTAGCAAAGGATG
This sequence comes from Orycteropus afer afer, assembly GCF_000298275.1. NCBI lineage: Eukaryota > Metazoa > Chordata > Mammalia > Tubulidentata > Orycteropodidae > Orycteropus > Orycteropus afer. Next base: position 1,827,683 of record NW_006922023.1, on the reverse strand, counting down.
GATCTTCCCAAATTCATTTCATAAAGCAAGCATAACCCTCATACCCAAACCAGGCAATGACACTACTAAAAAGGAAAATCAGATCAATATCCCTCATGAATATAGAAGCAAAATTCAACAAAATCCAAGCCAATAAACTCCAATGACATTATATATATATAATATATATATAGTACATCATGACAAACAAAAATTTATATCAGATATGCAAGGATGGCTCAATCCATCGCACAAAGGAAAATATAACATGATCATATCAATGGATGCAGAAAAGGCATTTGATAAGTGTAACACCCATTCTTGATAAAAACTCTCAGCAAAATAAGAATAGAAGGGAAATTCCTCAACATAATAAAGGGCATATATGTGAAACAAACAGCCTACATTATTCTCAATGGGGAGAGACTCAACCTTGAGAATAGGAACCAGACAATGTTGTCCTTTATCACCACTTTTCTTCAACTTTGTATTGTAAGTCCTAACCAGAGCAATAAGGCAAGAAAGGGAAACAAAACGTTTCCAAATTGGTAGATAAGAAATAAAAAATTCCCTATTTGCAGATGATATTATCCTGTACATTGTTGTTTTTGTTGTTATATGCTGTCGAGTCGGCCCCGACTCATAGAGACCCCTCCTTGGGTTTCGAGGCAGTATCACTACGGAAGTAGGATTGCCCAACCTTCCTTCCGAGGAGTGGCTGGTGGGTTTGAACCGCCAGCCTTCTGGTTAGCAGTCAAGTACTTTAGCCACTATGCTACCAGAGCTCCCTCCTGTACATTAGTCAGCAAGAATAATACTGAAAGATTTAGCATAGTGGCAGGATATAAGATCAACATACAAAAATCAGTTTGATTCCTGTACATCAGCAAAGAGATCTCTGAAATGGAAATGAGGAAATCAGTACCATTTACAATAGCTATCAAAAAAAGAAAATACTTGGGAATAAATCTTACCAGGAACACAAAAGACTAATCCAAAGAAAACTAAAAACACTACTTCAAGAAACTATAAGAGATCTACGTAATTGGAAGAACATATAGTGCCATGGATAGGGAGATTTAACATTGTGAAAATGTCAATACTGCTTGAAGCAATCTATACATTCAATGCATTCCTAATCGAGATTCCATCAATATTGTTTAAAGACATGGAAAAACCAATCACTAATTTTATATACAAAGGAAAGAGCCCTTGGATAAGCAAAGCACAACTGAATATAAAGAACAAAATAGGAGACCTCACACTCCCTATCTCAAAACTTACTATACAGGCATAGCAGTCAAATTAGCCTGGTATTGATAAAACACATAGACCAATGGAACATAATTGACAACCCTGATAATAGATCCATTCACCTGTGGTCAACTTACTTTTGACAAAGTGTTGAAATTCATTAAATGAGGAAGAAATATTCTCTTTAATAAAAGGTGCTAGCAAAACTGGATATCCATTTGCAGAAAAACGAAACAAGATTCACTCTTCATACTACACACAGAACTACCACCAGATGGATCAAAGATTTAAATGTGAAACCTAAAGCTATAAAGGAGCTCTGGTAGCATAGTGCCTAAGGCACTTGACTGCTAACCAGAAGGCTGGTGGTTCAAACCCACCAGCCACTCCTTGGAAGGAAGGTTGGGCAATCCTACTTCCGTAGTGATACTGCCTTGGAAACCCAAGGAGGGGTCGCTATGAGTTGGGGCCGACTCGACAGCAAACAACAACAACAACAACAACAAAGCTATAAAGTTCATCAAATTAAAAATAGAGGCAAATTTAGGGGACCCAATTTATGGCATAAATAGACTATTAAACATAACCCAAGATGCACAAACATCAGAAGATAAACTAGATGAATGGGACCTTCTAAAAAGTAAATTCTTATGTGTATCAAAAGCATTCTCCAAAAGAGTAAAATTAGAATTTACAGATTGGAAAAAAATATTCTACGATGACATATCTGACAAGGGTCTTATAAGATTTATAGAAAACCTCTACACCTCATCATCAAAAAGACAAACAATCCAATTAAAATATGCACAGATGACATGAACAGACACTAGACTAAAGAAGGTATTCAGGCAGTGAGCAAACATTGGAAGATATGTTTGCAATCATTAGCCATTAGAGAGAACAAATCAAAACAATAATGATAAACCATATCACCCCAGCACTAGTGGTAAAATTCAACCAAACAGAAAATAACAAATGCTGGCAAGGATGTGGAGAGATTGGGATTCTCATACACTGCTGGTATGACTGTAAAATAATACAGCCACTGGATATCAGTATGGTGATTCCTCAAAAAGTTGGAAATAAAAATATAATTTGACCCAGTAATTCAATTACTAGGTATATATTCTAAAGTGAGACTCAGGATATGACTAGATATAAGCACATATGTTCATCACATCACTACTCAAAATAACAAAAAGATGCAAAGAACTTAATTGCCCATTATCAGTTGTTGTTGTTGTTGCTATGTGCCGTCGAGTCAGAACCAACTCATAGTGACCCCTCCTTGGGTTTCCGAGGCAGTATTACTATGGAAGTAGATTGCCTCATCTTCCTTCCGAGGAGTGGCTAGTGAGTTTGAACCACTAGCCTGCTGTTTAGCAGTCAAGTTCCTTAGGCACTACGCTACCAGAGTGCCTGATGTATACACACAATGGAATATTATGCAACACTAAAGTATAATGTAGAATCCACAAAACACCTCATAACATGGATGAAATTGGAGGACATTATGCTGAATAAAATTAGTCAATCACAGTGGAACAAATTTTGTGTGAGTCCCCTATTGTAAAAAGGCAAGGAAACATTTACATATGGAAGGAAATTTTCTTTGTTGGTTACCAGGGATGGCAGTGGAGTGGTGGGAAAATTGCTAGATAGGTAAGAGACAAGTATTGATTTGAGTGAAAGAAAAGGCAATATACCAAAGCGAGTGATCAGCACAATAACACTTAGGAAAAGAAAGCCACAGAGAGGTGCACAAGAGGTACAGACTACAAAGATAAACAATTTTATACACAGAACACTTCATTATCAGTAATAACAAATATTAATCTGCAGGTAGATACATAGGTAGACAGGCTGAATGATCAGGTATGTCTAGGCAAAAGGGAATATACACATGACCATATATAAGTTTGGCAGATGATATTTCTACATATGTACTTGTGTGTGCTATAAGAATGTCATGTAAATAGAATTAACAGGGAGCCGAGTTATGACAACTTCTTAGCCACAGCCAAACACCTTGAGGGAGTGAGTTGTTGGGTGTTTGGCCATGGTTGCAGGGGAAATCAAGCTCAATTGGCATAACATACTACACAAAAACATTGCTCAACATCCTACTTTGGTGAGTAATGATTAGGGTCTTAAAAGCTTGAAAGCAGCCATGTAAGATGCAACAATTGGTCATTCATCATTCAGAGCAAAGAAGAATGAAGAAACCCAAAAACAATTAGTCCAAGGGACTTGGGGACCATGCAAAGTTCAGCCTGATGATCCTGAGACCAGAAAACTAAATGGAACTTAGCTACCCATGTCAACCACTTACAAAGGGATCAGTGCAGGAGATACTGGATAGAATAGGAGAAAGGTGTGGAACAAAACTCAAAATCATAAAAATTACCAGACTTACTGGTCTGACTGAGACTGCTGAAACCCTCAAGACCATGGCCCCTAGTCACCATTTGGGCCTGGAATTGAACTCACTCCTGTGGTCTCCAGCCAAACAATAGGCATATAAAGTGAACATTTACAACAGGTAAGTACACTCCATAGAACAATCAACCATGGAAGCTCAGAAGGGCAGTATTTGCAGACAGATAGCTCAGGCATGCATATGAAAGAAGAAACAGGGAAAATTTACCCACAGGGAGGAAGTGGGAAGAGAATGGTTACATTATGCAGATTGTAATCATTGTCACGAAACAAAATGTGTATGAACTGTTGTTGTTGTGTTGTTAGGTGGCGTCGAGTCATCTCTGACTCAACAACCTCACATACAGAAGAATGAAACACTGCCCGGTCCTGTGCCATCCCCATCATTTTTGCTATACCCGAGTCCGTCATTGCAGCCACTGTGTCTATCCATCTCAATGAGGGTCTTCCCCTTTTTCGTTCTCCCTCCACTTTGCCAAGCAGGAAATCCTTCTCCAGGGAACGGTCCCTTCTTACCACATGACCAAAGTAGGTGAGACGAAGTTTGGCCATTCTCGCTTCCAAAGAGCATTCCAACTGCACTTCTTCCAGGATGAATTTGTTAGTTTTTCAGCAGTTCATGGTACCTTCAGCATTCTTGGCCAACACTACAACTCAAAAGCATTGACTCTTCTTCAGTCTTCCTTTTTCATTGTCCAGCTCTCACATTTGTATGAGGCAATTGAAAACTACCATGATTTGTGTCAAGTGCACCTTAGTCTTCAAGGAAACATCTTTGCTCTTCAGCACTTTAAAGAGGTCCTTTGCAGCAGATTTGCCCAGTGCTATACATTGTCCTATACCTTGACTGCTGCTTCCACTAGTGTTGATTGTAGAACCAAGTACTATGAAGTCTTTGACAATTCAATCTTTTCTCCATTTATTGTGATGCTGCTTATTGGTCCAGTTGTGAGGATTTTTGTTTTCTTCATGTTGGAGTGTAATCCACACTGCAGACTGTAGTCTTCAATCTTCATCAGTAAGCAAGGGTTTCCAGTCATCCTCATTTTCAGTGAGCAAAGTTCTGTCATCTGCGTAACATAAGTTGTTAATGAATCTTCCTCCAATCCTGATGCCATGTTCTTCACATAGTCCAGCTTCTTGGATTATTTGCTTACCATACAGATTGAATAAATATGGCATAAAGATACAACCCTGACACACTCCCTCTTGATTTTAAGCCATGCAGTATCCCCTTGTTTTGTTCAAATGACAGCCTCCAGGTCTATGTACAAGCTCCTTATGAGCACAATTAAGTGTTCTGGAATTCCCATTCTTCTCAATGTTATCTATAATTTGTTATGATCTACAAAATTGAATGTTTTGCACAGCCAATAAAACACAAGTAAACATCTTTCTGGTATTCTTTGCTATCAGCCAAGAGCTATCATACATCGGCAATGATATTCTTCATTCCATGTCCTTTTCTGAATCCAGCTTTCATTTCTGGAAGTTCTCTGTCAAAATAATACTGTAACTGTTTTTAAATTGTCTTCAGTAAGATTTTACTTGTATGTGATATTAACGGTATTGTTTGATAATTTCCACATTGTGTGGGATCACCTTTCTTTGGAATGGGTATAAATTTGAATCTCTTTCAGTCAATTGGCCAGGTAGCTGCATTTCAAATCTCCTGGCATAGTTGAGTGAGTGTTTTTAAGATGGCATCTGTTTGTTGAAACATCTCAATGGGTATCTCATCAGTTGCTGGAGCCTTGTTTCTCGCCACTTCCCTCAGTGCAGCTTCAACTTCTTCCTTCAATGATATTGGTTCTTGATCATACGTCATCTCCTGAAATGGATGAACATCAACCAATTCTTTTTGGTACAGTGACTCTTTGTATTCTTTCCATCTTCTTTTGATGTTTCCTGCATCATTCGATGTATTGCCCATAAAATCTTTCAATATTGCAACTCGAGGCTTAAAATTCCTCTTCAGTTCTTCCAGCTTGAGAAATGCCTAGTGTGTTTTTCCCTTTTGGCTTTCCAACTCCATGCCTTTGCACATATCATTATAATAATTGATTTTGCCTTCTACAGCTGCTCTTTGAAATCTCTTTAGCTCTATTTTTTTCCTTTTTTTTTTTAGTAACATTCTTTTGTGTGTGTGTGATTTGAGTGAAAATTTACAAAGCAAAATCACTTTCTATACAGTAGTTCCCTTACACTTTGTCTCATGACATTGACCACAGTTTACCACAATGCAACAGCTCCCCTCCCACTTCCTCCTCATTGTTACCTCTACCCTGTGTCCATCCCTCCATGCACTCCTGCCCCCTGAACTGTCTCCCTGTGCAAAAACAGCCCTTCTTTCTCTCATGATTGTTCTCTCCAAGGAGTGTATCTACCTCAGGTGAATATTCAACTCATATGACTGTCTTTTGTTTGGCTGGAAACCACAGGTATGTCTCAGCAGTTCCACCAGGCTCTATTGGACCAGCAAACCTGGTCCCCCGCTTTTTCATTTTTTTCCAAATGATTTTGAGTTTCGTTCCACATTGTTCCCCCTCTCTATCAAAAATCTCCTATATAGATCCCCTTGCAAGTGGATGACAGTGGTAGCTGGGCACTATCTAGTGCTTATGGTCTCATAGTCATATAGGCTACAGATCAGATGGTGTACCAGTTGCTAG
>NW_006922023.1:1819487-1821218 GCF_000298275.1 Orycteropus afer afer | reverse complement strand
CCCCTGCGACTATGGTCCCAAGCCCACAGGTTCAACTACTCAGTACCTCTGAGTAGCTGGCTGTGACCAAGCAATGACCACAACCTTGCCCCTTGTCAGCTCTACTATACACCTGGGGATTCTGATCATTCACATAAACTTATAGGACAATTGTCTGCCAACCTTATACACATTCTTGGATACACTCCCCACTTCATAGACATCCCTAATTGTTCAGCCTGTCCACCCATCTATCCACCCACATACACATGTTTGCCTTCACTGACAACACAGTACTGTATGTGCAACAGGGTTCATCTTTGTTGTCTGTACCTCTCATACACCTCTCAATGTCTTTCTCATCCTCAATGCCACCATATTGGTCACTCACATTTTGTACATTGCCCTTCTTTTTGCCCAAATCAATACTTATCTCTGTCTATCTAACAGCATTTCCTCCCCTCCCCTCCTACCCTTGGTAACCAATAAAGAAAATTTCCTTCCATAGATAAAACTTCCCTTGACTTTTACAATAATGGACTAACACAATATTTGTCCTTTTGTGATTGACTTATTTCACTCAGCATAATGTACCCCAAGTTCTTCCACGTTATGTGGTGTTTTGCAGATTCTACATTATTCTTTAGCATTGCACTATTCCATTGTGTGTATGTACCATAGTTTGGTTATCCATTCCTCAGTTGATGGACACCTAGGTTGTTTCCATCTTTTGGCTCTTGTAAATAGTGCCACGATGAACATGGGTGTGCATATGTCTGTTCTTGTCATGGCTCTCAATTCTTTAGGATATGTACCTAGTAATGGAATACGTGGGTCAAATGGTATTTCTAATTCCAATTTTTGAAGGAATTGCAATTCTGCTTTCCACAATGGTTTTACGATTTTACAGTCCCACCAGTAAGAGAGTCCCAATTTCTCCACAACCTCACCAGCATTTATTATTTTCTGTCTTGTTGAACTTTCTTACTAGTGCTGGAGTGTGATGTATCTCATTGTTGTTTTGATTTGCATCTCTCTAATAGCTAATTATTGTAAGCATTTCTTCATATAATTGATGGCCGCTTGAATATCATCCTTGGTGAAGTGTCTATTCATCTTTTCTGCCCATTTTTTAATTGGATTGTTTGCCTTTTTGTTATTGAGGTGTTGCAGTTTTCTATAAATTCTAGAGATAAGTCCCTTGTCAGATATGTCATTACCAAATATTTTTTTTTCCCAATTAGTAGGTTCTTTTTTAACTCTTTTGGAGAAGTCTTTGGAAGCACATAAAAGTTTAATTTTCAGAAGGTCCCAATCATCTAGTTTCTTTTCTGATATTTGTGCATTTTGAGTTATGCTTGATAGTCTATTTATGCCTATATATTAGGGTCCCAAAATTTACCCCTAGATTTTCATTGATGAACTCTATAGTTTTAGGTTTCACATTTAAGTCTTTGATCCATCTGGAGTTCGTTTTTGTGTGTGGTGTGAGGTACAGATCTTGTTTCATTTTTCTGCAAATGGATGTTCAGTTTTGCCAGCACTATTTATTAAACAAACATTCTCTTCCCCATTTAATGGATTTTTGCCCTTTGTCAAAGATCAGCTGACAATAGGTCGATGGATCTATTTCTGGGTTCTCAATTCTATTCCATTGGTCTATGTATTTGTCATTAAACCAATACCAGGCAGTTTTGACTACTGTGGCTGTATAGAAGGTTTTGAGATCTGGCAGTGTGAGACCTCCCACTT
>NW_006922023.1:1807823-1815252 GCF_000298275.1 Orycteropus afer afer | reverse complement strand
GTAGTTGTGTCTTATGGGGGCTGTTGCTGTCTTCCAGTTAATTAGACAAAAAATTAAAATTTATTAACAATCAAAAAACTAAAAGCACATGGACAAAAAATACACCATTTAATCACACAGGAATAGTAACCAAAAAATAAAAAGAAAAAAAGAAAAGAAAAATGGGAAAAAGAAGAACAGAAAAACAAGAAAATATGCAATATCTGGGGATGGGGTGCTAAGAGAAAAAAAGGTAGAGAAGGAGAACATTGTAGAAAAAATGGGAACAATACAAAAAGAAAAACAAGGAACAGGGTTAACCATGAGAAAGAAGGGGAAAAAAATTAAAACAATTTTTTTTTTTTTTTCAACCAGGAACAGGGAAAAGAAAAAAAGCTGAAAACTAGGACCTGGGAGGGGAAGAATAAAGAATAATAGTAAAAATGACAAAAGTATTATAATAATCATAGTTTTAAAACAGGTAAATACAAGCAAACTAAACAGCAGAAATAAGAAAGCAAAATAAATAAATAAATAAATAAACAAATAAATAAATAAAGAGAAAAGAAAATCGGTGGAGGACTGGGCAGGGCATCCAGCCTCTGTCTGAGCACACAGACTGGGATGGAGTTCCTGTGGGCCCAGGAGGTGGGTGGGAGTGGGGGATGGCCACACCTCCATTCACCAAGCGGGTGTTGGGTGTAAGAGTAACAAGAGGAATATCACACCTTCTCAGTCACGCAGGTCCAGAGTGTCCTTGGGGTTGCAGGCAAGCAGAACCTGTTCTCAAGCCCCTAGAATCTGGGAGAGTGCTGTCTCTTTAAATATCCAAAATGATTAAGCCATTTGTAAACATTCAAAATGGCAGTGTCCTCCCAACCAGCAAAAGTCCACAGCTCAGCCTTCCTTTCTCTTTGCCTTCTCCATTTATACCCCAGCCACCAGAGCAGTAGTCTGTGCAGTCTCTGGCTTGCAGGGCTGATTTTTTGGTTAATTTTTAGGTCCTTCCACCACTCTCCAAGCTATCTGTGCTGTTAGGATTGCTCAGGATCACTGCCAGACCGCAGCTCCGTATGTCTCCTTTTCTGATATTTTCATGCAAATTCTTCTGCTAGTTGGGGTTTAGTCCACTTCTATATCTTTCCCTTCAAGGCTCAGGGGTCCAGGATTATCTTCTATGTCTGTGTTAATTTGTTTCCCTTTTCTTTGTTGAAGAGGGTCTGTGCAGTCTTTCTGCCTAGTTCGCCATCTGACTGGAACTCCTATTTAGCTCTTTATCTTGTTATTTATTCCATTTCTTTTAACTACTCTCCATTTAAGGGCAAGTTTCAGAGTCTCTTCTGTCATCCATTTTTGTCTTTTCTTCCTTTCCTGTATTTTTAATGACCTTTTGCTTTCTTCATGAGTGATGTTCTTGATATCATCCCACAATTCCTCTGGTTTTTGGTCATTGATGTTCAGTGCATCAGTTCATGGTGTATTAACTGCTGTATGGAAAATGAATTTGCTTCATAAAATTTCACCCAAATCACAATAAAAAATTATAGAAAAAAATATGTTTGTAGTTCTACTCTTTTTTAAAAAAATATTTTTTTCTATAATTTAATGCACTGAAATGCATTTCCACTTTACCCCCCACTTTCCAAAAGTAGAATGTTCCTATGACATCTTTCATAAGCAGAAATGACTAACAATGAAAACTCAATTACCATTAATTTATATGGGAAAAACCTTTGAGTGTTCTCAGACCCCAAAAAATTACCTATCAAATAACATATAAAACCTAAAATAATACATATAGTGTTCCCAGCAAAGTTGAAAGCTATGGTGGCTTGATGTTGATACATTGAATGGAGTGCCTGGGGAAGAAGCTTGGTGATGTCATTCTTGTTGCTCAGGGTGTGCACTGCTTCTTTAATCGCTTGCTGCAAAACAAATGCTGACCACTAGTTTTGTTTTTCACCTCTTTGCATAAAAGCAAAAATCTTTGAGATTCTTCTGTCAGCAAAAAGAGGTACTAATGTAGGTCTTTCGTAAAAGTGAAGTAGCATAAAGTGAATTTTTGAGTAGTTGGGATATTTTTACAGGACTTACTTTTCTCTTGGCTTATGAGTTTTGAAATAAGTTTTTAGAATGTAAAAGGGAGTTTGGATCTCTGATAGGGAATCTCCTTTTCCTCTACTTTTACTACTCTGAGTAATTATGTTACTCACTCATGCTTTCACTTCTCTACTGGTGTAATTTGGAAGTCCATATTTTTTTACCCAAAAAGCTAAAAAATGTACTTTAAAAAGAACATTTGGAGAGTCTATGATGGCAGTCACAATACTGATTGTTATACTTTATGTCCAAGAGTTGAATTAATCTCCTTTGTCAATTTACATAGGTAATAGATGTTTTCTGGAGAGTACTGTTGAGGGCTGAAGAGGAAGAGAGCAATCAAGAGGTGCTGTTTCCATGCAACAGCTGTGCCATCATGTACTATATCATTATGCAAAATAGTGCTCTCCTGTACCTAGTCCATTAAAGATGTGCCTTTCTACTAGTGGGATCACCTCATTCCCTCTCTTGGCCAGAGCTAAGGCAGCCTTTCCTTTTCAGCACTAGTTATTCTTACTTTATAACATCTTGCATTTCTTTCTTTTGGAATAAGCATGCTGAATAGAAAAGAAATCACTTTAGGACTTAGAAATTGGTGCTTGATGTTATTCCCTGACAGCTATATGAAAGTGGATCCTCCTCTAAACTTCTCTTAGGTTCAGGTTACTCCTATGTAAAACAAGAATAATACCTGCTCCTCCTGGTTCATTTAAATTCAAATCAAGTTATGTGTATGAACTGTGATCACTGAAGCATTTTAATAATATGCTGCAGTTATACTATAAAGTAGGGGAATCAAATTCAAGGACAGCTCAGTAATTCACTTGCCATGTGGTGAAGCACTTACCCCTCTGATTCTGTATTTAAGATTTTATCATGAGAATGATTAAATCTGCTCTATCTACTTTATAGTGATGTTATAAATAAAATATCAAATGCACCTTATAACCTTTTTAAATTACCCAATGCACTGCAAATACAAACTACAAATTTAATTTCCTTTTGCTATTACTTAATCTAGAATGCATGTTGATTCATTCCATGAGTCATTGTACAAATTACAGTTGGCTACCTACTGTATCAAGATAATTTGGTGATCCAAGGATAAGGCACAAACTTGTGCTAAAGAACCCAGTGAACTACCCAATGAAGAAAAATGAATCAAATAAACTTAGTGCCATAGGGCCATGGTAGGGACATGTTGTACACTGTGAAGGCCCAGTTTTTGTTAAGGTATATGTTGCCATGTTCCTTGACTCTAGGGAACTCATGCACTTTGTTTAAATACTTCTACACCAATTTATTTATTTGAAAACATTTCATGGTTCTGAGCTGTCAGGCACTCTACCTGGTCCTGAATAAATACAGATAAAGAGTTTCTGGCCTTGGCAGCCTCCTTTCTTTGGTGGGGCACACTTGCACCAGGCACCTCTCATCTCTACTAACAGAAGGGCCTGTGTTGGAGAAGATAGTATCAGGGCAGCCTCTCACTAGAATCTGAGCAGGAGATGGATAAATGACTGCATGTTCCCAGAGGGGTGCCAAACCAACACTAGAGACTCATGACTGGTGCGCCACACTTTAACTCAAAAAGTACAGTGGGTCTGCAAATGGGAACAAAATATATCCCTACCACCAACAAGCCAGAGGCTATGGAAGTCTTGTAACCACCTACAGCAAACCACTCCAGACAGACACAGAAGATGCAGCTCTCCCTTCACGTACTTGTGTCACTGGCTGATTTTTCTTACACTGAGCACAGGAGGCACACACTGCAGTCTTCTCTACTGTAAATTTCCACTTGCATCAGGCTTCTTTCACCTTTGTGGGTATATTCCCCAGTGGATCAGCAGTTTCTGCCACATCTGCCTGCTTCCAGGGCTGCCAGCTGACCTTAATCACAAAAATTCATCCTCCTCAGTTCCTTTATTGCCTCTTCTCTCCTTTCATTTTTCCCAATTTATTTTCTTTTTTATCTGTTAATTTATCCCTCTTCCTCTTCTTATATTTTAAACCAATCTTTTATCTCAACTACCCTTTTTTTCTTCTTTTTTTCTCTATGTTTATCTTTTATTTTAATCTTGTTTTCCCTTTTTTCTTGTCCTTGATTCATTGCTTGATTATTTATTTAATCATTTTTTCCTTGCAACATACAACAGGAGGAGGACATTAACTCTCCATTAGTTAGCCATATCTACTGCTCCAACCACCTCACCCAAAGGACGAGTACCACCATCAGCTTCTACACCACGAGGCCAGTGACAGAAGGTTGACTACATCTGATCATTCCAACACTTCATGACAAATAGCTCCTCTTCATGACAAACAGAGACCCACACCCACATCCCCACCAGTTATTTCACCAACACTCAGACAGTTATGGAGTGAGCCAGTGCTGCTGACATAACAATTAAAGATGCACACCTACTCCACACATCCAGATACATTAAAAAAAAAAGCAAAACAAAAGGCCAGAGTGCAAAAAACAAAACAAAACATATAATCAACAGATAAAGACTACAACTTCAAAATTGCTCAGAAACAACATACAAATTCAATTCAAACAAAGAAACAGGAAAAGATAGTGGAAACAAATGACCAAAATAAAGAACTAAGAAATCTCCTTGAGGAAGAACAGGTAATAGAACTACCTGCTAAGGAATTCAAAATAACTCAAAGAAAACATAAACAGAAGCAAGGAGATGACAGAAAATAGTCTTCAAGAATTCAGGAAAATCATACATGAGTAAAATCACACACACACACACACACACATAAATAGACAATTAAAAATCATGCAAAAACAGCAATTCGATATCCAGAAGATGAACATTAAAATTATCAAGATAAATAATATATTGTAAGGACAAAAGAATAGAACTGAACTGGTAGAAGAATGCATCTCCCAGCTTAAAAACAAATCCCTTGACACCAGCTTGTCTGAGGAAATATCAGAAAAAAGAATGAAGAAAGAATGAAGAAAAAAGAATTAAGAAAACCTAAGAGTTATATGGGATGATGTTGAAAGAAATAATATACATCTGATTGGAATTCTAGAACAAGAGGACGGAAAAAAAAACAAAAACAAAAAAAAAACCCACAGAGAAAGTTGTTGAGGACTTGCTAGCAGAAAACTTCCCCTATACCAACTTTAGGGAGATAAGAATTTACTACAGGGTAACCACAAAGAAAATTATTAACCTCTCTAACCAAAATAAAAATGAAGAAAATCACAAGGACTTAGTAAACACAATATCAACAATGATGAAGAAAAAGGAAGGAAAACTCAACAACAAAATGAATTCAGCACAGAAAAATATTTGGAACAAAAAACCATCTATGAAGTAATAATAAACACAAAAGAATGACAGCTTTAAATTCATACCTATCATTAATTACACTGAATGTGAATGATTAAATGTAGCAGTCAAGTGAAAGAGAGTTGCAAATTGAATAAGAACACAAGACCCATTAGTATGCTGCATACAAGAGACTCACCTTAAAGAGAAAATGGAGTCTCGCCAGTGAGCACCATGTTTTTTTTTTCCCCCCTCTGGCATCTAAGAACTTTAAGAACTAGGTACAACAGTTTGAATTGAGATTTTTGGCGCTCTGAACAGCTCGCTGATCCAGATTGCACCAAACACAGAAGAGCAGAATTGGAGGAAAGGTACAGGGAGATTTTATTTAGGAAAGAGCTACTGCCAGAAGATGAATGGGCACCTAAGAGAGACCACTGGAAACTTTTCTGGGGCAGTCACTGTCTGCCGGGAGGAGGCGGCAGCCTGAGATTCCCAACCAAGAATGTGATCAATTATGGCAGCTTACCAGTGACCAATACAATATTCCAGCAGGCAGCGGCAAAGACCTGTTTCCAGTGGCTGATTTTGTCGGTAATTTGGGAGGTGAGGGGGCAGTGGGACACGGACACCATTGCTGTTACACAGGTGGAGATCTCACTGGTACACCAGAAAGGCTAACTCCCTCCCCTCCTAGCAGATTACAGAGCAGCTTTGGGTCAGACTGGGAGACATCACGCTTTTCTTTGCCATGGTTATCGGGACTGCAGATCACTGGCAGGTACTCCCCCGAATCCACCACAGCTAAAATTGTGCGTATCTTTGGTGCTGCAGGGGACAGTATCGCAGACAAACTCCAGAGCCGACCATTGCTAGTCGGGCTGGATTGTGTCCACCACAGGCAGATGGGGCACGGAGAGCAGAAAAACTGCAGCTGAGCTCGCTCACTCAAATTTTGCCCTGGAGCCGTGCTTTGGCACTGTGGGGCTGCGGAGGCAGGGGCTTTGAGTGTGCATGAAATTGACAGAAATTTGTGACCCTCTAACAATATGAATCTTTCCTGAGATTGAGCTGCAGTCTTGTAAATAAATACATCATAAGTAAGAGCCTGCTCAGGCACTCCCCCAAGTCCAACACACCTGAAATCGCACACATCTTTGGCATTGCAGGTGGGCCGTATCACAGACAAACTCCAGAGCCAGCCATTGGTGGTCTGGCTGGATTGAGTCAGCACTGCGGGCAGAAGGGGTACAGAGAACAAAGAAACTGCAGCTGAGCCCAGTGCCCAAATTTTGCCTTGGAGCCATGCTTTGGCACTGTGGGGCTGTGGAGTTGGGGCCTTTGAGTGTACCTGAAATTAGCAGAAATTTGTGACCCTCTAACTAGAGGAATTTTTTCCTGAGGTCAAGCCACGGTCTTGCAAATAAATACCTCATCAATAATATCCAGCTCAAAGCCCTAGAAACCGACCCTAGCAACACTAAGCTTTCCTTCTTCTGCTTCCACCTTCTCTGCCAATAACTTCACTAATTCAATAGAAGAAACCATATTCAGCCAATTACCATAAAACCTCACGCTTCGAACTCTAAACCCTCTGTGTGAAAAACAGAAACACATATCCACACTACACACAGTGATTCCACCTTCACAAAGAAAACAGCAGAGCAACCCAACACACCTGAATCAATATTAAGATAAAACACACCAGCTTCAGCTTTTCAGAATATTAAATGGTAAAATCAAGACAAACAAATCAACACGTAACCAGCACCTAGAGACAACCTAAAGAGACAACGCTCTACCAGATTCCAAGGGCTTAACAAGAGGTTCTGCTTTCCAGTAACCCCAAGAACTCTCCGAACTGGCACTACACGACTGAAATGGTCTTAGTTTACACCTTTTTTTTTTTTTTTTTTTTTCTGTTCTTCTCTAGTGATTAACCCTGTTACTTGTTGGTTTTTTTTTTTGGTTTTGTTTTGTTTTTGCTTTTTTCGTTTCTTTTTTTCCCTCTTTTCTGTTTGCTAGTTTGTTTTCTTTCTTCATTACTTTCC